>NC_091070.1:199573636-199876666 GCF_032405125.1 Capricornis sumatraensis
AAGCAAAGGAGAAAAGGAAAGATATACCCATCTGAATGCAGAGTTCCAAAGAATAGCAAGGAGAGATAAGAAAGCCTTCTTCAGCGATCAATGCAAAGAAATAGAGGAAAACAACAGAGTGGGAAAGACTAGAGATCTCTTCAAGAAAATTAGAGATACCAAGGGAACATTTCATGCAAAGATGGGCTCGATAAAGGACAGAAATGGTATGGACCTAACAGAAGCAGAAGATAATAAGAAGAGGTGGCAAGAATACACAGAACTGTACAAAACAGATCTTCACAATCCGGATAATCACGATGGTGTGATCACTCATCTAGAGCCAGACATCCTGGAATGTGAAGTCAAGTGGGCCTTAGAAAGCATCACTATGAACAAAGCTAGTGGAGGTGATGGAATTCCAGTTGAGCTGTTTCAAATCCTGAAAGATGATGCTGTGAAAGTGCTGCACTCAGTATGCCAACAAATTTGGAAAACTCAGCAATGGCCACAGGACTGGAAAAGGTCAGTTTTCATTCTAATCCCAAAGAAAGGCAATGCAAAAGAATGCTCAAACTACCACACAATTGCACTCATCTCACATGCTAGTAAAGTAATACTCAAAATTCTCCAAGCCAGGCTTCAGCAATACATGAACCGTGAACTTCCTGATGTTCTAGCTGGTTTTAGAAAAGGCAGAGGAACCAGAGATCAAATTGCCAGCATCTGCTGGATCATGGAAAAGGCAAGAGAGTTCCAGAAAAACATCTATTTCTGCTTTATTGACTATGCCAAAGCCTTTGACTGTGTGGAGCACAATAAACTGTGGAAAATTCTGAAAGTGATGGGAATACCAGACCACCGGACCTGCCTCTTGAGAAATCTGTATGCAGGTCAGGAAGCAACAGTTGGAACTGGACATGGAACAACAGACTGGTTCCAAATAGGAAAAGGAGTACGTCCAGGCTGTATATTGTCACCCTGCTTATTTGACTTCTATGCAGAGTACATCATGAGAAACGCTCGACTGGAAGAAACACAAGCTGGAATCAAGATTGCCCGGAGAAATATCAATAACCTCAGATATGCAGATGACACCACCCTTATGGCAGAAAGTGAAGAGGAACTAAAAAGCCTCTTGATGAAAGTGAAAGAGGAGAGCAAAAAAGTTGGCTTAAAGCTCAACATTCAGAAAACGAAGATCATGGCATCTGGTCCCATCACTTCATGAGAAATAGATGGGGAAACAGTGGAAAGAGTGTCACACTTTTTTTGGGGGGGGCTCCAAAATCACTGCAGATGGTGACTGCAGCCATGAAATTAAAAGACGCTTACTCCCTGGAAGAAAAGTTATGACCAACCTAGATAGCATATTGTAAAGCAGAGACATTACTTTGCCAACAAAGGCCCGTCTAATCAAGGCTATGGTTTTTCCAGTGGTCATGTATGGATGTGAGAGTTGGACTGTGAAGAAGGCTGAGCGCTGAAGAATTGATGCTTTTGAACTGTGGTGTTGGAGAAGACTCTTGAGAGTCCCTTGGACTGCAAGGAGATCCAACCAGTCCATTCTGAAGGAGATCAGCCCTGAGATTTCTTTGGAAGGAATGATGCTATAACTGAAGCTCCAGTACTTTGGCCACCTCATGAGAAGAGCTGACTCATTGGAAAAGACTCTGATGCTGGGAGGGATTGGGGGCAGGAGGAGAAGGGAATGACAGAGGATGAGATGGCTGGATGGCATCACGGACTCGATGGACGTGAGTCTGAGTGAACTCCGGGAGTTGGTGATGGACAGGGAGGCCTGGTGTGCTGCGATTCATGGGGTCGCAAAGAGTCGGACACGACTGAGCGACTGAACTGAAATGAACTGAACTGAGCAACTAATGCTTTTCAACCCTTTTTCACTGGGCACAAAGGCAGCCCTTCTGGTAACACTGTGGAGACTTTTCAGTAAATCTGGTGAGAGCTAATAAAGTCAGGAACTGAGTTAGTGGAGATAGAAAGACAGTTTATATTGGGGAAGAGGGAGAAAGGAGAGATAAGGATGACTTGATGGTTTCCATTTGATACACAACTGTGCCATTATCCAGGGAGAATATGTTTTGCTAGGTGTAGGTGTTACATGATTTTACTTTCACTACACTTAGCTTTAATTGCTTGTGTGTTACTGTCAATTAACTCCTGTCGGTTTTTTTTAAATAAGAAATAATAGGTCAACATTCTTGATTTATCTTAATGGGTAAAGAAAGAACAGACAAATAAGGAGTTTTAAGACTCTTTTGTTTAATAAAGAAAAATGGCACTTTATTAATTCTGAAAGTTACAGCTATCAATCTGAATATTGTTGTCCATGACAACCAAGTAGCATAGAAGGACTTTAAAGTTTAAAACATGCATTCCATAGAAGCTGCATGAAGTCCAGATTCCTCTAAGAGGGACTTTTTATCAACCTTACAAGGGCACTTTAAATAGGATTTGGTTTTTGTAAATATTTCCAGATTGTGACTTTAACTAAAAAAATTTTCTGAGTGACTTCTGCACCAGCATGAATAACTCTCGCATTCCTTACCTTGCTTTTAAACAATTCTTTTTTGTTAGAATTGAAGTAGAATACACAGGGCCTATAGATTTTAACTATAAGCTTTGATAAAAGAACATAGCAAATAATGAGCTATAAAGAAAGGACTTTGAGATATGTATTTTGCTTTTATAATATTTAGAGGTAGATATCCAATGGGTAGGACTTTCCAGTGGCTCAGTGGTAAAGAATCTGCCTGCAATGCAGGAGACCTAGGGTTCCATTCCTGGGTGGGGAAGATCCCCTGGAGAAAGAAATGGGGACCTACTCCAGTGTTCTTGCCTGGGAAATCTCATGGACAGAGGAGCCTTGTGGGCTAGAGTCTACAGGGTTGCAAAGAGTCAGACATGACTTAGTGACTAAACAGCAACAAGAATCCAGTAGGCAATTAGAAATACAGACTTGAAACTTAGAAGAGAGGCAGAAACTGAAAGTTTGCTATGTTTGCTTCGGAAGCAATGGGAGTGGATGAGATTACCCAGAGAATGTATGAGGAGCCAAGAAAAGACCACTGACATGGCACTAATATAAGTTAGTTTGTGGGTATGCAGTATTTGTCTCCTATCTCCACAAGCTTGAAAGTTGTTGTCTTTATTATAGACCGAATAAATACCTAGCCCAAATTGTTCCTATTTGCTGCTTTGTGGTTTTCTGACTATTATGAAGCTTTTGGTTAAAATCTCATGTATTAAATACTACCTGCCCTACCCAGCTCACTAAATTAATACAAGGATCTTGGGGCAGAATCTTAATAAATAGATAGTTGGTGGGATTTGCTGCCTAGAATAAATATTAACATTAATTTACAGTCAGAGTACTATAAAGCATGAAAGTGATCAGAATCCATAAGCACTTTATCTTATTCATCTATGGATAAAGACACTTCATATAAGTAACCTAATTTTGTCTGTTATTTTGCTAATATGTGGTTAAATCATGTTTCTTTTTATTTTTTTGTTTTTGTCACTCATTAGTAATATTCTCTTTATTTCTTTAGGTTCCTGAGCATGTGAAGTTGAATAAATGATTCACCAACTATCATGGAGTCTACATATTCTCTTGCAGGGCCCCAGATGAATACCAGGTATAGAAATATTTTTACAGAATGTGCTTTTCACAGTTACTCACATAACTTGGGTTGGAAGAGAGGAGAAAAAAATAATCTTTAGAATCAGGAAAATCTGGGTCCATATCCCAGTCTTACCATTTATTAGGTGGGTGACCATGATCAAGTTATTTAACTTCTCTAAGCTTCAATTTGGAGAAGGAAATGGCATCCCACTCCAGTGTTCTTGCCTGGAGAATCCCAGGGACGGGGGAGCCTGGTGGGCTGCCATCCTTGGGGTCGCACAGAGTCGGACACGACTGAAGCAACTTAGCAGTAGCAGTAGCAGCTTCAATTTCCTCATCTGTAAACTGGGGACAATAATCTCTATCAGAAGGTTATTGTGAGGGTTAAATAAGACTGCTAAACTAAAGGGTCTGGGACATTGTAGGCACTCAGTAAATCCTAGTCTCATTTCCTCCTTTGCTTATTTTAGTTTCACAGAGGGTCTTTGTATTGATGAAAAATAGTACCTGAACTTTTGAGGCTAAAGATCACATACATATTTATTTACATCCTAGACAAATGGGAAAGCGGTTGAGTTCCTTCCCTCTTATAAACTCTAATTATTTGATGGGAAAAATTTCACACTGAATGTACCTAAGCCTTTTCCCACTCAGTGTGGTATAAGGAGGAGGAGCTTGCGACCTGTCTCCTAATTTTCTCAGTCTGTCACTACTTTGAGGAGCAGGCAAAAGGCTTGAGTTATTTGGCTCTTTGGATCATTTATTGTTCTTTTTTCCCCCTTGAGAAGAACAATTATTGCTGACATGTAAATTTCTTTTCTTCCTAACTAGAATTGCATCCATGAGTTACCTTTATCCGCTGTGTTATTTTTCTTTGTGGCAGATGTTCTTGATGAAGACAATGGGAAACATGACCCAAAGAGGCTATCATATTCCTTTTGCTTAACTTTGGCCCTTCTGTTCTCTCCTGTTGCTACCTCTTATTCTTTGAAACTTTATCAGCCTTTGTTCTTCTCTTTAATTTTATTATTGGGTCAAATCCATTCCTTACATTCTAGGGGAAATAATATACTCTTGTGATTTAAATTGATAATTCCTGGCATATACAACTCTAGATTTTAGTCCATTTATTGAACTCTGTAATTTGTGGGCTTTTAGGGCAGCAGTTTTGAATTATTTTTGTTTACAAACCCCTTTGAATGTCTAATAGCCATGAATTTCATTCCCTAAGGAAAAGTACTTTTATACATACATGCAGAACTTTGCACCCAGTTTCAAGGTGTTTTTATCTTTCTTGCCTCTCAAGTCTGTCTTGCTGTATACTTTAGATTAAGGAAAAAATTAATAAAACCAGGTTCTGTGCTAATAGGCACTTTGCATGCATTATTTTTATTTAATCCTCACAACAAACCCATGAGGAATGGGTACTATTATTATCCTCCTCTTTTTTTTTTCTATGCTAGGAAACTAGCATAGAGATCTTAACGAACCCACAGTTATACAGTTGGTAACTGGTATAGCCAGTATTTAAAGCTGAAATGATTTCTACTGTGTACTATAAGGAAGTAAACCTGCAGGAGTGCAGGTTGGATTTTAAACCTGCACTACTAATTACAGCAAAAAGAAATGGACTACTTATAACAAAACGAAATAGCTAACATTGAGCACTCACTGTAAGCCAGGATTTTTTTTCTGAGCATTTTATATATATTGACTCATTTAATAAGTATTCACTATAACTCTCCCAGGAGATACTGATATTATTTTGTTTAACAGTTGAAGAAACTCAGGCACAGAGACATTGATTTGATCATGGTCACACAGCCAGCAAATTTTGAAGCCAGGTTCGAAAATCAAAGACCTAAGCAGCTGATAGCCAGGCTTTGCTTTTAACCCTTAAATCACTCTTCTTCTCACCAACTGGTAAATAATAAATATATTAGATGTAGAGACATAGATAAATTGACAATTTGTCACTTAACTACCTTTGTGACTTTGAACAAATTTCTTAATTTCAGATTGTGTCTTTATTTCAAATAAAGAGAGATTAAAAATCCTTATAAAGATTTGCAAGCACATAACTAAGATTGTGGTAGAGCCAGACTGAACCATGGTCTAAAGCATTACATCATTCAGCTTCTAGTAGTACAAGCTTTGAAATCAGCCACACTTAGATACGAATTCCAGCTCTGCTACTTAGTTGTTGTATCAAGTTGTAGAAGTTGGAGTTTGTTATCTCCAAAGTGGACAATAAAATGTCTCAGAAACAGTTTTAGTGAGAAATATTGTACATGTAAAGTGCCCAGTAGGATGCCTGGTACATAGCAGATAATCTGTGGATCTGTGATGATCTGTGGATCATCATAGCAGATGACTGGGGCCCGTATTTTAGTTGGTAAGTTTTCTCAGGTGATACATGAAAGTAAGATCTAGAACAAGATATTCTTAGTGTGTGATATGATAAATATTTTTTCAATTCAACTATTTAATAGTCTACCACCATGCAAATTTACTTTTGTAGGTAGCTCACTGCAGAGCTTTCTTGCTTTAATTACATGTGACTTTAGCTGATATTCTCTCCTAGTCCTTTCTTTGCATTATTTTTCTTATTGTAGTGTTCTCAAATTACTCCCTTATACAAAATAAAAACTCTGTGATGCTACCCTATATGATTTAACATTGCTTTATGTTGCTTGCATGATCTTTGTTGAGGAATTATTGATGTTTTTCTGATGCTTCGGTAATTAAACTTATGTGTGGGACTTCCCTGGAAGTCCGGTGGTTGAGACTCCACTGTAGGAGGCACAGGTTCAGTCACTGGTCAGGGAACTAAAATCACGCATGCCATGTGATGCTGCAAAAAGAAAAGACCTCATGTGACAGGGCCTAAAATACCAAGTTTGAAAGCCCTGAAAAGGTTTTGTGTTTTTCAGAATTTTTTAAGTGTTTCCCTGAAATTAGTTCAGAAAGACATATATTAATTTAAAATTTAAATTCACTGTTTATATTCATTTTCTGTTACTTAAAGAAGATTTTATAGAATTTATACTCAGTTCTTTTTTAAAAGGCTAATGTGTATATAAATGTATATGTGAATAGGAAAAAAAGGATGTAACTTTTGAGTGTTTATTCTCTTGATAGTAGAGTTACAAGAGATTTTTCTTTTACTTTTTAAAAATGTTTTTCAGATATTCTAAAGTTACAAAAGCAATCAGAAAAGCTCTGTTATTTAAACTGTTTCTTGTAAGATTTGTCTGTTTCTCATTGTGCTTTGGTTTTTTTTAAGATTTTCTTCAAGCAGGATGGTGCCTTTCTATTTTCCTCCATCAAAACGTGCACTTTGGAACTCAGTGCCAATTGGAGATTTCATCTACTTACATCTCCGTTACTACAGGTATAAGATGCTTCTATTTTCAAATTAAACCAGTATAAACAGGAATCTAAGGAATATGTAAGGCAGTGGTTACTATGAGTAATTATTTTTTTTAATGTTTCCACCTAGGCTCCTCTGAGGCAAAATATTCTCTCTGCTTCTTCTTAAACCTGTTCCTTATGATTTTGAGAAGTAGTCCTAATTTCACAGTTAAAATATTCTGTAAATCTAAGGTTCTAAGTATTATAGGACTTCAAGAGGCAAAATATAATAAAAACTGAGTTTTTCATCATACTTCAGCATGGTATTTGAATAACATTGAGAAAATTGATTTTGAGTGAATAGACCATTTAAAAGGAGTGTAAAATATTAGAGTTATGACCAGGATTATGAAAGACAGACATAGAAGCTTAGGCTTCAAGTAATAGAAAACAGAGATCCATTGAGATATTGTATATTAGAGAGTTACTTGTTAAAAGCAGAGTTCTAAGAAGGATAGATCATAGCGGGGAGAGCTTAGAGTCAGCCCTAAGCGGGAGATGGTTGTCTGTTATCTAAGTGATACAGATTTACACTATAGTGGTTTAAGGTGTTAAACTAGAGCCAGACTTCCTGGAGGGTCAGATCCTGATTTACCCTCTCTTATTTAAGTGACCTCAGTAAAGTAGCCAAGGATCAGTTTCCTTATTTATAACATGGGGGACTTCCCTGGTAGCTCAGTGGATGGGAACCTGCCTGTCAATGCAGGGGACAGGGTTTCGATCCCTGGTCCGGGAAGATTCAATATGCCGCGAAACAACTAAGCCTGTGCGCCACAGCTGCTGAACCCGTGCTCTAGGGCCCACAAGCCTGTGTGCTGCAGCAACTGAAGCCCGCACGCCTGGAGCCTGTGCCCTGCAACAGAGAGGCTGCCGCAGGGGGAAGCCCATGTACTGCCAAGAAGAATAGCTTCTGCTCACCACAGCTAGAGAAAGCCAGTGCAAAAAACCTAACAAAGACCGATGCAGCCAAAAATAAACTAAAATAAAATGGGAATATGACACTTGTTTCATAGCACTCTTATAAGTATTGAATGAGACAGGTTTTAAAGCAGCAGTTGGCACTATGCTTGGGCATAAGAGGTAGTCAATAAATGTTAGGTATTATAAGGGTTTAGAGCAGTGTAGCAGCATTGAGACCAAGAGGAAAGGATGAAACAAGGTGTTTTGAAGAAACATTTTATAGCATTTGGTGATCAACTGAATAGAGGAACTGAAGGAAATTACATGTCAAAAAGGTTTTAAGTTTTAAACTAGTTGGCAGAGAAGGGTGATATCACTGAATATGTAAGGCAATGATTACTACAAATAATTTTTTAAACAATATCTTGTGGAAGTTCTGTTAAATATTTGTTAGACCTGTTGATTCTTTTCTACATGTCTCTTAACCTGTGTTTTCTATTGCTATCTTTCTGTGCTACATTTTGAGTATTTCTTTTGTTCTTCAGCTCTCCTAATTTACTCTTTAGCTGTGCTGCTTATTAGTTGCCATCTAACCTGTTCATTTAGGTTTTTAAATGTATATACTATACATGTGAAAGATAATTTATAATATATATACACACAGTTTATAGAATAATAAATTTCATCTTTTTTAATAGTATCTTGTTCCTTGTTCATATTTTAGAGTCCTTTTGATATTTAAACATGTGAATTGTATTTACATTTTGTATTCAGCAATGCTAGTAACAAGTTCATAGATAATATGTAAATAAATGGATGTGACTATCTCAATCAAAGTTTATTTACAAAAATAGGAGACCTCATAGTTTCTTGATCTTTGCTGTGGTTCATAAAATTAAGCAAATGCCTCAAGAATAACTGTAATTTCAGTGTCTGCTTATTGCAATATTGCTTTCTAGGCAGCCCTCCTTACACCTTGCCTTTGACCGTAGGATTTCCCAGCAGTGATCTTTCTGTACATTTTAGAAGATATATATATATATAGTACCTTAGGCAACATTTCATGACAGAAAGATTTTTTAGGCTGTCAGATCCATCACATTCATAAAAGGCTTGTTATTTTTCAGAAATCCAAGGCTTGTGGTAACTGAAAAGACCATCCGACTTGCTTGTCGTCATGCTAAACAGAATAAAAACAACTTGCCATGCTTTTTACTTGGTTCTCTCACAGTAGATGAAGGTAACATACTTTGAAAAATTATTTTTATGACTATAATAGACTCTGTGTTTACTGCTTCAGCCAATTATTGTAATACACTTTGACCATTTTTTCTTTTTTTGCTGTATACCAGTGTTAGGAAGATGAGTTAAAGTTGACACTACTTATCATAGATGTTGCAGTCTGGTCATGTTGATGAATATATATGCAAGTTATTTTTTTTAAATGAGAGTTTACATATATATATATGTATGGCTGAGTCCCTATGCTATTCACCTGAAACTATCACATTACTTGTTAATCGGCTATACCACAATACAAAATAAAAAGTTAAAAAAAAAAATTTTTTTTTTAAATTTAAAATCAGAGTTTCAGTTCAGTCGCTCAGTCGTGTCCGACTCTTTGCGACCCCATGAATCGCAGCACACCAGGCCTCCCTGTCCATCACCATCTCCCGGAGTTCACTCAGACTCATGTCCATCGAGTCCGTGATGCCATCCAGCCATCTCATCCTTGGTCGTCCCCTTCTCCTCCTGCCCCCAATCCCTCCCAGCATCAGAGTCTTTTCCAGTGAGTCAGCTCTTCCCATGAGGTGGCCAAAGTACTGGAGTTTCAGCTTTAGCATCATTCCTTCCAAAGAAATCCCAGGGTTGATCTCCTTCAGAATGGACTGGTTGGATCTCCTTGCAGTCCAAGGGACTCTCAAGAGTCTTCTCCAACACCACAGTTCAAAAGCATCAATTCTTCAGCGCTCAGCCTTCTTCACAGTCCAACTCTCACATCCATACATGACCACAGGAAAAACCATAGCTTTGACTAGACTGACCTTAGTTGGCAAAGTAATGTCTCTGCTTTTGAATATACTATCTAGGTTGGTCATAACTTTTCTTCCAAGAAGTAATCAGAGTTTAATGTACTCTTAGTATGAACAAAATGCTTTCCTATAATCTGGGCTTGCTTGGTTATTTCACATTTCATAATTGGCATTCTAATTAATAACTGCTGGGCTTCCCTAGTGGCTCAGTGGTAAAGAACCTGCCTGCCAATGCAGGAGACATAGGTTCAGTCCTTGGGTTGGGAAGATGCCCTGGAGGAGGAAATGGCAACCCACTCCAGTATTCTTGCCTGGGAAATCCCATGGACAGGGGATCCTAGCAGGCTACAGTTCATGGGGTCACAAAGAGTCAGACGCAACTTAGTGACTGAGCATGCATGCACACATAATAACTGCTGTTTTGTTCTACAGATGAAGAAAGTGTGACATTGACGATAGATCGTTTTGATCCTGGTCGAGAGGTACCTGAATTATTGGAGAGAATCCCTACTGCTTTTCTTCCTGGGGACTTTGTAATCCCATGCAAAATTCATACTCAAGGACTTTGTTCAAGAGAAATAATTCACAATGCAGATGACTTTAATTCAGCTTTCAAGGTAAGATTTGTTGATAATGTGATTATTCCTAATTCAGCAAAGAATCAAATTATGTGTACTGTGTTATATTTTAATAAACCCATATTTAATAGATATTCATAAAATTTTTGACTAAATGATTATTGACCTAAAATGCAATCAACTATAGTTTCTGAGGATGGAAATTGTAGTTGGATAATATGGGTAGCATTCTGGAAGAGGAAGCAACGTAACTAAGATAGCAAAGTACAAAGGATAACATTGAGGGTGGAGATTTTTGCTGGACTTGTGGGCAGTCACACTTCAGAACTAGTGTGTCTAGATCAGAGAGAGCCTTGTCTGCCAAGCTAAGGAATTTTAACTTTGTCTAATGGGCTGTGTTTTTCATTGAAAATTTCTGAAAAGGAAATACTGTTAAATCAAGGATGATTAATGTGATAGGGCAGGCTGAACAGAGTCAGAATAGTTAGGCCTTGCAATAGTCAGGGATGTATTTGCCTATAGTAGAGTGGTGGCAGTGAAACCAGAAAGGACAGTGTACATGAGCAACTACAGTTCTTATTTGGGGTAATAAGAACATAATCAAAGAGGAATGGACTTCTTTATATAGATGGAGTATAGAAAATCTTGTACAGTATAGTAAATCTTATTGATTTAACATCATTTTTCATGTAACCTTCTGGTCACATGGAAGAAGTAAGAGAATTGAAATATTGCAAATCAGAAATTTTTTTGTTAATGCAAGATACATGAAACAAATCCTTTAGAGATGTGTACAGATTTCAAAATTGTAAAATAATCGTGTGATGTCGATTCCTCAGGCTCTGCAGCATCATGTGTGTAGCAAAGAGTCCTTGGACTGTGGAAAACTACTTGCCCTGAGAGCTCACATCACTTCCAGGGAGAGTCTGGACACTGTGGATTTCGACTTGGATTGGGCAGCAGTAACTCTAGCAAACACCTTTAAGTGCACACCTGTTAAACCCATCCCCATCATTCCAACAGCTCTAGCAAGAAATTTGAGCAGTAATCTGAATATTTCTCAAGTTCAAGGTACCTATAAATATGGGTAAGTAAAGTAAAAGACATATTCATCCAAACTTTTAAATATTGGTCACATTAGTATATTTTCATGTTATTCACATAATATGAAATAATTGTTCAGTCAGTTTACATGCCTGATATTTGATGGCTAGAGAAATAACCAAGGAAGGTGATAAAGTAGTTAATTTTTTTTAATTGCTTATTTTTTTTACTTGTTTATTTGGCTACGCTGGGTGGTAGTTTTGACACATGGGATCTTCGATCTTTGTTGCAGCAGGAAGGATCTTTAGTTGAGTCATGCGAACTCTTAGTTGCAGTTTGTGGGATCTAGTTTCCTGATGAGGGATCAAACCCGGGCTCCCTGCGTTGGAAGTTTAGAGTATTAGCTTCTAGACCACCAGGGAAGTCCCTAAAATTGTTAATTTTTGCTGAATTAATTATTTTCCTGATAATGAGCCTAACGGAGGCTAGAGAATTATTTGTAATACGCAGTTTTACTTGTGGATAATGAGCACAGCAGATAGAGGAGATAATTAAATTAAAATGTTAAATACTCTTGCCTACTAAATTGTCAACCACTTGAGGGTGGAGTTTCCTCACATTGCTGCAGCAGCATCCTCTCTAGCCTCCTGTCCACCACTCTTGGTTTCTTAGGAAATGCATGCCAAATTGCTTGCATTCTGGTCCTCAGCAGGGCTGCTTCCCTGAATCCTCATCCACTTTCTTTAACCATTGTCTGCTGACCTAGGTCAGACAATGTAAGCACCCACTGCTTTAAAGTCTAAGCAATTCCTTTCTGGCTTCCTTTCCCACTGACTCCACCCTAGTTCCTGTTAGGTCTCCAGAGCTAAAACTGTTCGGCAAGGTAAACTCAACTCCAAGTCTCATCTACCAAAAATGCCTCTTCAAAAAAAGATAAGAGAAAGGTTTTTCTTCTCCGACTGTCCGTGAAATAGCAAGAAAATGCCTACATACTGATCAGAGCACCTTTCTGGTTGTAGTGGCACAAAGGAAAAAGTGTTCCAAAATGAATGGTCAAAGGTCATAATGATTTTTAACTGTTTGAACTAAATTGAACATTTAAATTCTCTTGGAGGAATAAAGTGCTTCTCAGTGGGGACACAGAAATGTGTGTTAAAATTAACCATAAAATTAGTTTATTTTCTTTAATATCTGTGTCCATGTAGTAGTGAAGCAGGAATTTATCAGGCTGTCAAGGCAGAAGCGCTCTCAAAGCAGGTGTAAGTGTCATTTTACTAATGTAAAACTCTTGCCAACTCTGGCTTAATCATCATGGTTTGATAAATTCATCATCTTTATGTTTTAAGGTTATTATAGCAATAAAATGTATCTTCTGTGGTATCGTCAAGACTTTACATCCCAAATGGAATTGTTTTTACTTTAGTGTTTTAAACCCACAACAGTGAAGTTAACTCTTGACAATTGTACTGTAGATATCATATTCTTAAAACTTATTGTCAGTAAATAAGTCCAATAACAAAGTATAAATGTAGTATAATGTCCTTTTAGGGAAAAGTGAGCTTTGGGGTTCTATCATGATTTGCAAAATTCTTTGATAGCAGTTGGAGGAATATAGTACAAGGAAGATTGAATACCCCTCACCTAATTCAGTGTCCTTCATTGACAAGTCACATCTGTTGTAATCTTGTCAGTTCACCTGGATGCTTGATCACTTCCAGCAATAGGAAGTTCATTTCTTGCAGGGAAACCTATTTGGTTCTGAAATTGTCAGCCTTGATTTTAATACTTTTGATTTTTAAAAAGTTGACACTTTCAGAGCAAGCTTTTTCAAAAGATGTGTAATCTTTATTGACCATTTTAATAGATAGAAATTTTAAGATATTAAATCTGTTCTATTTTGTCCTTGGAATTGCTGGAGTCTTTTTCTACACTTTGAACTCTTTTCTTTGTGTGTATGTGAGAGAAATTATTTATTTGAATCCTTTTCTCTGCCTAAAATATACTTCTTTAGCGCTCAGATTATTCTCTTTTAGGTAAAGTACATAGTTCCAATTGTTTTTTGTCTCTTGCTTAGATATCTCACCATGGATGAGACACGCAAGCTATTACTTTTGCTGGAATCTGATCCCAAGGTCTATTCTCTACCGTTAGTGGGAATGTAAGTATTGCATTACTTATAAAAACCTTTTCAGCCATATATGTACTTAAATGTATATGATAAATACGTGAATCATTTGTACTGTGAATATGTCATTAATACTTGGATCAAGGGAAAGGCTACCCACTCCAGTATTCTGGCCTGGAGAATTCCATGGACAGTCCCTGGGGTCGCAAAGGATCAGACATGACTGAGCGACTTTCGCTTTCACCTTATAAAATCATGAATGCCCGTGATGCTTAAGCTTTCTTATTTTAATAGCTGAACCAATTAAAGCAAGATTTTTGTCCAATCTTAGGAAGAATTCTAGTATATAAAACAAAGCTGAATTCTTCTGGTTGAAGCTGAAGCCTTAGAGCCCTGTTTCTTTAACCTTACTCACTATTCCAGTCCTTAAGGCAATTTGAAGAATCCAGGACTCAGAATATAACATTGCTTAAAATTCACTGCCAGGCAGTTTTCCAGAAATTCTCAGTATTTATGGCTGTCTCTTTCAAGTTAGTGGTTAATGACATTTAGACAGATTATTCCGTCAGAAATTTATCTTAATTCAGTATTTATTGAGTGCTCATCCTATACATAGTCTTGTGTTTCATAATGTGTTGGGATTTAAAGCTCCTCAAGGAATTTATAATATACTATGAAATAAACAGTTTAGACTGAGCACTATTTTTGTTTTTAAGAGAGATGATAGGGGAAAGGCTAACTTGAGCTGGACCTTACGTGTGTGGCCAGTAGAAGGAAGGATTGATGGGGTAAGGAACCTGTGTGTGGGAATGGCATGTGCAGAGTTAAAAAATAGGAGTGCACAAATGTTTTGTGGACTATGAAATATACTTACTGTCTGTTCACTCTGGTCTTAAGTGGCTGTGTATTGTTCCTGCTTAAGTGAGTATCTATTAAGAATTATTCTGTGTTTCAGGCTACCCTATATATTTATAGAATTCAGTCCTTTCAATAACTATGGTTTTAGGCTGCTAGCTTCATCCTCCCTTATTTCAGAATATTCTTTCTAGTACAGGCTAATTGATTAATTCTTATTTTCACTTCTATTAACCATTTTCTCTCTCACCATTTGACTGCCATTTCAGGTGGAAAAGGACAGAAAGTAGTGCTCTCTCTAAATATCTATCTATAGTTATAGCTATATCTATAGTCTCCCTCTTAATTATCACCATGGTTTAATGTTCATAGATTTCTTGATTATGAGCCCTTTGATTTATTCCTGGTGAATGCCAAGGATCTCTGCCACATTACCTTGAGAAGAACATAATCTAAAGATGTTAAATACTAATTTGTAAATGACTGTAGTTCTTAATTTCTATTTTTTGTTTTAGCTGGCTGTCTGGAATTATACATATCTATAGTCCTCAGGTATGGGCCTGCTGCTTGCGATACATGTTCAGTTCTTCTATTCAAGAAAGGTAAGTGGTATTTTTATTTTGATAGGGCTTTATTTTGATCTTTTCCTCTACTCATGTTTTATTGGTATCATTTAAGATTCATGCTATGCCTTAACCTTTTACAAACCAGAAGAACAAACACACCAAGGAAAACAAACCTTATATTAAACAGGAATAAAACCAGACAGAAAAGATGATGTTGTGCTAAACTTGGAAATATCAAGAAATTCACTTGCCTAACAATAGTACTGTAACACAGAAGATACATTTTTAATGAGGGGGGGAAAAAACCCTTGGGATCATCTACTCTAGCATTCTGTTTCATAAAAAAGATTAATTTTCATTGATGTGACTGAAAATAAGTTAGAATTTTTTTATCTTAACAAGTGTTTTATTTACTCAGTGCTACTGATAGTACCCTAAGAAACACTTGAATTTTAATGTTCTTGGAACTAAAGTATAAGCTTTGGAAGTAATAAACCTTCTGACCTCACTTCCTCATTTTATTTTGTACATGGTACCACTATTTGCCTCTTCCTTTCTTCATCTATTAAATGAAAATTCCATATTCTCTTTCTGTCTGCTTTGGTGGCTATAATACACTTAAAAGAAAATTTAAATGGGAAGCCAGTGCAAGTACATGACAATAAATCAGACATACATAAAGATGCATAATAAAAATGTCTCTTCCACCCCATTTCCCCAGATACCCTATCCCCAGAGACAACCACTGTTCAAGGAGTGCTTCCTTCTTGAAGTATAGACAAATATCACCCTTCCTGACCTATAAAAGTTAAATCAAAAATGATATCACACTATTCACCCTTTTCTCTGTTGCTTTTTTCTCTATGTCATAATAACTTAGAGATCATTACTAAATCTTGGCACATACAGATTTAACACGTATGTTTTACAACTGAATAGTAAATAATAGATACTACATTTTTAAAACTGCTCCTTTTGCTTGCAGAAACTTTGTCTTATACATCTTTGTGTGCAGATACTAGTATATTTGTAGAATAAATACCTAAAAGTGTGTTTTTCTGGGTGAAAAGCATATAATTTTAAGTTCTGATGCATGCTAAGTCGCTTCAGTCATGTCCCACTGTGTGAGACCCTTCCAGGCTTCTCTGTCCATGGGATTCTCCAGGGAAGAATACTGGAGTGAGTTATCATGCCCTTGTCCAAGGGGTCTTCCCAACCTAGTGATCAAACCTGTGTCTCTTGCGTCTCCTGCGTTGGCAGGCAGATTCTTTACCACTGGCTCCACCTGGGAAGCTTTGGTAGATATTGCCAATTTGCCCTTCAAAGGCTACCAATTTATAATCTTTCTGACAGTGTCTGAGAGTGCCTGTTTTCTCCATCCCCTCACTAACACTGTGGAACAAGTATTTGTTGAGCACCTACTAGGTATCAAGCACTATTTGTGATATTGGCAGTAAGCAGTACACAAAATAAAGACCCTACAGAGAAAAGCATTAAATAGGAAAAGTAAAATAAATAGTATTTTACAAGGTGATAAGTGCTGTGAAGAAAAACAAGCAGGGAGGCAGATGTTGTGTTGATACAGTGCCAGGTAGGGTTGCAGTTTTAAATAGGGCAGTCAGGCAGGCAAAGACCTGAAATGAGGTAGTAAGCCATGCGGCTGTCTGGGGCAGCGTCCCAGACAGATGGGTGCAAAGGCTATGCGTCAAAGATCACCTTGCATCTTTAAGGCACAGAAAGAAGGTAGTGTGGCTGGAGAGGAGTGAGGGAAGGGAAAAACAATAAGACCTCAGAGAGGTAACTGGAGGGCCATCATTAGGCTTTGATCTTTGCAAATCTGACAGATGAAAAATGGCCTTTTCTGATGTTTTATCACGTCAACTTCTTGGAGCTTCCTAATCGTGTCTCTTGCCTTTATTCTATTGGATTGTACATCTTTTTCACATTGCTTTCTAACCGCTCTTTTTATTCTCTGTATGTATGCGTTTATATAATACGTAAAGTATACAGAGAAAATGGGCTTCTCTGGTGGCTCAGCAGTAAAGAATCTGCCTGCAGCGCAGGAGACGTGGGTTCGATCCCTGGTTTGGGGAGATCCCCTGGAGGAGGGCATGTAACCCACTCCAGTATTCTTGCCTGGAAAGTCCCATGGACAGAAGAGCCTGGCGGGCTATAGTCCCTAGATTGCAGAGTCAGACACTAGTGAAGCAACTAAGCACACATGTACACACAGAGATAAATGTATTTATTAAAATATATGTGTTACATGCTACAAAGATTTTATATATGTATATAAATATGTTGTAAAAATGTGCATATGTATATATGTATTGGTGGGATTTTCAGGTGATTTAGTGGTAAAGAAGCTGCCTGCCAGTACAGGAGATACAGGTTCAGTCCCTGGGTCGGGAATATCCTCTGGAGAAGGAAATAGAACCCACTCAAGTGTTCTTGGAGAAGGCAATGGCACCCCGCTCCAGTACTCTTGCCTGGAAAATCCCATGGACGGAGGAGCCTGGTGGGTTGCCGTCCATGGGGTTGCAAAGAGTCGGACACGACTGAGCAACTTCACTTTCACTTTTCACTTTCATGCATTAGAGAAGGAAATGGCAACCCACTCCAGTGTTCTTGCCTGGAGAATCCCAGGGACGGGGGAGTCTGGTGGGCTGCCGTCTATGGGGTCACACAGAGTCGGACACGACTGAAGTGACTTAGCAGCAAGTATTCTTGCCTGGGAAATCCTATGGACAGAGGAGCCTGGTGGGCTACAGTCCAGTCTGTGGGAGTCACAAAGTGTTAGATATGACTGAGCACTCTATAGATACATAGGCACAAGTTTATTTCCCCCCAGAATGTCATTTTATTTGACTTTGGTTAATATTTTTTCCCAAATAGATGTTTTTTTAAAGTCAGATTTATCCTTTCTTTTTCTGTTTTGGTTAGAAAGGATTTTTATTAAAAATCTCTAGAAGCTTTTACATTTCTACTTTTTACATTCTAATTATAAAATACAATTAATTTTCCCTGCAATAAAACATAAATTAAATGTTCATTTTGGCATATTAGTACAGTTAAGTTTTATTATCAGTGACTGGTCTTGCTTTAATTACTTATTGATAGTAAATGCTCAGCAAAGTTATTTTTGAAGCTCTCTCTGTTAGTCTGAAGCATTAGGCAATTTCCTTGATACCTGGACTATAATGCCACCCTTTAACCAAGGAGGCATCAGTATCGCTTGACATAGCTTAGGTTGATACTTAACAGCATTCTGATCAGTGGTCTTGTCTGATTCTCAAGCGAGGAGTTGAACAGAATGGGCATTCTGCCTCCTGAATTCCCACTGCCTTATTTTGTTAATAGTATAATAGATCCCCAAATCATTTTCATTCAACATTTTACAGAGTAGAGAATTAACTAAAAGTATTTTTAAATACTGGGTTTTGGTGTGTGTTTTAAGGACTCTTGATTACTTTACAAATATTTGTTGAGTCATGTAGTGAACAAAATGAATATTCATTTTATCATTGTTTACAGTAGTGAAATACTATAAATTTCTACTTTTAGATGTCTACGTGAATCAGTAATAGCACATCTATATGTTATATTACTGGATAGTAACTAGCAAAGAATAAGAGTATCAAAGGTATAGTATAGAATAGTGACATGGAAAGAAATCCAAGATTGTCAAATAAGAACTAGCAAATGCAATGAAAGAAACAGTTCCATTTACCATTGCAGCAAAAAGAATAACGTACCTAAGAATAAACCTGTCTAACCTGACCTGTACTGAGAAAACTATAAGATAGTGGTGAAAGAAATCAAATATGATGCAAACAGGGAGATGTGCTATGTTCTTAGACAGGAAGAATCAGTATTGTAAAAATGGCTGTACTACCCAGAGTAATCTACAGATTCAGTGAAATCCCTCTCAGATTACCCGTGGCATTTTCACAGAATTAGAACCAAAAAATTATAGAGCCAAAAAATTATACAATTTTTATGGAAACACAAAAGGCCTCAAATAGCCTAAGCAATCTTGAAAAAGAAAAACTGATCTGGAGGAATCAGGTTCCCTGTCTTTCAGACTATGCTACAAAGCTACATTAATCAAGACAGTATGAAAAAATATGGTACTGGCACAGAAACAGAAATATCAGCCAGTGGAATAGGATAGAAAGCCCAGAGATGAACCCATACACCTATAGTCATCTAATCTATGACAAACAGAAGAGTATACAATGGAGAAAAGACAACCTTCTTTAATAAGTGGTGCTGGGAAAACTGAACAGCTACATGTACAAGACTGATATTAGAATGCTCCCTAACACCATACCTGGAGAAGGAAATGGCAACCTACTCCAATATTCTTGCCTGGGAAATCCCATGAACAGAGGAGCCTGGCTAGCTACAGTCCATGGAGTCGCAAAGAGTTAGACATGACTGATCAACTAAACAACTAACATCATACACAAAAATAAACTCAAAATAAATTAAAGACCTAAATGTAAGGACAGACACTGTAAAACTTAGAAGAAAACATAGGCAGACCACTCACTGACGTACATTGTAGCAAGATCTTTTCTGACCCATCTCTTAGAGTTATGAAAATAAAAACAAAAATAAATAAGTGGGACCAAATTAAACTTAAAAGCTCTTGCACAGCAAAGGAAACCATAGACCAAACAAAAAGACAACCCCTAGAATGGAAGGAAATATTTGCAAATGAAGTGACTGACAAGGGATTAATCTCCAAAATATATAAACAGCTCATGCAGCTCAATATCGAAACCAAGCAGTCAGTATGAGTTAGTTGCTAGTTGTGTCTGACTCTTTGCAACCCCATGGACTGCAGCACGCCAGGTTTCCCTGTCCATCACCAACTCCTGGAGCTTGCCCAAACTCATGTCCATGGAGTCGGTGATGCCATGCAACCATCTCATCCTCTGTCGTCCCCTTCTTCTTCTGCCTTCAATCTTTCCTGGAATGAGGGTTTTTTCCAGTGAGTCAGTTCCTCACGTCAGTAAGTATTGGAGCTTCAGTATCAGTCCTTGCAGTGAATATTCAGGACTGATTTCCTTTAAGATTGACCAAGTAACCCAGTGAAAAAATGGGCAGAAAACCTATATAGACATTTCTGCAAATGAAACATACAGACCAACAAACACATGAAAAGATGCTCAGCATCACTTATTAGAGAAATGCAAATCAAAGCTACAATGAGATATTACCTCACACCGGTCAGAATGGTCATCATCAAAAAATCTACAAACAATAAATGCTGGAGAAGATGTGGAGCAAAGGGAACTCCACACTGTTGCTGAGGATGTATTATAAATTGGTACAGCCACTGTGGAGAATAGTATGGAGGTTCCTTAAAAAATTAAAATTAGAACTACCATATTACCCAGCAATCCCATTCCTGGGCATATACCTGGAAAAAAATTGTAATTCCAAAAGGTTTATGCACCCTAATGTTCAATGTAGCACTATTTATAATAGCCAGGACATGGAAGCAACCTAAATGTCCATCATTAGAGGAATGGATAAAGAATATATGGTACATATATATAATATAATGGAATATTACTCAGCCATAAAAAGGAACAAAATTCAGCCATTTGCAGAGATGTGGATAGACCTAGAGATTGTCATACTGAGTGAAGTAAGTCAGAAAGAAAAAAACATAATCAAATAATATCACTTATATGTGGAATCTAGGAAAATGATACAGATTAATTTATTTGCAAAGCAGAAATAGACTGATGGGGAGAACAAACCTATGGATATCAAGGGGGGTGGTGGATAGGATGGATTGGGAGATTGGGATTGACATATATATACTGCTATGTATAAAATAGGTAACTAATGGGAATCTGCTGCAGAGCACATGGAACTCTACTTAATGCTCTGTGGTGACCTAAATGGGAAGGAAATCTGAAAATGAGGGGTTGTAACTGATGCAGTTTGCTGTACAGCAGAAACTAACACAACCTTGTAAATCAACTATACTCCAGTAAAAATTAATTGCAGGGTGTGTAGGTTCAGTACCTGGTCAGGGAAAAGTAAGCAGTTTTCTTCCAAAAATTGGACTGTTTAGTCTGTTAACTAAGTTGAGAGACTCACATAGAACTCTTTGATGTGCTTTTGTTATTTTCAATAAATTTTAAGTAAATGGCATTTTTTTTGTCCAGGGTGTTTTCAGAATCTGGAAATTTCATCATAGTTCTCTATTCTGTGACACATAAGGACCCTGAATTTTATGAATGCCTCCCTTGTGATGGCAGGTTACCTGACCTTCGATTCCAGCTACTAACCAGCAAGGAAACCTTACGCCTTTTCAAAGTAAGTGTGATTGGATCACCTAGCACACTAATGACTATTTAGTTATATGTTGTTGTATATTGGCCTTATAAACCCAATGGTCTCTACCCTTTAAAATAGTAACTCAAAGTATTAGGCTTTCTTTATTTTTGATCAGTCTTACTTAATATTAACTTTATTCATTTATGGTTAATTTCATTTTGTAAATTTTAGGACATAACCTTCAGAACCAAATTCTAATACAGGATCAAATGTTATCCACAGAGTAACTTTTCCATGTTTTTCTAAAACCTTTTAAAGCTATATAAAGAATTCATGTGTTGTTTCATTTTATGATGTTGAGAGTTAATTTGTGATCTTAGTGTTTCCTTTGTCCTGAAAGTTAATTTTTTAAATTATGGGTATAAAAAGTGATTTCTCATAGTTAAAAATCAGCATCTATAATATGTGGTCCTTGGAATCAGAGTGGATTGTTGCTGTATCGAATAATATACATAAAAATACATTTAGGAAATGGTCACAGAAAAAACAGGTCTTTGAAACCATAAGTGTCATTATGTAAAAGCATTCTAAGGCTGGGAATTGCCTCGTGGTCCATTGGCTAAGACTCTGTGCTCCTTCCTGGTCAGGGAACTAGATCCCACATGCTACAGCTAAGACACAGTATAGCCAAATAAATAAATAAATATATATATACTAAAGGTTTTTTTTTAATTAAATTTATTCTTTTAAGAAAAACATTCTAAGGCCAATAATAAAAAATAATTCTAAAAAAAAATTATGTATCATTTTACAAAAATATTGACAATCCCTAAATAACGGTGTGTTTCTACTCAGATCTTATTTTGTGCCTTTAATTTCATTTATAGGTTGTATTAATTCATGAATCAAGTTTTTGTATTTTAATTATAAGCATAATCATTTTTGATGTATAATTACTTATTTCCATTTTAGAGACATATATCATTCACTCATTTTATTCTTCAGATTGTATCCTCAGTTTAAAGTTACTATTTAATTGAATCTGGTTTTTAAGTTGTAAGTTATATAGCGAAGCTAAGTTTTCACTTTCATTTATATAGTAAGCAAATAGATAGTTTTTTAAAAGGTTGCATAAAAATAGAACTACCATATGATTCAGTAATTCCACTTTTGGGTGTTTATCCAAAGGAAATAAAAACACTAACTCAAAAAGATACCCACACCACCATGTTAATTGCAACAGTATTTACAATAGCCAAGGCATTCAAATAACCTAAGTGTCCACGGATGGATGGATAAAGAAAATATGATTTATATTATATCACATGTTTATATAATGGAAAACTATTCACCCATAAAAAAGAAAGGAAATCTTGCTGTTTGTGACAACATAGATGGACTTTGAGGGCATTATGCTAAGTGAAATTAACAAAACAGGCAAATACCATATGTCACTTATATGTGGAATATTTTTAAAAAAATTAAAACATTTTGTTGAACTCACAGAGAACAAATCAGTGATTTGCAAGAGAGTGATAAGGGTTAGCGAAGGTTTGAGGGTCGCCAAAATGGCCAAAGGTGGTCCAAAGATACAGACTTGCAGTTTTAAAGTAGGTAAGTCATGGAGATGTAATATACAGCATGGTGAATATAGTTAATAATACTATACTATATTTTGAAAATTCTTATCATAAGAAAAAATTTATTATCTGTATGGTGGTGAATGTTAACTAGACTTAATTGTGGTGGGTGTTTCACAATATATCCAAATATCGAATCATGTTGTATACCTGAAAGTATTATAATGTTATGTCAATTATATCTCAATTAAAAAACTTTTTTAAAGAAAGATTACAGTTACAGAAATCATAATTCCCCTTCCCACCCAGTGTTTCAGAGCTACTTTTCATCTACATAGTATTCTCTGGTGTTTATTTAAGTCACATCTCAAAGTATGACCTACTTTATTTCAGAATGTTGAACCTTCTGACAAAAATCCCATCTGTTTTGAACTGAGCGCTGAAGACCAGAATGCAGAAAGAGAGTTTTTTAAAAAAGTTTCTAAGAATCTTTCAATTAAGAGGTAAAAGATATTTTTATTATCATACTTTTTTTTTATTACTTTCATTAGTTTTTAATAATTAAAGTAAGTCCCCAGTTATTTCTGAGGGAACTGTTTGTAAATCTTATACCACAGGTGTCCTTACTTTAAATGCATTCCTTCATATTTGTAAGTTGGATGATAATTTTAATGAAGTGACAACTCTAATGTGGTTCTCATTTGACTTGATTTATTGCATAGGGGAACAAAAGTATTTGTCAAGAAATTATCTTACTTAAGAAGAAACATCCTGTTTTTGTTTGCCTTCTGTCTTCCCTTCCTTGTAGTATTAAACCTAGGGCTATCAGATAAACTACTATAAAAATAACTCCTACTGTAAAAATAACTCCTCTCCCTAAAACAGAAAACTTTTAAAGCAAATGCACTTGGAGAATATTAAATAATGGCTTGTGACTTTTTGGGTCCAATATCTACTTTGGTAAACTAAATATTCCCTTTATATTAGGGTTCTCCAAAGAAATAGAACCAACTAGTGCATAGAGAGATTTGTTAATGCTAGTCTAACAAATTACCACACACCTACTGACGTCAGATAATACAAATCTATCACCTTCTAGTTCTAGGAGTCAGGAGTCCAAAATGGGCCTTTGCAGCTAAAATTAAAGTGATGGTAGGGCTGCATTCTCTTCAGAAGTTTCAGTGGTAAATCCATGTTCCTTCTTCCAGCTTCTAGAGGCTACCTGCATTCCTTGTTGTCTGGTGGTCCCTTACTCCATCTTCAAAGCTAGAAGCATAGCATCTTCAAATCTCTCTCTCTGACTTCTGTTTCTGTCCTCACATCTCCTTCCCTGACTCTTATCTTGACTCCATCTTATAAGGACCATTGTGTTTACATTTAACTCATCTGATCGTCTAGGATAATCTCCACATCTCAAGATTCTTTACCTTAAGGACATCTGTAAACTCCCTTTTTCCTTGTTCACTAACATATTCACAGATTCTGGGGATTAGAAAGATGTCTGAAGTAAGCTCTATCTTTGGGCATTTTAAGTTATCCTTGAAACAGGCTAGGTCACCAGAAAACTATATTCTTATAGACTTGCAGGAACACCACCACTGACTGAAGGTTTAAAGCTTTTTTCAAGATTTTATTGAATGTTTATGGAAGAAAAAGCCAAGTTAAGGGGATGCTTGGTAATTTCTTTAACATTGTTGAAAAACAATGCCTGTTTTCAGCTCTGACCAAAGCTTAGATAAGGATCAGTCATTTTTAGATTTGAATTTTTGTAAAATGTTTATCCCTGGATAACTTTTGTTGAAATTATAGGTCAAGTTTTTTCTTTTTGTTTGAGTGCTAAAAAAAGCTCACAGTTAATTTTTTTTTTTTTTAATTTTTGGCTACACCACACGGGATATGGGATCTTAGTTCCCCAACTAGGGATTGAAACTGTGCCCACTTGTTTTCTTTTTAAAAGTAATTGGGGGAATTCCCTGGTGTTCCAGTGGTTAGGACTCAGCACTTTCACTGCTGAGGCCTGGGTTCGATCCCTGATCAGGGAACTAAGATCCACAAGCCATGTGGGATGGCCAAAATTTAAAAAGTAACGTACCTAATTTCCATTTTGAGCCCCTCTTAATCATTATGCACAGTTATGGAAGCCAAATTTCAATCAATTCAAGGTCTGTTTTTCCTGTTTCTGCTGAGGTTTCATGTAATTTAGAGGGGACTAATGCTATGCCCTATGCTTCCCTGGTGGCTCAGACGGTAAAGAATCTGTCTGTCAATGCAGAAGACCTGGGTTCAATCCCTGGGTTGGGAAGATGCCCTGGAGAAGGGAACGGCAACCCACTCCAATATTCTTGCCTAGAGAATTCCATGGACTGTAGCCCACCATGCTCCCCTACAGGCGGACTAGCTTCCATGCGGTTACAAAGAGTCAGACATGACTGAGCGACTAACACTTTCGCTAGCACTGTGCCACTACTGGTGATGGGGGGTGACGTGATTCTCATCCACCCACACCACTTGGCCATCTGCTGAGATGTTTTCTTTTGCATCTGATCTTTGACAGTCGGTTTGTGCAGGTTCCTGCTGCAACCTCTTTAACCTGTTCAGGTCACTGGTTCTGTGTCTTGTCCATGCTGCGCGGAGGCATATGGAATGTCATTCTGTATTCTCCACGTCCTTCTTGGGTATGGCAGGAGAGCTTTGTGGGATTGTTTCATTGCAACACCTTGGCACAGAAAGAACTCTGTGTTTGCCTCTCCAGACTACCAGGGTTTGGGACAAAGGTCTGTTCTGCTGTCAGATCTTCCACATCTGCCTAAGGGTTTCTGTTGTTCAGCCTGCTACGGAGACAGGACCCTTTCTTCAAAATTCCATTAATGTCTAAACTCTCTTAGCTTCCTTCTGGCTTTTCTGTCATCTTCCCTACCTCATCTTATTGAGATTTTATTTAGTTTCAGTTCAGTTCAGTCACTCAGTCGTGTCCGACTCTTTGCAACCCCATGAATCGCAGCACACCAGGCCTCCCTGTCCATCACCAACTCCCGGAGTTCACTCAGACTCACGTCCATCGAGTCCGTGATGCCATCCAGCCATCTCATCCTCTGTCGTCCCCTTTTCCTCCTGTCCCCAGTCCCTCCCAGCATCAAAGTCTTTTCCAATGAGTCAACTCTTCACATGAGGTAGCCAAAGTACTGGAGTTTCAGCTTCAACATCATTCCCTCCGAAGAAATCCCAGGGCTGATCTCCTTCAGAATGGACTGGTTGGATCTCCTTGCAGTCCAAGGGACTCTCAAGAGTCTTCTCCAACACCACAGTTCAAAAGCATCAATTCTTCGGCGCTCAGCTTCCTTCACAGTCCAACTCGCACATCCATACATGACCACTGGAAAAACCATAGCCTTGATTAGACGGGCCTTTGTTGGCAAAGTAATGTCTCTGATGCACAAAAACTTGATGTATATAGTCTTTCAAATCTTAGTCTTAAACTCTAATTTCAGCATTTGAAGTTCAGTACCAACACTCAAAACTTTTTCTGTGTTCTATTGAGGCACGATACTTGTGGC
This sequence comes from Capricornis sumatraensis, assembly GCF_032405125.1. NCBI lineage: Eukaryota > Metazoa > Chordata > Mammalia > Artiodactyla > Bovidae > Capricornis > Capricornis sumatraensis. Next base: position 199,600,217 of record NC_091070.1, read on the forward strand.
ACAATAACTACAACTGACTAAATGGAAGGAGGTACTTCAGTTAGTCTCAGAGTAGTTTACCATAACAGATATAAGTACATAGGAAAATGTAATTCCTTGCTTGATTTTTCTTTCTAACACAGTGAGTGTTTAATGTATTATGTTTAATATAGTGAGTATACATCTCTTTCATCAGATGATAGTTTTTTTACGGTAAATTCAATATCTTATGTATTTCTATGCTCCTTAAAGTGGTTAATTCAGAAAATGCTCAGTAATTTGCTTTATTATGACTTAAGAATAACTGGGTTATGGATGCAACTAGAGATGATCATACTAAGAGAAGTAAATCAAAAAGAGAAAGGCACATACTGTATGGTATATGTGGAATCTAAAATATGAAATAAATGAATCTGTCTGTGAAACAGAAACAGAATCAGGGACATAGAGAATAGATTGGTGCTCGCCAAGGGGCAAGTGGGTTGGAGAGGGCTGAATTGGGAGTTTGGGATTAGCAGGTGCAAACGGGTATATACAGAATGGGTGAACAACACAGTCCTACTGTATAGCACAGGGAAATATATTCAATATCCTGTGATTAAACTATAGTGGAAAAGAATATGAAAAAGAATGTGTATGTATCTATGTATAACTGAGTCACTTAGCTGTACAACAGTAATTAACACAACATTGTGATTCAGCTATACTTTAATAAAAAAAAATAAGTTAAAAAAAAGAATAAATGGGTTAAACTTGCCATGGTCAAGAGAAGGGGATAAATTATTAAGCATGAGTCTGACTGGCTCAACTTTCCTGATCATCTGACACTAGCTTGAAAAATAAAATACTTTGTGGTTGTCAGATACTAAATTAAGTGGTCAAGACACTACTGTGTCTAATTAAAGGACCTTATTCAGCTTCAAAACAAAAGAAGAGTGCTCACTTCAGCAGCACATATACTAAAATTGGAATGATACCGAGAAGATTAGCATGGCCTCTGTGCAACTGTGACATGCAAATTCATGAAGTGTTCCAGATTTTTTTTAAAAAAAAGAACAAATGAATACTGATTACTGAAGACTTACTTTTTCTCCCCTCTGTTCTTTAGCTCTTCCCAGAAGTTACCTCCAGGGAAAATGCCAACGAATGATCATGACTCTGGTGTTGAAGATGAAGATGTTTCTCCAAGACCAATTCCTAGTCCTCATCCAGTGAGTCAGAAGGTATCACTGGTCTTAGAACTCACCTTTACAATTAGAAACCTAAAAGTCTGTTCATGTTAAAGCACTCAATAATATATAAAGATGAATACCATATATTCCTCACAGGTACATTTAATTATCATATGTAATAATATATATAAGTATGTACACATATTGTAATAAGTAAGTATAGTATTTCCAGAGAAAACCAAGGGAAAGAGGTTAAGTTAGCTCCCTAGGATTATATAACTAGGAAGTAGTAAAGCTGGAATTCAGGAAGTTTAGGATTGGATAGACTAGTAGTTTAAGAGGTTTTGTTTCAGAATCTGGTGCTTTTAACCCATGTAGACTCAACATTCTATACTATCACCAGAACTTGACATTGCTTCTTATCACCGTATTTTGAGAAAACATTCTACTTGCTTTTGGAGATTGCTAACAACCCATCAGAATTTTTTTTATTGAGGCGAACTAGTGGGTTATTTTAGAATTGTTCTGTCTTAATTGGACTAATTATTACAAGAAAAAGGAATGAGAAAGTTTTCTTAAATTAATATTATAACCAAATTCACCACAGCGAGTACTTTACTTACTCTTTTTGGCTCTCCAGCTCTTTTAGTTGATATCAATAAGAATAGCAGTGAATAATCTCACTTAGTATGATATTTTGAAACACTTACTGGAAGGCCCTTTCTTATTAAGATGAAAAAACATGATTCTTTATTAGATGTGTTGGAGCATCTGGTCTGATCATTTTTTTGTTTTTGCAGAGAGGGTAAAAAAAGTCTGCTTCCCATTTTGAGTTCTATAATCTAAGCAACGTCAATTGGTGTTCCAGTGAAAAGAGTTTCATTGTTAAATAAGTTTGTGAGGGCAAGGACCTTATTTATTTTGTTGACAGTTGTGTTCCTGGTACTAGCCCATAGAAGATGCCCAGCAGATATTTGTCAACTGTGTAAATAATCAACACTTTTTAATAAATAACTGGATACAATTTGGAAAATACTAGCTTAAGGAAAATGAAGCATATATCATTCTCCTGAAAGATACTTTTTCTTCTTTCATTTCTTTCCCACTTATAGGTTTCTAAGATCCAGCCATCAGTTCCTGAACTTTCACTTGTGTTGGATGGAAACTCCATAGAACCAACCCCTGTGCCCAACCCATTGGAAATGGTGAATAATGAAAATCCTCCTTTGTTGATTAACCATTCTGAGCACCTTGAGCAGTCACAACCCCAGCTTTGTGATGAGAAACACAGACCAGAAGCAGAAGCTGGAGAGCCTTCCTTCAGAGGGCTACCAAATCAATTAAACCAAGACACTGCTCCTTTGAGACACTGCAAAGTAAGACAGCTGTCTACCTGCAAGAAAGGGAACTCTCATATCAGGAACAGTAGTAAGCCCTCTTTTAATGGACTGTCTTCAGATACATCTGAAAAGCTTCAAACAGTTTCTGCTGCAAATGTACACAAAGAAGAGTATCCTGTAAGATCCTCCACGTTTAATTCCAAGCAGTCTTCTCTTGCCCCACAGTCCCACCCACACAATTTTGTTTTTTCACCCCATAATTCAGGAAGACCGATGGAATTTCAAATACCTACTCCCCCGCCACCGTCTTACTATTCCACAAATGTCTGCAGTTGTTGTCAGCATCGTGGCCATATTCAGTATAGCCCAATAAATTCTTGGCAAGGAATGAATACAGTAGGATCTGTTCAAGACCTCAAGTCTGAAACCCTTCAAAAACATTCATTATTTCATCCAGGTGGATGTCCAGCTCAGTACCATAATGCATTCTTTTCTTCAAGTAGTCCTATAGCCTTGAGACCTCAGGGAAACATGGGGGGTTGTTCTTCCCACAGCAATGTAGAACCGTCACCTGTGGCAAGACTGCCTCCACACGTGGACTTCTGTAACCCGTGGCCTTGTGCAGTGTGTGTGCACACACCCAAGACTGGGTCAGATGATGGAATGATGGGACTGTCTCCAGATGCGTATAGGTTCATCACAGAGCAAGACAGGCAGCTGCGACTACTTCAAGCCCAGGTTTGCTAGCTTTCTTCTCTTAAATTCTTGAATTTTTAAAAAGTAACTGGCAACTCTTCAGTAACTATAGTTTATGAGGTAGAATTGTAGAATGTCAGAATTAGAAGAGACCCTGGAAACTGGATTCTAGGCCCTGATGTTTTACACATTAGGAAAATGAGGATTTGATAAGGAAATGGCAACCCACTCCATTACTCTTGCCTGGGAAACCCCATGGATGGAAGGAACTTGGCAGGCTACAGTCCATGGAGTTGCAAAAGAGTCAGACATGACTTAGCGACTAAACAACAACAATCAGGGTTTTATTTGTTGCTTTATTTTATTTTGTTACACTAGATAAAACATTTTTCTTTTTATCCTTAGATGACTGACTCCATATATTTACTGAATAATATATCTTTTTGTTAATGATTTAAAAATTTACTTTTTATTTTATAATGAAAGCATCATGTGTTTGTATCTATTTCTATACTGTACTCTCCATTGATCTGCCTCTCTGTTCCAGCACTACTACCGTTTAGTTTAATCTCTATAACTTTGTAGTAAATGTCTTATCAAGTATTTCCTATGCAATTTCTCTAAACCTCACTTTTCTCAGCTGTAAATTGGGAATAATGATTGGTGTTATTAATATATATAGATCTGATGGTTAAATGAATTTATATGTGTATATGTACACACACACACACACACCTGTCTATCTATCTAAAGTGCTTAGTGTAGGATGAAGCTTTAGTAAACAATCAGCAAATTACAATTATCTTATTTGTCTCTTAGTCCTTACAACTACCTTAGTTTTAGGTAATATTGAATCTCACAGTGGCTAAATAGCTTTTCCGAAAGGTAACAGAGTAGGAGTTAAGTTATGTCCTTATGACACTAAAGTCCATGCTCTGAACCACTATAAGTACATATGCCTTTTTGTATTATTAATGCAGGTTATATTTCTACTGATGTCAATAATTTATTGAAAATACTTATTTTCCTATATTAATAAAGTTAATCTGCTAAAATTAATGAGATGAGTTGAATACAGCAGTGTAACTTAAGGGCTTCCCTAGTGGCTCAGATGGTAAAGCATCTGCCTGCAATGCAGGAGACCCAGGTTTGATCCCTGGGTTGGGAAGACAACTGGAGAAAGAAATGGCAACCTTCTTAACTTAATAAAGTTAATCTGCTAAAATTAATGAGATGAGTTGAATACAAAGTGTAACTTATAGGGAAACATGATTACAGTGCTTAAAAGAGGAGGCTTTTCCACTCCTAGATGTATATCTAAGAGAAATGAAAAAATATGACCACACAAAAACTTTTACACACATGTTTATAGCAACACTGTTTGTAATAGCCAAGGGTGAAAACAATCCAAAGTCCATCAACTGATGAATAGATGAACACAAATGTGACATTATATATACAAGGGAATAGTTTACTCATCAAAAGGAATAAAGTACTGATAGGTACTACAGCACAGATGAACTTTGAAAATGTTATGAAAATGAAAAAAGCAAGATATAAGGCCACGTGTTGTTTGGTTTCATTTCTGTCAGATGTCCAGAATAGGCACATCTATAGAGATACAGTGGTTTCTCAGGTGGCACTAGTGGTAAAGAACCTGCCTGTCAAAGCAGGAGACAGAAGAGATGTGAGTTTGATCCCTTGGTTGGGAAGATCCCCTCGAGGAGAGCATGGAAACCCACTCCAGTATTCTCTGGAGAATCCCTTGGACAGAGGAGGCTGGTAGTCTACAGTCCATAGGGTTGGCAAAGAGTTGGACATGACTGAGGTGACTTAGCACACACACACATATAGAGATAGAAAGTAGATGAGTGGTTGCCAGAGGCTAGATTCTGGAGCCGTGGAGAGTGACGGCTAGTGGGCACAAAGATTTTGCAAAGTTAATGAAAACGTTGTAGAGTTAGATGGTGGTGATGGATGCAGACTTTGCTGCTGCTGCTGCTGCTGCTAAGTCGCTTCAGTCGTGTCCGACTCTGTGTGACCCCATAGACGGCAGCCCACCAGGTTCCCCCGTCCCTGAGATTCTCCAGGCAAGAACACTGGAGTGGGTTGCCATTTCCTTCTCCAATGCAGGAAAGGGAAAAGTGAATGTGAAGTCGCTCAGTTGTGTCCGACTCTTCGCGACCCCATGGACTGCAGCCTACCAGGCTCCTCCGCCCGTGGGATTTTCCAGGCAAGAGTACTGGAGCGGGGTGCCATTGTCTTCTCCACAGACTTTGAGAATATACTAAAAACTATGGAATTGTATACTTTACAAAGAATAAGTTGGTTTTTTTTTTCTTTTAAATTGGAGGCTAATTACTTTATAATGTTGTATTGGTTTCAGCTGTACAACATGAATCGGTCATAGCTATATATTCCTTTCCTCTTGAGCATCCCTCCCACCCCCTATAAAGGGATAAGTTTTATGGTAGGAGGGGAAGCTTTTGGTGCTTGAACTTCAGCTTTGCTACTTGTTAATTATGTGACCTGGGCAAGTAACTTTATTTATACTGCCTCAGGTTTTTTCTCTGTAAACTGTGCTTGCTAGTAGTACATATTCACAGGGTGGTTGTAAAAATCATACATAAAAGCTCTTATTGTAATGTCTTGTAAACAGGAAGCACTCAGTGTTAGAGATTGTTATTAATATTTCCAGTTTCAGCATGACCAAACATGGACAATTCTGGGTGACCTTTATAAAATGAATCTTGTGTAAAATAATTTTTCACATTTGGTATGTAGAATTAGAGAATCCCCTCTATCTTACTTTTGATTCATAAATGAAATAGAAATAAAATGTCAGAGTGTTAGCATTAAGGCTTTTCTACACGAGTGTCAATTTATGAATGTTGATCTAAGCACCTATGTTTTTACTTTTAATAGGTAGCCCATGTAAATGCTTCTTAATAACTAATGACAATGATTTTCAGCATTGAATAAATTTTATGATATAATCTAGTTGAAATGTGAGAAAATATAGTTAAAAGTCAGTTATTTATAACTGGAGCACTTTGTAATTCATTTTTAAACTCTTCTGTCAGTTTGGTTGATTACTTCACTCTCATAAACATACATAAAAAGTGTTTTTAATTGATACAGATTCAGCGTTTGTTAGAAGCACAGTCTCTGCAGCCCTGTTCTTCTAAGACAACCACTGTTGAAGACACAACGCAAGCTGCAAGACAAATGGAGTTGGTTTCCATGGAAGCACAGTCTCCCCCTGCTTTGCACATGAGAAAAAGTGTAAGCATTGCTGTGAGCACAGGTAATTTCATTTTTCTTAATTTGTACATAGTACACATAGAATTTAAACCAAGGTGATGGGTAACTTAACTCTTTGTGTGATTTTACTCTTTATGAAATAAAACTCTACCTGAAAACAGATTGGAAACCACATAACGTAATGTGTTGTTTGTTTTTGCTGCTTTTCCAAGCTGGACCCAGTTCTAATGAGAGAAGTCATCTGTGGTTTAGGGGATCAGGGAAGATTTCATCCATGCAGTGTTATTGATTCTTGGCCTTGAAGGGAATGTAGGATCTTGGTGGAATTGAGAGATGGCAGAACAGATTGGTAGAAAAATTACGGGCTCAGAGAAACAACGCAGAGTTCTGAGTTGTCTAATACTCTACCCATTACTATGTCACGGAGAGCCATTACTACATCTTTCACAAAGCCGTGTCTGTTTCATCTTATAAGCAAAATAGAAGGCCTTTTAAAAAATCAATAATATAAATGAGATCTATGTGTTTACATATTTCCTCACAATCAGACTATGAGATCTTTAAGAACATTTTTGTGTGTTCAGTATCTAGCAAGATGTCTAGCAAGGTGGTGGTTGTAAGACTGAAGAGGAAGAGTCATGTACAGTGTTGATAAGACTAAGATCCAATCAGTAGATCCAAACTAATTGGATATGGCAGTTGGAAGATTCAAGTTACTTTAGTTAAATGCTGTGTGATTATCCTGGATTGGATACTGAAACAGAAAGAGAACATTACTGGAAAAATTGGTGAAATCCAAAGTCTGGAGTTTTAGTTAATAGTAATGTACCAACACTGTTTTCTTGATTTTGAAAAATGTGCCATGATAATGTAAGATGTTAACAACAGGGAGAACTGGGTGAGGAATACACAGTAACTCTCTGTTTTGTCTTCTCTGTGAATCTAGAATTATTCCAAAATTAAACATTTATTAAAGGTGAAAATGAAAGTTACTTCATGATTTTGAGCTTGGATGACAGAGGGAGGCAAGTTAGAGAAGCAGAGGAGAGGAGATGAGTTCAGTCTAAATATCTGTTCAGACTGAGCTATTTTGGAAGTGTAGCTGGTGATACTCAAATGTTAGGAGACTGGAGTGGATTGATGACATAAGAGTTGTGACAGTAACAGACGAAGGCTTGAGGCTGGAGAATACAAATTTGAGAGAGAGCATTAACAAGGAAGACAGATTGCTGTATTCTTTATCTGTACCCAGATGTTATCTAAACTTCATGAAGAGGGCAGCAGTGAGGGAGGGTAGCGGGAACCTCATGTACGTTTATAAGTCAAATTCAGGTATTACTAAGTTAAGAATTTTTTTAGCAGCAAGTAACATAAGAAACTTTGAACTAAGCAAGGAAGGGGAATTTACTGGAAGGATATGGGGATGTTTCATGAAAACCAAGGCCAAGAATTGGGCTGGACTTCAGAGAAAAACTAGACGTAGAAACTAGAAATCATTGGAGTATCCAGTTATTACACATGGCTGTTTTATCAACTCTTATCTGGAGTCTTCACTGCTTTACATTTTAAAATACAGCTCACCCAGAGCCCCAGAGTTTCTTTTATACAGTTCTACCCATGTACACAAACCACATTATGATCCTTCAGTCTCAACTTCAAAATGCAGAGAACCTGAATGGTCTAGTTTGGATTATAAGGGGATTGAGAAACATGTAATAGGGACATATCTGCTGGAGTCCCATCTTTGTTAATTGCAAGGATGACAGTTTCCTGCATATGTGTGTTGTAGAGGGTGGTGGTAAAGGAGTATTATGAGATAAACCAAAAAGTGCGGTTTCCTTCTATGTCCTCTCGTGAAGTGCTGTACTTACTATATTCCAGTTGTTCATCATCTGTATCTGTCACTAGACTGTAAACTTTTATTGACTTGTATCTCATTACCTAGCCTGATGCCTAAATCAAACTGATATCCTGAAATTATTTGAAACAAGTTTTCAAGCATGACGTATATTTCAAATATTTTGAAACCTCATATAGTCATATTTAGAGCTTTGACTTATATGCAGAAAAATGAATTATTAGTCATTTGAATTAAATGGCTCTCCATGATAATACTTAATTCCTAAGGGTATACATTGGTGGTGTTCAGGAAGAGTAACAGCACTTACGTATTTTTTCTAAATTGTCCTTTTATTTTTGGGGGGTGCTGTGCTGTGTGGCTTGCGGGATCTTAGATTCCTGACCAGGGATTTTTTTAAATGCTTAGTGAATACAAAATAAATCATCCTTTTATTAATTTATGTTTATAAAATCACCCAAGCTGATGCTCAAAGTGGAAACAATTTTGACTTGAATTTAGTCTTTGGTTTTAACTTTATTTCTTTAAATCATGTATGTATCGCAATATTTCTCAAAATGTGGAATGCTTATCGCTCAGATTCAAAAGATGATTTGGTGTAGTATACAGATTACTATTTTATACTGTGTAGATATATTTATTCCTATAAGTATTAGAAAAAAATATAACTAGCACATAAAACGGAGAAGGCAATGGCACCCCACTCCAGTACTCTTGCTTGGAAAATCCCATGGACGGAGGAGCCTGGAAGGATGCAGTCCATGGGGTTGCTGAGGGTCAGACAGGACTGAGCCACTTCACTTTCACTTTTCACTTTCATGCACTGGAGAAGGGAATGGCAACCCACTCCAGTGTTCTTGCCTGGAGAATCCCAGGGACGGGGGAGCCTGGTGGGCTGCCATCTATGGGGTCGCACAGAGTCGGACACAACTGAAGTGACTTAGCAGTAGCAGCAGCACAGAAAAATTTATGATTTCACAGAAATGATGTAGCTCGGTAAAACAGTGAGTTGATTTAAAGAAAATCAGTAAGCAAATAATAATACATGAAATAGTTGTGCAAATGATCTATTAAATTTGGGAAATATTTGATTTTTACTTGCCTTATATTACATATATCTGATATAACCCTAATATAGTCTCATAAAGATTGTGTTTAAGAATCAAAATCAAAGAGCCCAGGGATTTGCATTTTATATATTTTCTCCTGTTTTTCAGAACAGCAGTTTTCAAAACACATATATACTCCAAATCATATTCAGAACCTTGACAGGTAAAACCCGTCATGAGAGCCACACCTCTTGAAGAGTCAGGGCCTGAAAGGTCCTCTTTCCCTTTGTACTCAGTTTCCTCTCTTCGCTTGTCATTTATTTCTTCATGGCATTTCTGAGAAAATATAATCTGAAAACAGTTCTAGGTAATTGTGTTAATATAGCTAATGTTACTTAACAAAAGTTTGTCAGAGAATTGTTTTCGATAATTGTCTGTTTCTGCATCTGTTAAATCATCTATTCCCCAGGTGCCAGCTTGTTTTGGAATGCGGCAGGTGACGATCAAGAGCCTGAATCTCAGCTGAGGCAAGATGATACCAAGATTTCCAGTGAGGACATGAATTTTTCTGTTGATATTAATAATGAAGTCACAAGTACTCCAGGTAGTGCATCTTCGTTAAAAGCTGTTGATATTCCCAGTTTTGAAGAGAGTAACGTTGCTGTGGAAGAAGAATTTAATCAGCAACTTTGTATATCCAAGTAAGATCTCTTCGATTCAGTATTCATCATCTTTTTTTTCTTTTTAAGTTCTAATATTCCTCTGGTATTCTAACTCAGGAACAGTTTGTTTTGTAAAAGTATTCTCATGGTGTCTTTCCTAATGTGATTCCTATGGAACAGACAGTTCTTTGGCTGCACCACTCGTCATACGGGATCTTAGTTTCCCCCACCAGGGATCTAACCTATGCCCCCTGCAGTGGAACCATGGAGTCCTAACCACTAGACGTCTAACCACTGAAATGCCAGGGAATTCCCTGTAAAAGACGATTCTGAGCCTTCTATGCCCATTCCCAGATGTCAGTCATTGGATGTATAAAACAGTCTAAACCAGAACAGTTGCAGATCAGAAATACGTATGTCAGGCCTCACTGGAGAGTCTGACACTAGGTCCCAGATGGAGCCAGGGTCCTGAATTTAAGATTTACATACTCTATTATATGTGCATAATAACAGAGTCTTTATTTCTGAGAGATGTACCCTGTTATTCAAGATATGGTAAAGGGTAGAGCTGAAGTAAGATAGACTCTGAGTTAGATAATTTTTAAAACTGATTGTACATAGTGATTTGTTAAACTCTCTTGTGTTTGAAGTTTTTCATTGTGAAATTTTCTATTAAAAAAATAAGGATTCTGAAGTAATTCAGATCCTTTGCAAATTTGTAAACAAATTCAGCAAATAGTCTTTGAGCTTCTGGTATATGCTGCCAAAAAACTAAGCCCTAGAAATTGAGCAGTAGGTCAGACAAAGCTCCTGACTTCATGGAATTTCCATGAGTTCTGGAGACAATAACCGCATCAGCAGGAAACATATAATTTCATATAAAGACCACTGCCTGAAGAAAATAAACCAGGGTGACCAAGTGGAGTGTAACTAGGATAGTGGCATGGGAGTGAAGTGGCTATATTAAGTAAGATGGTGAAAGAAGCCTTCAGATTATGTAGGGCTTTGTAGGATGTAGAAGTTCTGAATATATTCTGTGTTCATTAGCATCAGGGAGGATTTTAAATGATGTAGTGGTATGATCATTTTTGTTTTTTAAAGGCCATTCCAGCTGTTTTGTGGCAAGTGAACTGATGGGGGTTAAGATTAGAAGTAAGGAGACCGGTTAGTAGATTGAAGACCAAGTGAGATGAAGGTGCCTGGGAATTGGAAGTAGTGGCAGGGATCAGGTGTAGGATACATTTTGAATGTAAAGGAATAAAGTGGGTTAAAATACCACAGTGTAATATCACATGAAATAGTTTTAAAAGACGTGAATTCAGTGGTAGCGGTGGCATGGGCAGACAGTTGATTACTTTTTAAAATTTTAAGCCTTTTGGTAATATTTGATATTTTAAATTATCTGATTACAATAATGATTAGAACAACAAACACCCTTCCAGAAAACCAGAAATATTTATCTGCTTTGCTCAGTAGAGAGTATGTTTTAACCTTACAATTCAATTAAGTATTCATAATATGTACTGCAGTATATTAAAAAGATCTGTATACCTGTCTCAACCCCCACTAGATTGAATTCCTACAGGTTGTGGATCATACTCATTTCTGTACCTTTAGGACTTGAACCCGTGTCTAGTTCCCCACATCAGCTACTTCGTAGATGTTAGGTGATAGGAAGAGCAGTTTGGGGTAAGCCCCCAAGATAAGTTCACATTTCACTTGGAACAGTTACAGAAAATGAGAACAAAGAGACATGAGCTGTGGCCATCCTTATTTGTTCTCCGTGTGGTTACCCACATTTATTCTATCTGTCTTTCCTTTCGTAAATTGTAGACTACTTTTAAGGATTAGTTTTGCCCTCTGAAAGTAGAACTTTAAAAATCTCCAATCCATTGCGGTGTTTAACTTCAGAAACAGATCTGAGTTAGCTGATAGAATGCAATTAATTGCTTTTTCAGGGCGCTTAACCACCTCTGTGGATTCCAACATATAACTAGATGTAAATCTGATCTTTGTTCCGCATAGTATATGATTCGGATTAAATAGCATCTCCAGTGTTGTGTATGGTGCTTTTGGTGCTTTTCTAGGATTCTTCCCAAACATCTGGTCTGATTCATGCTGTGGTTCGTGCTGCTGAGTATTCATACATGGCACCTGTTCCCTTTGGATGTCTTGCTGGATTTAGTCTAATGTTAAAGCAGTTTGTGAAAGGTAGATTTTTTGACTTGCAGCATATATGGTAATTGGTTGCTTTTTCCCAGGGAAGAGCCATGTGTGATATCCATAGACTTTTTTTTGATAACAATACTTTTTTTTTTTAAGAAGCCAGGCTTTGGACATACCTGTTAATACTTGCCATATTAGAATCATCTTTAAAAAACTTTTCAAATTTGAAATTGTTAATGTTTTAGTTCTTTTCTTCTGGAATTTTTAGCTTTTATTTTTGTTTGGTAGGTTAGACACCAAAACAGGTATTTTTAAATTCTTGAAAAGGCAATATAGCAGAGTGATTAAGAGCATGGAATCCAAACTGCCTGGATTCAAATCAAAACTGTGTGACCATGGGCAGGTCTCATAATTTCTGAATGCTTCTGTTTTCTTTTCTGTAGATGGAGACAGTGAAAGTACCTATCTCAGGACTGTTGTAAAGATTAGATGAGTTAATATATGTAAAACACATAGAATAGTACCAGAATTAGTACCTTAAAAATTAATTGTCATCATTTAGCTAAAGGTAGAATAAGTCTAACTCAGTGACTGACGTGAACTCTTTTTAAAAAATAAAGAGCTTTGCAGGTGTTTGCATGATAAAACTCCTGCTTGGTACAAGTACTTTCCCCAGAAGTCATAAAATCTCTGAAGCCTGGCTTTCTGCCTCTTCATTTGAGTTTTGATGTCTTCATTAAAGTGAAATCAGTTAACATGATTGACGATGAAGGTTCAGTGTGCTATTAAGGAAGTAAGGGGATAGCAGCGGGAGATGAGGAAAGCTAGCAATTACAGATGTGCCGCTGGGTTTATCTGGTCCTGTGCTGGGCACTCTGTATCTCCTTTAGTCCTGTCTCGTGTCTTTCAGCCCAGGGAGGTGGATGCTGTTTTTCCCATTTTATGAATGAGGAAGCTGAGGCCAAGAGAGATTAAGATATTTGCCCAAGATATAATGAACACACATATACCTTTATTATAAATGAGAGTATATCTTCCCTGGTGGTGCAGAGGATGAAGAGTCTGCCTGTAACGCGGGAGACCCAAGTTCGATCCCTGGGTTGGGAAGATCCCCTGGAGAAGGAAATGGCAACCCACTCCAATGTTCTTACCTGAAGGATCCCCATGGACATAGGAGCCTGGTGGACTACAGTCCATGGGGTCGCGAAGAGTTGGACATGACTGAGCGACTTCACATTTTTATATGTGACCTAAGAGATAAAAGATGGAGAAGGCAATGGCACCCCACTCCAGTCCTCTTGCCTGGAAAATCCCATGAACGGAGGAGCCTGGTGGGCTGCAGTCCTTGGGGTCGCTGAGGGTCAGACACGACTGAGCGACTTCACTTTCACTTTTCACTTTCATGCTTTGAAGAAGGAAATGGCAACCCACTCCAGTATTCTTGCCTGGCGAATCCCAGGGACGGGGGAGCCTGGTGGGCCGCTGTCTATGAGGTTGCATAGAGTCAGACACGACTGAAGCGACTTAGCAGCAAGAGATAAAGTGCTAATGGAGTTTGAAAGAAGCAAGAGGACATATCCAGTTAACATTTTAGAACATCATAGAGGAAGTAAACTTTTAAAATGTCTCTTGAACAGTGGATAGGATTTTGATAAGAGTATGCCAATTTAAAAGCATTAGAACAGTAACTCTTGGCTCCAGGGCATTTGAAAATACAGTAAATTGGGGTGTTCCACCAGTTGAGAATCTCTGTGGGGAGAAGTCCAACCAGTTGTGTTTTTAAAAACTTTACAAGTAATATTGATGGTGTTGTTAAGATTGAGAACTATTGCATAGTAGACAAAATTTATGGGCAGAAGAATTCAGAGTATTGTTCGTAATCCAATTTGTTCAGAAAATAAAATAAAACAGGGAGCATTGATTGAAGGGACTGGCTGAAAAGCCAGGTTGACTACCAAGTTTCAGAGAGCTTTGACTGGTATAATAAGGAATTGTTTTTGTTTTAATAAACCATTTAAGATTTCTGTTTGTTTTGTTGTTGTTGTAAAACAAAATAACAGAATTAACTAACAGTTACTTTATATATGTCCTTTCAAGCAGCTCTTCTCCACTTGAGAGAAAAGAACCTGATGTACCTGTATTCTTTCCGAATCCCCTGCAAGCAGAGTGTGTAAGCATGTGCTTCCAGAGTGGACCAACAGAGGGTGCCACTAATAGCTCTGGACCATCAGGGGAACCCAAAACCGAGCAAGTCACGCAGCCCTTGCCTCATCAACCATCAGATAGCCAGCAACTGTTCCAGGATGTGCTGGTAAGAAAATGAAAAGCATTCTGTCTTTTGTGAGATGGTGATTTAGTCTAAGGTACACTAGTTTAGCCTTTCCCATCTTTAAACTGATGGGGACCTTGCTAGGAAAAAGATTTTCCCCTAATTCAAGTTCGAAGTTAGTACCAGAAAAAATAAGCAAGAGTTTGCAGGAGGTTTGAAAATTGGAGAGTAATAGAATAATTTTTATAATAATTGCTGTTTCAGCTCATATAAGCAGATTTTTATGGAATACTTAGCTTAGTCTAACAAAATGAACTGAGTAAAGTGGGTAATATAAAGATGAACATGACAGTCTCTGCCTTTGAAAACTTAAGGGAGATAACACATGCATACCAGTAACAAACAGCTAAAAATGAGCAGTACTGTAAGCACAGCAGCACACAATAAAAAGGAGTTGATATGTGCCAGAAACCAGCACAATATTGTAAAATGTAAACTGGGACTTAGAGGTCAAATGACCGTGGCTGTCACTTACAATCAAATTGTAGATTTTAGAACAGTTGATTTCTCCATTTATAATTGAAGACTAATTAAACATACTTCATAGGGCCCTAACTATTAATCAGTTAACATGGATTTGTTATTTGCCTGCTAGGTCCTACACTGGTGCGTGTGCTCAAGGGAATGAAATATGCTTTAAAGTCAGGAAGGCAGAATTACAGGTCATTTTCATTCAAAGTGAGAAAAGAGGAGTCAAATTCTGAAAGTAACATAAAGGTTACACTTAAAACTCTAAAACATTATCCTTTTTCAAATGAAAGCATGATTTTAAACTTGTTTATAAAGATTTCACAATAAATCCTTGAAAATACTTGAAATATTACTCAAATGATTTTAAATCTGTTGGCTTTAAAGGAACAAGTTCTGAACAAATATTCTAAGTTTTCTCTAGGATTTTCATTTATTAGAATGGACTTCTTTTATAAAAATTCCATAAAACTTGGCAAATGTACTTGATACTTTGTAGAATTTAGCAAGATAATTTTTTTACTCAGGCATTACTTAACAGTATTATTTGTATTTTTGTTTCCTAATAGTGATTTTCAAATACGTCCTTTTTCTTCTTTCATCAGAGTCAAGGGAACCACCTACCGAATAACTCCCCCAAAGTAACCGAGGAGCCATCTACCAAAGCAGTTATTATCAGTCATGAGTGCACCAAAAACCAGAATGTTTACTGTACTAAGAAAAAAATACATGATTCAGGATCGATGGACAAAGAATGTGTTCTTAATGCAACTCTTAAGCAACTTAGAAGCTTTGGAGTAAAAATTGATTCTCCAACTAAAGTGAAGAAAAATGCACATAAAGTGGATCATGCCAGGTAAGTTTAAAATTTGTTTTAAATGATTTAAAAAAAATGTAAATGCATTGCAGCTTCCTCATGAAAAAAGGTATAAGCCTGCCATTCAATTCAACTGGCTTCTGATTTATTCAGGGTCTGTGTTAACATGTATGTGGCGAATAAGAAATCATATCTACCCTATAGAGGTTCCGTTTTAGTAGAAGATAAGTTATATACCTAAGTAATTTGAGAGACATAGGGATAGCTCCTGAGTAAAGATGCCAACAAAATGCTCTAGGAGTCTTAGAGAAAGAGAAATGAGCTGTTACTTATTTTTGGTGTCTCGAAAAGTTTTCCTGGAGGTGACGGGGTCTGTGTCAACTACTGGATGTACAGTTAATGCAGTTGTCATCTAAAAGGCAAAAACCTTCCTTTTTGTAGGACTGTGTTTTGAAGACTATAGTTATATGAACTTTACTTATTTCTCACCAGTTCCAGCTGGCCATGTTCTTCTGTTCAGATTTCTCTTCATCAAGGATCAGCTCAACACACACTTGGCTTTTAAAGAACATAAAATCTGGAAATTCTGTAATTAAGGCTAGTGTTGTGCTTAGTCACTCGGTCATGTCCAATTCTTTGCGACCCCATGGACTGTAGCCCACCAGGTTCCTCTGTCCATGGGGAGTCTCCAGGCAAGAATACTGGAGTGGGTTGCCATGCCCTCCTCCAGGGGATCTTCCCAACCCAAGGATCGACCCCAGGTCTCCTGGATTGCAGGTGAATTCTTTACCATCTGAGCCACCAGGGAACCCGAAATAAGGCTAGTATGTTTTCTGTTAATTATTTTTGATATTTTAAAATATAATCTCATGATTTAAAAAAAAATCAAATAAAATGCATGAATATCAAATAAAATACAAAGAAACCCACTTCCCAAACTCCTCAGTCTGACTCCTTCTAAGTTACTGCTCTTAACTATTTCTTTGGTATTGTTCTAGAAATGCTCTACACATGTTCAAGTATGTATCTGTGTGATGTGTTGCAATTTATGGGTTTTTTTGCGTAACATAGATACTTTCTGGGTATATGCAATTCTTCCTCATGCATTTAAACGACTACAATATTCTGTTGTGCCCATGTACTATGATACGGTGAACCCCAGTTCTCTACTAATGGATTTTTAGGCCGAATCTCTTATTCCTTATCTCAAACAGTGCTAAGTGAACATCATTCTACAGGTACTTCTACAAATGTTTTTGTAGGGCAAATTCCTATAAGTGATGGGATCAAAGGATGTGTGCATCTGAAAGTCTGGCAGATGTTGCCACTGCCCCCAAGAATAGCTGTACTAGTTTATACTCCTGCCACCAGTGGAGTGAGGCTAGCATTTTTGAAGGTCTTATTTCAAAACTCTTAGGATAGAGGCTCTATTACATCTGTTAGAATGCTTAAATCAACCTGCTGTCTTTGTGGAACCCTTACAGTTGGTATGGCTGCTTGTGGGGAACAGTTTTTAAGTAATGTATTTCTTCATAGTGGCCACCCTATTTTAATGTCTTAAGTGTCAAACATTGAAATTAATAAATTTTCAGTATACAATAAACTTGATATAGTTTTTACATGCCTAGAATGAAATGGAAAGTAAAGCCATTTGCTCTGTCAGTATGGGGTGGTCAGATTGTTTTAATCAATTATTCTGCCCTTTACTAAAATGAAAATTTATATTATAGATTTATACTATAAAAATGATACAGACTCAGGGTTGGAATTTTAGAAAATGAAGAAAATGTCGTTTGAACTCATAACACCCAAAGGAAATTAGGAAGCATAGTTGAGTTTTACTGTATATATAATTTTGTTTACTTTTCTTTATTTACCATTATAAAATAGACATTTTCATTTAGTATTGTGGGCTATTCCCATTTTTGAAATTCATTTATCTATATGGTTTGAAACATCCATATATACCCATAGATAGAATTTTAGTTTCATGTACGAAGATTTTCTCAAGGAAATGAAAGCTGAGGTGAAAAAAAATTGTTTTCAAAAGCAGTATGTTAAATTAATTATTTCCATAGAGGGGTAAGCTGGCTAAAATGTTAGAATAACATAGCTATATCTTCACATGAAAACTTTTTTTTTTTGAAACTTTATTTTATTATATAAATTGGGTAAAATATTATAGTGCTTTGGGAGTAGAGTTTGATATTTGTTTTGTTTCCATTACCAAAGTAATGTAAGCTTATTTTGGACACCTTAGAAAATTTAGGAAAGTAGACCAAAACAAGTAAACAAACCATATTCAGAGAAATTCCTTGGCAGCCCAGTGGTTAGGACTCTGTGCTTTCACTACTGAGGGCCCGGGTTCCTTCCCTGATTGCAGAACTCAGATCCCGCAAGCCTCGAGGCTAAAAAAAAAACCCCAAAAAACATATTCATACCAACCAATTTAATTTATTATTAAAGAATTTGTTTTTGTATTTCTTTGTATTTTTCTAAAATTATTTTAACATCAGTCATTTATTGAGTGCACATAAAGTGTGAGGAACTATGCTAAAGGTTTATGCAGCATTATTTCAGTTGATCCTTGCAATAATCTATATGATAGATACTCTTATTATACATGTTTTATGAATGAAGAGGGCCTTCCCTGGTGGCTCAGATGATAAAGAATCTGCCTGCAATGTGGGAGACCCGAATTCGATTCCTCGGTTGGGAGAAGGCAATGGCAACCCACTCCAGTATTCTTGCCTGGAGAATTCCATGGACAGAGGAGCCTGGTGGGCTACAGTCCATGGGGTCGCAAAGAATCGGACTTGACTAACCAACTAACACACATACACACAGACATCAATGAAAAAATTAAGTACCAATTTATTCAAGGCCCAACACCTGTAATTTTAAACCTCCTCTTCTAACTCCAAACTCCATGGTTTTGTTTTTGTTTTTTACTCTTTTGCTCTATGCTTTCTGCTTGTTTAAGTTTTTGGTAGGATCTTACAGTATGTACATTTGGCTGCTTTGTGTTTTGACCATACTGTATATACCCCACCCCCAAAATATTGGTCTTATATTGGAAAATAAGCATGTTTTCAAAGTTGTTATAATGTTTTCTAGGCATCATCTTTAATGGGGATTTAATAAACCAGTAAGGGGAACATGGTATTTGTTTACTTAACCCTTTCCCTCTTGTCAGAACCGAGTCAAAGCGTTTTCAGTGTCTTACTGTCTTAAATATTGCTGTGATAAACATCTTTTTGCAAACATTGCATTTTTTAGGTTTAATATCATTTTTTCAGAATAGAATCTCAGAAATGGAAAGATTAAGCCAAATGGTAGGAAAATTTTAAGCCTGTCACTATACTGCTTTCTGAAAGAGTAAGATTTACAGTCCTATCAGCTATATATGTATTAGTAGTTCAGCAATACTTTCACTCACTTTACTTCAGTAAATATATTTTATATTTCACTCATTTTACTTCAGTAAATATATATATATGTATATATATATAGCTTCTGCTGTGAGCCAGCTCTAAGAAATACCATAGTATATAAGATACGCTAGGAAAACTGTCTTTCCCCTCATAGATCTTAAAGTTCAGTAGAGAAGATGCACAGGTAAGTAGTCAATTATAACGTACTCTGATGGGAGACGTACCTAGCGCATTTTCATACTGTTTTATAATTAGCCTGTATTAAAATTGATGATTTTTAAAGATTTGTGCTAATTTAGACCAATAATTATCTTTAATTTATATTTTATTGATTATAACTGGGTTCTATATATTATTGTGATTAAACTGCACTGAAACTATGTCCCTAACACGTACGTCGTATTTTTGTTGTCGATAGTCTTGGGCTGAGAGGAGACTCCAGGTGTAAGACTATCTAAAGCCCGCCTAATTCATTCCTGTTTGACAGTCTGTCTCGAGCTTAGTGTTTTAGTGTAAATCTCCTGCCACATTCCAGTTTACCCACCTTTGGCATCTGCAAAATTCCTTGCTATTACTTTCGCTTGTAATGCTCTTTTTCATCTTACTGCTTGCCACAGTCCTCCTTATCCTGTAAAGTGGAACTCAGATGTCACCTTCTTTGTCAGTGTATCCAGGACCTCTCACCAGATTATTGATGGTTTGTATCTCAGAATACCTAGTTTCTAATAGATTATACAGCCTGTTCTTGTGATGGCCTTTCCAGCGAGATAGTGAGTTTTATCTGTCTGTGAATCCTCATTGCCTCTGTCACACTTGGTGGGCCTGCATGGATTGCTAAAGGAATGAAATCCCACCTACTGGGGTCATCACTGAAGTTTACAATGAATGCTTTACTCTTTTAATACCTCTGTAATACTTACTGTCAGTATTTATGGCCTTGTGTTATCTTTTAACACATATTGGTATACTATAGCTGATGTGTGAAAAGTTCAAAAGGCAGTTGTTTAATAGATTTTTCCTGTGAAACAGTGTATAAATTGTAGTTTAGTATTCCAGGAAAGCAGTCTTATAATCCTTGTACACCCATTGTTTTTCTGATTCTGTAAACCAGCTAGCCTTTGTCATTGTACCTATGTGAAAACTTACTTCACGTTCCAGTTCTGGACTCCAGGAGTGTTATCCTCCAGCCACAAGAGTAGCTGAGACAGGGGAAGCAAGATTTCCTTTCAGCTTTCCAGATCCAGAACACTGCAGATTAAGAAGGTCCAAAAGCAGGAAAACAAAAGAGAGTCCCAGACGTACCTAGGAATTGTAGGGAAGATGGAGGACCAGCAGCCTCTGTGGGCATATTCCCAACTGGAGTGACGTTTTGATCTATTCAAAATAGATCTTAAGGAGTCTCTGTAGTTACTTTGCTCTCTACTTGGAAACATATGTGTTCTCTAGTTGAAAACCCTGCACAGGGTAAGTAGGAGATAACTAATTGGGATTCAAATAGGACAATAAGTCAGGGTTGATTTTCATCTTTAAGTAAGTTGGAATAATTCCCTTAATTGTTGGCATGTGACTCTCATACTCAAACATAAATGGACTCTCATTATCCTTTTGTAACTGCACATCTAATGAGATTCTAATATAGTATATCTGTGATCAGGGCTTTTAGGATTTGATCAGTGGAGTGTCTTAATTACCCTAGTGTTTCTATCCGTTGGTCCCATGTGTTATTGATTTGTTTTCAAAGTCAGGTGTTTCCCCCAGCCCCCAAATTGAAACTAGCTGGCTGTGTTAATGAAGCTTGAAGAAACTTGTAAACTGATATCAGTTGTTTTCATGGATTTATATAGATCTTTTAACCATTCTATAAAAGAAGATCTGTTATTACTCAGCCATAAAAAAGCAATGAAGAAACTTCCCTGGAGGTCCAATGGTTAAGAATCCACCTTGCAATGCAGGGGGCGCAGGTTCGATTCCTGATTCCGGAACTAAGATCCCACATGCCACGTGGGGCAACTAAGCCTTGTGCCACAACCAGCGAGCCCTCGTGCTGCAGATAGAGTCTGCGCATCACAGCAAAAGACCCTGCATGACACAATGAAGGCTCCACAGGCTGCAACCAAGACCGGACAGCCAAATAGATATTTCTTAAAAAAAAGAATGAAATAATGCCGTTTGCAGCAGCACGGATGGACCAAGGGATTATCATATTAAGGAAGGTCAGACAGAGGAAGACGGGTATCATATGATATCATTTATATGTGGAATCTAAAAAAAAAATAAGAGAAATGAACTTATGTAAGACTCACAGACATAGGAAATAAACTCATGATTACCAAAGGGGATGGGGGAAGGAGATTGGAATTTAGGAGTTTGGGATTCATGTATACACATTACTGTATATAAAACAGATAAACAACAAGGATCTATTGTACAGCACAGAGAACTGTATTCAGTATCTTGTGATAACCTATAATAGAAGAGAATCTGAAAAAGACTATAAATAAATAAAAACTGAATCACTTAGCTGTACACCTGAAACTAACACAACATTGTAAATTAACTATACTTCAGTTTTTAAAATGATTTTTTAAAAAAGATTTCATTCAAATTAGGTCTACAATTTCTCAGTATTTAACTTTTTTTTCCTTTTTTTTTTTTTTTGGCCGTGCCATGCAGCATGTGAGATCCTACTAGTTCCCCAACCACGGATCAAACCCATGCCCCCAACAGTGAAAAGTGTGGAGGCCCAACTACTGGACCACCAGAGAAATCTCTCAGTAATTAACATTTTGAATTAGAAATTTGCTTTAAATTTATTTGTCCATTTTTGGCAGCACCGGGCCTTCACTGCTGCTCAGGCTGTTCTTTAGCTGTGTCAGGCGGGCTACGCCCTAGTGTGGTGTGCGGGCTTATTGCAGTGGCTTCCTTTGCTGTGGAGCACAGACTCCAGGCCCACAGGCTTCGGTAGTTGTGGCACATGGGCTCAATACGTGGCTCTCGGTCTCTAGCGGACAGGCTCAGTAGTTACGGCACACAGACTTAGTTACTCCACGGCATGTGGGATCTTCCTGGACCAGGGATTGAACCTATGTCTCCTGCAGACTTGGCAGGCAGGTTCTTTACCACTGAGCCACCAGGGAAGCCTGAATTAGAAGTTTCTATTTGCCTTTTCATGTTATTTACATTAATAATATCTATAGATATTATACTTAGATATTTTTAATATGTACAAATCTGATTTAATATGCAAATAGCTTATAATTTAAAGGAAATGGGCAAATAAAGTAGAAAAAAGACTTTAATATTCAGAAGATATTAACGCTATGAATGTATCATAAAAGAATATGTCTAGATAGATTGGTAGTACCTCTTCTATCTTAGTAAGACAGTCTCCAGATTTCCCTGGCTGTCCAGTGGTTAAGACTCCATGTTTCCAATGCAGGAAATGCAGGTTCGATCCCTGGGTCGGGAAGATCCCCCTGGAGAAGGAAATGGTAATCCGCTCCAGTGTGCTTGCCTGGGAAATCCCATGCATGGACAGAGGAGCCTGGTAGGGTACAGTCCTTGGGGTCACAGAGTCAGACATGACTGAGGGACGAAACAACAACAAAGGGCAGAGATGCAGGCAGTGTCTGACTTGTATAAAACAGCTGAACTGCTTCGTTGGGTGCTATGGAAAGTCATAGCATATTCATTGACTAGGATATAATAATATAGTATATTATAACATATAATAGTATACAGAGGACTCAAGGGAATAGAAAAACTCTGATAGCAAAAAACAGGTTGCTGAATACAGTACGTGAAACAGTAGTCATAGAGGCCAAGAGAGTCAGGCAGACCCGGCCTCAGCTTGCCAGTTGCTAACTGTTCAACTTAGGGAAATTAGTGAAAGTCTCTATTCCTTAGTTTTCTCAACTGTAAAATAAAGATAATAATAATAATAATACCTATTTACTCATTCAGTAAATACTTATTGAATGCCTGCCTTGTGCCAGGCACTGTAGATGCTGCAGTGGCAGGAGAAACAGAAACCCCTTGTCCTCATGGGGTTTCATGAGGGAGCGAGACAATAAATAAAAAATGTGAGTTAAATATATAGACAGCCATAAGCGCCCAGGAGAAAACAGAAAAGTTGGGGAAGGGAAATGTGAATTATTATAATGGTGAATAAGGTTGAAATACATGATAGGGATAACCTCCCAGAGAAAGGTTTTTGTGAGGATTAGGATTAAATGAGGCACTAAATGTTTAGCAGAGTGCCTGGCACATAAGGCACCAATAAAAATTAGCAGCTATTATAGTATAAATGATATGCAGGAAAAGGCAAGTCAGTTAGTTACTGTTAATAAAATAATACCAACCAAAGAGAGTGAGGATTATATCTAATGAAAGAAAATTACTATATACACACATACACACACATGCACGCACGCGTGCATACACCTTCATATCCAGAGACTGGTTAATATTTTCATTTATTACAAATGGAATCTCTTCTATGAAAATGCAATATTCTGAGCTACATCAAATCTTGTAATGTTACATTATCAGTTGTGTTTTCTGTTTGATTTTATTTTTGTTTTACTTTACCAATATTAAAAAGCTTTACATTGTAAGGTCTTATATATGGTCTTAAAACCGTAACTGATATTAATTTAGGAAACTTAATTTGTGTTCCACTTTTAGTCTTTGAATCATAGATTGATTACCTTCTAGATTATTGTATTTATCCCTTGAATGTATCTGTATGATCAAGACTTAGATGTCTGAGCACTCAGATAAAAAAGCACCATCCAGCTCAAAGCTGAAGACCTTTTGTTACTTTCATAAAGTGAAACATATTTGCAATAATACTGTTTAGTACTCAGAATAAGATAAATGATGGCCTGCCCTATTCTGTCTTTTAGTGTGTTGGCATGCATCAGCCCCGAAGCAGTGATCTCTGGATTAAACTACATGTCATTTGCTAATGTTGGCATGAGTGGCTTAAGCCCCAATGGTGTGGACTTGAGCATGGAAGCAAATGCTATAGCTCTGAAATATTTAAATGAAAATCAGCTGTCACAATTGTCTCTCACACGATCAAGCCAAAATAATGGTGATTCACCTTTTAGCCTTCTACATATTAATACAGACAGAAGCACAGTGGGGCTTAGTTTAATTTCGCCAAACAACATGTCACTTGCAACCAAAAAATACATGAAGAGATACGGACTCATACAAAGCAGTGACAATAGTGAAGATGAAGAGGAGCCTCCGAACAATACAGATGGCAAGAATGAACATTTGGTGAATCAAAACCTTACATACATAGCGGAACAACTTGATTGCCGGAAAGAGCCTTCCAGGAATGCTGGTGAGATAACTAATTGTTACAACTGTGACTCCGTGGGTACCCACACAGATATGCCAGTATTGAGAAACATTACAAATGAAGTTGTTCAGCCAAAAGCAACACAGCAGTTGAATGAAAACCCCACTTTCTTATTAAAGAACCTGAAACCAAGCCCTGCAGTGAATCTCCGAACTGGAAAAGCAGAATTTACCCAGCATCCTGAGAAAGAAAATGTAAGGGACACTCCAGTTTTTCCTGAAAGTTTGAAACCTTCTGAAACCTTAAAGGAAATGAATAGTATGAATTCAGTAGGCACCTTCTTAGATGTAAAGCGTCTTAGGCAGTTGCCAAAATTATTTTAAACTTCTAATCCCCCTCCCTTCTGATATGAGGATGGGACGTCTCCTGAAGATACTTACAGAAATCAGAGCCTTTTGACAGTTTTGGAATTCCTAATCACTCTAGGGATCACTCTGTTGATAGCAGCTTATGGCAAAGAGCTGAACAAGTGGCCTGACTGAGGTGGCTAACTGATAGGAGGCCTAAGTGCTCTTTGTTCAGATAGAGTTGTTAAGCATCACTGAATCTTAAAAAAAAAAAAAAATCTTGAGATCAGTTATTTCAATAAAGTTAGATAAGCAGATGCTATCCACCTATGAATCTGAGTTGCCCTTTTATACTGTACATTTTGAGAAGTGTTTTCCTAGCATTTTGCATCTACCGAGTACCACCTAAAAGAACATAAAGTTATCGTGACCCTGACTAAATTAGCTGAACAACCCTTACTGAATTTAAGGGGGGAAAAGTTTTATTTTTTTTTAATAACTTGCAATCTTTTATACAAGGTGTATATATATATATTCTCTTCAGATGCACATTTGTTAAACACTGTGGAAGTAAACTTTTGCACTCTTGTGGATTGATGTTAATGTAACATTTCAACATGTAGCACTAGCTATCAAAGAATAAGAAAATTATGAGTGTTTTATAAACTTTGTGAGTTTTTCAAATGTTTTACTATTTTTTTAATGGAACTTAATAAAAATGTCTAGATTGACTGCTTCCCTTCGTCCTCCGTTATAGCATATCCTTGTCCACTTAAAACAAAAAAAAGCTTTGTAGACTCCCCCAAAATTCCAAAAATGATACAGAGAATTCAGGTGTACCCTTCATCTAGCAACACCCAACAATGCTATCTTACACAACCATAGTAAATGATCAAAACCAAGAAATTGACATTTGGTGCAATATTAGTAACTAAACCACAGGCCTTTCAGGTTTCAAAGCTGTTGCACTCATTTATTTACTTTTTGGTGTGTAACTATGAAATTTTATCACTTACAGATTTACATAACCACCCCCACAATCAATGTGTAGAACCGTCCCATCATCACCAAGAAATTCCTTAGTTCTACTCTTAAAATACAGCCTGCCTGCAACTCTAACTCCTGACAACCAGTGATCTGTTCTCCATCACTGGAGTTGTGTCATTTTGAGAATGCTAATAAAAATGGAATCAGAGTATGTAATTTCTTGAAGGTGGTTTTCACTCAGCATAATGTCCTTGAGATCCATCTAACTTTTTGAGTACATCAAAAGTTGCTTCCTTCCCCCACCTTCTTACAAAATAACTTTTAAATTGTTATTTCTGAATATAAATGAAAAATGTCCTCATTCACTTGAGGACACTTGAGAAAATTCTTCTGCTAAAGCTAAATTAAGACATCATAGCCTTATATAAAAACTTTGAGATGTTAACTGCAAAGAAACGGACTTTCGGTCTCTATATACCCAGCTTGGGCCCTCTGAGATGATAATCTGATGAACCAGTTTAGCTAGCCAGCCAAAGTGTGGTAGCATGACAGCTCTCTGCTGTTCTCCACAGGAGCCAGGGACCAGTTAGTGCACATTTTCCTGTTGCATTGCTCTTTGAGGTTAAAATTCCGATGTAGAAATGTCACTGGTGGTGATTCTCAGTGTTTTGTCCCCATGGTCATCATTTGGGACTTTGGTTATTTTAATAAATATTTTCAAAATCCACTTATAGGTTTCACTAGAATGAAATTTTAAGTAATGGAATTGTGAACGCTGCTTCAAGTGCATTCCGTTTCATTTTAGCTATCTGTTTCACCCAAGAAGTGAGTGTAAGTACAATTTATATTATTTTTTAAAATCTGAGAGAATGCTAATTCACTGACAGCCTCATTAACTCTACCATTATCACTGGGAATCCTGTAATTGTCACATGAAACAAGAAACTATCCAAACAATGAAAACTGAAGCTGAGACTTTATTTAAAACTAATTTATTTTTGGCTGAACTAGGTTTCATTGCTTTGTGTGGGCTTTCTCTGGTTGCAGTGAGTGGGGTCTACTCTTCATTGCAGTGCACGAGCTTCTCACTGTGGCGGTGTCTTGTTTTGCAGTACAGGCTGTTGGCTTACAGGCTTCAGTAGTTGCAGCTCACGGGCTCTAGAGCTCAGGCTCAGTAGTTGTGACATGGGTTTAGTTGCTCCACGGCATGTGGCATCTTTCTGGACCAGGGATAGAACCTGTCCCCTGCATTGGCAAGTGGATTCCTAACCATTGCACCAGCAGGGAAGTCCTGAAGCTGAGACTTTTCAGGCAAAATCTAATTCCATCACTTCTGTTACCACATTTAATTTAAGATTTCTCATAAGACACTTTAGCAGTTTTGGAGATTGAATTTAGACTGCAGATTAATTCAAAAACACATGTCTCCTACTAACTAAATGGGCTTCCCAGGTGGCTCGGTGGTAAAGAATCTGCTTACCAATGCAGGAGATGCGAGTTCTATCCCTGGGTTGGGAAGATCCCCTGGAGAAGGAAATGGCAACCCGCTCCAGTATTCTTGACTGGGAAATCCCATGGATAGAGGAGTCTGGTGGGCTACAGTCCACGGGACTGCAAAAAGTTGGATATGACTTAGCAACTAAAACAACAATAAAAACTAAAAACACACCCAGAGAAGAGGGATCATTACTGAAGCCTCTCTAGAAGTTCTCTAAGAAGATGTTTCACCTAGGAAGTTATTTGACAAATTAGTATCTATGATAGCTTTTTGGCATCTTTGGAAAAAGTATCAGTACTGGAAAAATTGGATTAAGGACAAGATGATTGCCTCTCAAGTGACGTTTGTCTGAATTTCTTTGATTCAGTCAGTCCCACACAACACTGTATACATATACGGGTGTTACCGTCAAATGGAATAAGGAAACAATGGAGCTTCTATTACCTGGGAAAGGAGCCTGTTAGTCTAGGTCCTAGCCGACTGGCACCTCCACCCCCTTCATCCACTGTCCCTTCACTCAACCTCTGCGCCCCCTCTACGCTTTATGCTGTCTTGTCCTCTACCTTGCTCTGCCCATGCTAAATAAGCTCCACAGAAATGGATATAGACATATGAGACATAAGCCTTGCCTTTGCCAGCTGCAAAGGCTTCAGAGAAAACAGATACACACTGGAAACAGTGGCACAATATGAGACAGCGTATGATGAAATGCAATAACCAGTGACCCAGACTGTGAGGAGACACAGCGGAGCCATCGCGATAGCTTCCATCTTTTAAGACTTAACCACGTGCTCACAGGGCACTGTGCAGAGCATTTCACACACCCTAGTAAATTAAGCCTTCTGGCTGACGCCAGCTGGTAATCCTCATAGTTGAGGGACTGACCTTAGGGAAGTAATTTGCAGATTCAAGCTCAAACTTCTATTAAGCCACTGAGAAATGCAACTTATCTGAGGCCTGAGGACTTCAGGAAGAGCTTCCTACAAGACCCAGATCTTGAACTGAATGAATGATTTTGAATACTACAGCCAGTGCTATTTCAGATACCTGCCGACCTCCAAGCTACTGGCCTTATTTCCACCCCCCACCCCAAAAGCCCCCCTTGCCCTTTAGCCAAGACCAGAAACCACTGCTTTTAGAGACAAGAGTCCTGTAGTAGGCAACCCCAGCACTGTTCATGTTATAAGGAGTTCGATGATTTTACATCATGGTACTACTGTCAGGGTCCCAGGAATTTAGAGGAGCAAGACTTTTCCGTGCCCTTGTTTTCTAGACATTACTCTTTGGGCAGAACCTAGTTTAACCAAGAGACCTTTATTCTTGCAAAATAAATTTAATGGTAATGTCTTAGGTTTGCAGACTGCTTCACACTCTTCAAAGTGCTTTCCCACACATTTCCTCATATAATCCTCACAACCAAAACCCAACGGGAGTATGTGTGGCAGACATCATTTACCTCTTTGTACACATGATGAGACAAAACACAAATGAGGTATAACTGGGCCAAGATCACACCTTGAGAGTTCACCTGGTCCTTCCATAGCATCCAGTCCAGCATCAGCCTTTTTGTCTGTCCTTCCTCTCCCCACCTGCACCTCATTTACCCTTCATCATTCGGCAGGTGTCTAATGTTGATTCTGCTGGGCTCTGAGCTGGATGCCAAGTCTAACGTGATGAACAAGACCCCTTGTCCTGTAGTATCTTGATCTAATGGGGAGACACATGTAACCATTAGCCATACAGAGACGTAGAGTTTATAATAAAACTATATGATGTGTGAGGATATATTACGAGAGGCTGGGGGGACGGTTATTTTGAGAATGCTCCAGGTTTTTCCAGAATCTTGCAGGAGCAGTATGGAAGAGAAGGGGAAGATGTGCTGTTTCTGAAAGAGGGAACAGCTTGTTGGGAAGCCTGAAGATCTGAACAGGTATGGCATTGGAAGAGGGGGCTGAGGCAGGAAACCAAAGATAGGAAAGGAGAAAAATATACATGTAAAAAGAACACTGAGTTAGAAGTCAGCAACAATTGGGTTCCTCTTGTCCCTCTGTTCCAAATTCCGTGACATGGGGCAAGTCACCTCACATCACTAGGCTTTAGTTTCCGAGAATTATTGAGGTGAAGGGGTTAGCTGTGCATCTCTAAGATGCTGTGATTATAAGAAGCGTTGATGCAGAAAAAGAAATCGAAGTCCAGAGGAGGGAAAGGAGGGAAAGACAGAGTGTTAAACTGGGCCTTGAAGTATTCCGAAGGATTTCTACAGTCGTCGATGAGGAAAAGATGTCCTTACTAATAACAATACCTACTATTTAACAATTTAAAAAGAAAAAGAATTCTGTTTTCACCAACAAAATGTCGAGCAATAATATCTGAAGAAGGTACCAATGTGTCTTCCTCCAGTTCTGAATTAACACATTCCTTGCCTTTAAGGAGCTCAAATTCCAGTGTGAAAACATCAAACCCAGGGAAAGGGGTTTAAGGGTTTGGAGGCCTGGGAGATGTTCCCTGTCTCCTCTCTGCTCCCCAAACCGGAACTGTTTGGATCACAAAAAACATCCTCACAGGAAATCCTGCTTTCCCACCTCCTGGTAAGAGGCTGAGCTCCAGGAAAAGGATGGATTTGGGGAAGAGCCCTGTGTCCTGCCTCTTCACGGGAGGTCTGGGACCAGGAGGACAGGAGGAACTAATTAAAAACACAATGGAAACGGCAATGTCAGGTTTTCAGAGCTGCTGGGGCCCTCAGAAATCACTTGGTCCTCACTGTACAAATGAGAACACAGGAGCTCCAAGAAAAGGGACTCGCTCGAGTTCACACAGCTTAGGAAGCACAGCGCTTGGGCTGGAACACGGGACTCCGGCCTGAGTTCACATCATATGCTGTGGTATTTGAGTCAGTAAATCAGGTGCCAAACAATCAAACCTAGCCTCCCCTCCCCCGCCCCATTACCCTTTATACCATAAAGGAAGGAAAAGGCTATGTGTGCACATGGCCACGTGCACAAACACACACACTCCAACTGCTCCCTTGGCCGCTACACCCTCCAGGAGCTTAAAGCCCTATGAACTCATAAAATGCAGCTTAGAGGCACCCCTGCTCCACAACTCCTCCCTACCCTCCAGGAAAGTGAGTCTTTTCCCGCTTTTGACTTCCCATTCCCCTTTCTCTAGTCTTCCTTTTGTCCTCCTGCAGATGATGACAGCCAGCTTGAATGCTGGTTGTTGAGTACCCAGGGCTGGGAGGTTCTTAAGGGCAGGGACCACGTATGCTAGCTTATCCAGAAGGTCTGCTGAATGTCCCTGCTCTGTCTGGGGCCTTGTGCTAGACTACTGGGAACAAAAGGAAAAAAAGAGAAAGTTCTGACAGACCCCGCCATGGTAAACATGCCTCTGCGCGTGCACGGACACACGTGCCGAATCACACTCATCAAACATTTATCTTTGTCCTACTCAGAGTCTCGTCAGGCCTCACCCAGTCCTGCGAGGTAACAGCAGCCAAGGCTGCAGCTTCACAAGCAAACACTCACAGAGGTACTCGGGATCACAAGAAAACCGACCGAAGCAGAGGAAAAGACTGCCGCGAGTGACAAGATCCTGCTTCAGGGCGGTGGGAAGGGGGAAAGGATGACAGGATTATCCTCAGAGATCTTTCTGAAAATCAGAAACTGCCTGCTGCCTGGCCGATCCTTCAGGTCACAGACGAAAGCACAATTATATTTGTTTTCTCATCTAATCACCGTAATGACTCAGAGACTGAAGAACAATAGTTAACATTTACTGACTACATCTGCTATGTTCTAAGCCCTTTCACATTGTTAGCTTACTTCTTCCTCACAACAACAGGGTGAGGTAGATACTCCTAGTATCCCCCGTTTTAGGGAGTGGGAAATAAGAACAGGGAGGTTAAGTAATTTCCCCCAAGGTCACACAGCCAACGTGAAGAACCAGGATTCGAACCCTGAAAATCGCTCTTCACCCAAGCATTATGTGGAACTAGACTCGGTGCTTAAGTGCTGTGGCTGAGGGCACACAGGTGAAGCCAGGGTTTAAACTCGGGCCTGTCTGGCTTCAGAGCACATGTTGTCTTCTCTCCTTTTTCTCCTCCTTCTCTCTAAGAGCAGAGGGTTGATTGAGGGAAGCCTGTGTTTCCTTTCCCTAAAGCTCCACCTCCTACCTTGATATGGTAATACTAGGTGACGGATGCTGGCTGGGAGGGGGTCAGGTACATAGACTGCAGCTGAGTCACTCCCAATAAGTGGCTTGCTCCAAACCCCAGAATCACCCCAGGGGTGGGGTGTGCTGTGACTCTCTCCTGCTCTCCCCTTCCCCAGGATGGACAGTACCTTGGAGCCAAGGAGAGTCCAGCACCCCACCCCCATCAAGGCCAGCATTCCCTGGGCCACCCAGGAAGGGGCTGCGAGCCACAGCTTGTGTAATCACAGAACAATTTCTCTCTCCTACAAGTGCCTTATGGGACTCACTTGCACGTTTTCTGGTGCTGGTTTCTAGAACCAGGAGGGCTGGCCAGTTCTCCCTGCTCTAAGCTCATCGCCCCCTCCTTCAATTTCTTTCTCCAGCTCCATCTCTGTTGCTCGTTTCTTCAGCATACATTTGTGTGCCTCCTGCTCTGTCTCCATGATAAGCTGGGACATGGACAAACCAGACAAGGTCCCTGTCTTTGGGGGCCTCAGTAGGGAACACAGAAACCCAAACACATGTGGTTGGAACCACAATGAAGGGATGTTTAAGGACCATAGGAGAAAGAGCTGAGGCAGGAACCTCTGCTCTGCTGAAGTCCCAGGCCAGCCAGGGTCCTTGGCTCTCCCTGTCTCCCTCGGGGAAATTTACTTGGTGTTTACCCACGTCTCCTCTCCCCCTGCCACTCCGTGCAGTAGGGCCCCAGGGCACAGTCCTGGGAAAAGAAGACAGCGGAGGGATGAATCCAGGAGAAGCAAAGCACCCAGCTGTATGCCGCCAAAGGCCCTCGATCATGGGTGTGATTTCATTCATCGCCTCTCCGTTCTCTGAAGAGTAAGCCTTGGCTCCTTGAGGGCAGCGCAAGTGGGGTATGCCTCCTCTCCCATCCCCTGCAGCCAGCACAGGGCCCAGGACTGCTGCTCCACAAGTGTTTGCTTAAGATGGACAAACGACCAGAGGCTCGTGCAGATGAGAAAACTGAGTTCCAGACAGGGAAGGTACTTGCTCCCCCACCATAGCTTTTTAATAACAGAATGAGAAAGAACCCAGGTTTCTTAACCTAGTACAGGGACTTGCTGTCCAAGAAAGGGGAGCGTGTCTTTTTGTCACCCAGACACTGAAGACGTTCAGTTCAGTCCAGTCGCTCAGTCGTGTCTGATTCTTTGCGATCCCATGGACTGTAGCACACCAGGCTTCCCTGTCCATCACCAACTCGCGGAGCTTGCTCAAACTCCTGTCCATCTAATCAATGATACCATCCAACTATCTCATCGTCTGTCATCCCCTCTCCTCCTGCCTTCAATCTTTCCCAGCATCAGGGTCTTTTCCAATGAGTCAGTTCTTCACAACAGGTGGCCAAAGTATTAGTATACCTAACAACAGGTGGCCAAAGTATTAGTATGCCTAAGACATTGCTTGGCACAAACTAGACGTGCAGCAAATGTGGAATAAAATGAATTAATGGAGCTGGGTGGCATGTGATAGAGCCCTCCATTCTTGCCACATCTACTGTGTAGCCACAGTCACACCGAGAGGCTTGTTGTCCCCATCTGTGCCCTTCAATTCCCAACACCGGGCCTTTGTACTTTTCTCTTCCCTGTCACCTGCCCAGTTCCTCGCAGACACCAGTTCTCTGAAGTCTAGTCTGATGCTTCCAGGCTGAATAAACACATACACACACACAGTCTGTTCCCAGCGCACTTTGCACACTCCACCCTAGTAGTGTGCCGATTAAACTGCACTGTAATTCTTTGCCTCTATCTTAAGATCTCTAGGCATGAATATAGAGCTGATGTGGAGTAGAGACTCCTCATAAAAAAGAATAGCTTCTATTTATTAAGTGGTGGTAAGCTCTTTGCAAAGCTCTTTATATACATCTCATCATCTTTCCAACAATCCTGTGAATCCTGTGTTATTTTTGCCTCCACTTTAGAGAGGAGGAAACTGAGTTAGAGAAAAGTGATGTAACTTGCGTAGTAACACCTACTGAGGAGCGGAGGAGTAAGTCTTGCCTAGGGTGGTGTAACAGTCACATAATTAACCACACCATCAGGCTCTGTCCTGTGTGTGGGAGGCATTCTGAGCTGACATACAGGACCCAGGCCATGTGGACAGAGGGCTCCTGCCATGGTGTTTCCTGGTGACTCAGGAGCTGGTGACAGAGTCCAGTAGGACCATGCGTGTCTTAAAATGGTGGCTTTACAAACTTTCCCCTTCACTTTCTACCCTCCTTTCCATCACCCCATCACCCTGGCCCTGAAGAGCTGACAGACTGCTTATAACTGTCAGGACTGACTTGTTAGAAACATGACAAGGGACCCAGGATGCTCTGCTGGTATAGGTACCTGTGGGAAACTGGACTTCTCATCAGGAGCTGGAGAGGAGACGGAAAAAGAAGGAGGTGAAGATGAGAAGCCCAGAGACAGAGAGTAAGGATCAGTTCAGCTCAGCCACTCAGTCATGTCCGACTCTTTGCAACCCCATGAACCACAGCACGCCAGGCCTCCCTGTCCGTCACCAACTCCTGGAGTCCACCCAAACCCATGTCCATTGTGCCAGTGAAGCCATCCAGCCATCTCATCCTCTGTCATCCCCTTCTCCTCCTGCCTTCAATCTTTCCCAGCATCAGGATCTTTACAAATGAGTCAGCTCTTCACATCAGCTCTTCCAAAGTATTGGAGTTTCAGCTTTAACATCAGTCCTTCCAATGAACACCCAGGTCTGATCTCCTTTAGGACGGACTGGTTGGATCTCCTTACAGTCCAAGGGACTCTCAAGAGTCTTCTCCAACACCACAGTTCAAAAGCATCAATTCTTCGGCGCTCAGCTTTCTTTATAGTCCAACTCTCACATCCATACATGACCACCATAGTCTTGACTAGACGGACCTTTGTTGATAAAGTAATGTCTCTGCTTTTTAATATGCTGTCTAGGTTGGTCATAACTTTCCTTCCAAGGAGTAAGCGTCTTTTAATTTCATGGCTGCAAGCACCATCTGCAGTGATTTTGGAGCCCAGAAAAATAAAGTCAGCCACTGTTTCCCCATCTATTTGCCATGAAGTGATGGGGGAGTAAGGATCAGGGGCAGAAAAAAAAAGAGCAGCCCCAGGGAGAGAGACAGAGACAAAGAGAGCACAAGCTTGAGACAGAGGTGGCAGGGATGAGAGGCAGAGAGAGAGAAATGATGAGATAAATGGAGAGAGGAATTCTGTGGTTTCCTCACCCCATTACATTCCCATTACAGATGGAGAAACTGAGGGTCAGAGGAAATGACCCTACTTCCTGGCAGATGTGTCTGCCACTTCCTAAACACCATCAATTTAGTTCCTCTTGTGTCCCCGGATACGTACCAGTGCCCCATATGCTGGGCCTGAGCGTCTTTCCACAACATTTTTGGCTATTTGTTTATTTTCTTTAGTGTCACAAAGGATTTAAACTAGGACATATCACAAGATTTTGAAGTAGTTCTCCAAAGGTAGCAAATATTTCCTTATAGTCAGCAGGAATGGAAAGGATGTTGGGTCCAAGCTGACATGGGACCCAAGCTGAAATGACTAGCTGAATCACCTTGGATAAGATGAGCCTGTTTTCCTCATCTCTAAAGACGGGGTCACGCTAGCAGCCCTCTAGGGTTATTGTGGAGGATGAAGTAACAGAAGGGAAGCAGAAGCAAGGAGCGATACAGGCACACACAGCAGGTGCTCAACACCTAAAGTCCTCTTCATCTGTCCGAGGGTCCCACCCATAAGCGTTTATGTTACACGAAGGCCGGGGCCCTGTCTGGGTGACCAGCAACAACTGTCTGCTGGTCAGAGGGCTGGTGGCTGCACACTTGTTCTGTCCCTTTCTGACAGTTCTGGGAGCAAAACCACTGAACAGAGCTCTGTGGGATTCTCTCCTCGTGAGGACAGAAACCACTCAGGCACTATTGGCTCTATGATTCTGGGGAACACCTCTGGTCTCTGGATGCTCCCATAAGAAGCATGGGTTCAGGTAAAGGGAAATGGCTTCAAAACATCAGGAAACACACTGCTCTCTTAATACATTCAGTTCTTTCACATTGGCCTTTGAGATAGACGAAGCTTATAGACCAGAGCAAGGGTCCTCACATTTTGGTGCTCATCAGAAATCACCTGGACTTTCTGTTAGAACATGGATTTCTGGGCCTCACTCTCAGAGTTTCTACTTTAATAGGCATGAGGGTAGGCCTGAGAATTTGCTCTTCTAACAAGTTCCCAGGTTGTGGTGATGGTCCACTCTGAGAATGACTGAATGAATGCATGAAGTCTTTTCTATTTGCATTCTGATGGCAGCACTGGGTTTGGAAGCACAGAGATGACTCTCCCCACATCTCAAGCTTGGAATTCTGGGCTCAGATGTGCTTACTGGGGGGCAGAGGCCAGGGTTCTTCCAAGGCAAGGAATGGGGACCAAAATAGAGACAATGGTCATATGGAAGTGAAAGAGGAAAACAATGACATCTCAAATTGGATTTTTCACTGTTAAAAGTAAAACCCTAAGAACAGTGTGAAGAACTGACTGGTTGGAAAAGACCCTGATGCTGGGAAAGATTGAGGGCAGGAGGAGAAGGGGACGACAGAGGATGAGATGGTTGGATGGCGTCACCGACTCAAAGGACATGAGTTTGGGTAAACTCCTGGAGTTGGTGATGGACAGGGAGGCCTGGCGTGCTGCAGTCCATGGGGTCACAAACAGTCGGACATGACTGAGCGATTGAACTGAACTGAACTGAAGAACAGTATGATGTATAGACAATTATCATCTCCCTTCCACAGAGGAGGAAAGTGAAACTCAGAGAGTAGGTCATTTACCTAGAAACATACAGCTGACCAGTGAGGGAGCAGGGCAGGAACTCAAGACTGCCTTACTCTTGAACTTGCTCTGCTGCCCTTGGAAGCAGCAGAGCCTGAAGGCAGACTGGCTCCACCTCTTGCCAGATGGGTGTTTTCTCCAAGTTGCTCAACCTCTCTGGGCCTCAGTTGGCTACCTACAATAATGGAGGTCCTGGTAGTCCCTACCTCTCTGGGCTGTTTTAAGGATCAACTGAATTAATAGTTATGAAGCTAAGGCCGGCCCCTGACACCTAGTACCAACATGTACATGTATTGAAAATAAACTGGCTGCTCACCACAGTGCACAAACACACACACCACATCTCTCCAGGGAACGAGCTCTGGGGAGAAAGCTCAGAGACTGCCTTGTACCCAGAGACAGGGGTAGGCAGAAACACTTTCAAAAAATTTAAAGCCTCAAGTTTGGAGGCGAACCCAGCCTTTGGTGGGGTTGGGGGACAGGTCAGAGAGTGGCGTCGGCGACGCCCTCAGGCCCAAAGCCGGGCTCGCTGTTCACTCCAGGCCTTTTCTCCCAGGGCCTTTTCTCCCAGGCCTTTTCTCCTCACGTCCCCTCCACCTCGACATCCCCAGCCCAGGAGCTCCGGGTTTCCTGCCCGCCCGCGCGAGGCCCCTGCTTGGGGCGGGCGGAGGAGGGGTGGCATTTCCTGGCGGGGCCGCGGGTAGCGTCACTCGCTCCCGGACACTCGGACAGTGCGCTGACCGACAGGCCCCAGATGCTATTTCGGGCGGCGCTCCGTTCAGCGCGCCGTTTCCGTTTTTCCATCGACCGTCGGAAACCGGGAAGGGGGGCGAGTGTAGACGTCACGAGCCCCCAGCCCCAGGCTGGGGGCTGGGGCTGGGGGCCGGGTCGCGATGGCCGCCAGACGGTCAGAATCTGGAGCTTCGCGGATAGAGGGGGATGGGGAGACGTCACCTCACCACGCGTCTCTCTCTCTCTGCGCAGCAGGGCTGACAAAAGCCGTACCTGTCCCTGTTCCTTGCTCACAGCCCTTAGGGTGCCCGGCGGGGTCGTTTAATGCCCTGTAAAATAACCCAACAGCCTGGCGGTTCCTCCAAAGCACCTAAACTCGAGACATTTAAAACCCAATGCAGAATCCCTTCTCGTTCCCTTTGGCTTCCAAGCCTCCATCACCAGGAGTAACACACCCATCGAGGCAAATTCAGCCAAAAACCCAGAGGGTTCCTGGATCTCTCCTTGCCCCTCACCCTGCCAACCCAAATCTTACACCTGATTTGTGTTCTAAATACATGTCATCTACCTCTTGCCATTTTCCTGGCAACACCCTAGTCGCCTCTCCAATCCCCCTTCCTTGGATCACTGCATTGTCTTCAGAACTGACCTCCCCACATCCTTCCCACCCCCACACACCCTTTCTCCACCTTGCAGCCAAATGGCTTTCTAGAAATGCAAATCTGATCCTGTATAGGACATTACGCTCCCACACCCAACCAAATAAACATGATGGTCCCCTCCTCAATTCTTTGAATTGTCCACAGCCTTGCTTCAGCCATTACTGGACTGTTTTCTGTTCCTTTTATGAACCTCAAGTTCTTCTCCTCCAGCCCTTGGTTTACCTGGAAGGCTCTCAGTGCTCAGTCCTCTAAGCTACCCCTCAGCCTACTCTCCCATCTCAGCCCAGGCATCAATTCTAAGAAAGCATTCCCTGGTGGGGCTCTCCCTTTTCGCAGTTGCTCAGAGATGTGAAATGATTTGCCCAATGGTGCCACAGCCCAAGGGTGGTAGCGCTGGGCTTTAAATTTGGAATTATTTGAATCCCACCCTTTCTATTTAGTGATGCAGCCAAGCAAAGGCAACAGAAACTAGAGACGGGAGAGATGAAAGCCCACCCCCATTGCAGAGAGGTTTCAAGAAAGAAAAGGGCAGGGACTTCCCTGGTGGTCCAGTGGCTAAGACTCCTTGCTCCCAAAGCAGGGAGCCCCGGGTTCAATCCCTGGTCACGGAATTAGATCTTGCAATGCCACAACTAACACCTAGTGTAGTCAAGTAAATAAATATTTAAATGAAGAAGAAGAATAAAGGGGTAGAATTTGGTAACTAACAGTGGGTGAAGCAGGGCTAAAGCCCTGGGGAGATGGGGCTGAGTGAACCACAGAGACCTCTGCCCTGAGTCCCTTGCCCAGCAGTTGGTGTGGCTGGGCCAGAGCAGGCTTTGTGGCAAGTCCAGGAATTAGACTTTTTCCCAGGACATGGGTAGCCTCTCTTCCATAGGACTCTGTAAAGTTACCCATGTCCACATGGTATCCTGACTTCCACCAGAGAGCACAAGAGAAACAGAGGGAACAGGCTGCACTGAATTAACTGTATCTTTACAGAGAGTTACCT
This sequence comes from Capricornis sumatraensis, assembly GCF_032405125.1. NCBI lineage: Eukaryota > Metazoa > Chordata > Mammalia > Artiodactyla > Bovidae > Capricornis > Capricornis sumatraensis. The sequence continues at coordinate 199,639,008 of NC_091070.1, forward strand.
GATAGCCAAGGAGGAGCTGGACTCAGGCTTTGGACACACTCTGGACTCAGTCTTCAAATGGGACTTGTTCCGTGAATTCTCAGGCTCCAAAAGGAGCTCAAAACCAAGATGCTGGAAGGACAAAGAAGCCTTGCCTGGTGGGTAGAGTTGGGGACTGGGAACTGGATAACTGAGTTTGGGTCTTGGCTTTTCCTCTAGGTCACTGAAAGCTTTGATAAAGTCACATCTCCTCATGACCTAATTTCCTTCTCTGTAATGATAACCAGAACTCCTATGTGCAAGTGCATAGGATGTCAGCCTGGGCAAGGTTCCATAAATTATTGCCCTCACCACCTTTTAAAGATCATTTTATATAATGATATATAATGATAACAGTTCTCTGGGGTTGTTACCCTCCCATTTTACAGATAAGAAAGCTGAGGTTCAGATCTACATGACTTGTTGTATTTGAGCTTCCACAGTAAAACAATGAATCTATATACCTTCCATAGGCTGAGCCCACTGCCTTGTGGTTGTTCAGTAGCTCAGTAGTGTCCGACTCTGCGAATCCATGGACTGCAGCATGCCAGGCTTTCCTGTTCTTCACCATCTCACAGAGCTGTTAGTGAGCAAGCTGGATGTCAGTGATGCCATCCAACCATTTCATCCTCTGTTGTCCCTGTTTCCTCTTGCTTTCAATGTTTCCCAGAATCAGGGTATTTTCTAATGTGTCAGTTCTTCACATCAGGTGGCCAAAGGATTGGCGTTTCAGCTTTGGCCTCAGTCCTTCCAATGAATATTCAAGTTTGATTTCCTTTAGGATTGACTGGTTTGATCTTGCAGTCCAAGGGACTCTCAAGAGTCTTCTCCAACACCACAGTTCAAAAGCATCAATTCTTCGTCATTCAGCTTTCTTTATGGTCCAACTCTCATCCGTACATGACTATTGAAAAATCATAGATTTGACTATATGGACCTTTGTCAGCAAAGTAATGTCTTTCCTTTTAGCATGCTGTCTAGGTTTGTCACAGCTTTTCTTCCAAGGAGCAAGGGTCTTTTAATTTCATGGCTACAGTCACCATCTACAGTGATTTTGGAGCCCAAGAAAATAAAACGTCACTGTTTCCATTCTTTCCCCATTTGCCATGAAGTGATCGGACCAGATGCCATCATCTTCGTTTCTTTGAATGTTGAGTTGTAAGCCAGATTTTTCACTGCCTGCCCTCTCACAGAACCCAGATTTTTAGGACACAGTACAGATCTGGGCTCCAGCAATGAGTTGAGCCCATATCTGTCCTCCAAGCCTAGGCTCTGGATGGGCTCTGGAGGACTCCGGTGCCAAATTTGCTTCAAACTCAGGTTTCACCACTCAATAGACCTGTAACACTGGGGAAATTACTTTTACTCTCTGTGCTTCAGTTTCCCTATCTGTTAGGTGAAGATCACCGCATCAACCTCTTAGAATTGTTTGTGAGGACGAAGTAAGTTAGTATTTGTACAGGGCTTCAGTGTGTGTTAGTCGCTCAGTCCTGTCTGACTCTTTTGTGACCACATGGACTGTAGCCCGCTAGGCTCCTCTGTTCTTGGAATTCTCCAGGCAAGAATACTGGAGTGGGTTGCCATTTCCTCCTCCAGGGGATCCTCCGGACCCAGGGATTGAACCTGGGTCTCCTGCATTGTGGTCAGATGCTTTACCAACTGAACCACCAGGGAAGCCCACAGTGCTTCAGTAGTGAGATTAAAATGTTAAATGTTCCCGAGCTCTGGGCTCAGCCTGAAACTCAGTAGAATGGATATTTTAAACACTTAGTTGTCACCAGTTCCTCCTCCCTAGAGCCCGTTGGAGAAACCTCAGTCCAGACATTCAGGCAAGCAGGCTCCATTTTAGAGCAGAAAAGAGACAAGGTTCAGTGGGGATGGGAGTGGGAGGGGTGGGAGCTGGGGAGATTTCTGGGCTAAGAGGAACTGTCCCTTGAAATTCGGGTATCTAGGACACTAGAATGAATAGATGTCAGGGAAGGAAGGGTTAGATGTGACCGTTTGGGTGCTGTGGTCTGGCTGAGATGCGAGTCGTTGGAGAAATGTGTCTGGAAGGAGGAGGGATTGAGGTTGTGGGGAGCCGGGCAATCCGGGAGGCCTTGGGATCTGTAATGAGGCTGCACCCGCCGGGTCCTACACAGAGCCCAGCTCTCTCCGTGGCGCATTCCGGGGCCGGTCCCAAAGCCGTGCAACCAGTCCCCACTCCCCTCCGGTGAAATTGCCAAATTAAAATGAATCATTTGGCCCATAATGGCCGAGGCGCTTATCGGGGGCGAGCGGACCCGCGGCAGTGCCTTATCTCCGCGGCGCACACGGCCCCCGCGCGCCTCGGCCCATGCTAACGAGGCCTAGAACGTGAGCGGGATTAGAGCGCGGCGGTGGAGGAGCCGGGCGCGGCGTGGCGCGGCGCGGGCGGGCGGGGGAACGGGGCCGGGGCCGGGGGGAGGGGAGGGCTCGGCACTAAGGACCAGGCCTCAAAATGGCCACACGCGTCCCCCAGTAGCGGCAAAACGTGAGCATTCTGGCCTTTTTCTAGGGGAAGGCAACCTGCAGCCTCTCACGGAATTCCCCATCAATTTCTTCCCTCTTTTTGCCCGCTCGCAAAAACAAGGTTTCGCTCCTTTTCCCTCGGTTTCTTTCGATGGGGGGGCATTTTCCAGGGACGCCCTTCGCTCGCCGCCGCCGTCGCCGCCCCTCCCGTCTCGGAGACTCTCTTCCTTCCTTCCCTTTTTTCTTACGCAATATACAGAAATGCGCGAGGCGGTGGTTGGTTTTCGTTTCTTCTTGGTGGTTGTGGGCATGCAGTGGAATTGTTGAGAGTGCGTGTGTGAGCTATGGACAGTGTTGACTTCTGAGTGTGGTCTTCCAGGCGACAGGTTGTGTGTCCCAAGTGTGATGGTGCTTGTGCTGTTCGGTGTATAGATTTGGATTCTCCGAGGCCCTTCTGCGTTTTCATCGTTGTATATACAATTATGCTCGTTTGCCTTCTCGACATGTATGTTGGGTTGCTTGATCTCGATTGTGTTTGGATAGTCTCGTCGTTGTGTCGGACGTCCGCGATCCTGACTACCTTGGGTCGTGCGCCTAGGAGCGATTGCATTTGATCGGTTTCGTTGTGTCCTGCTGGACAATGTTTGGGCCTGACCGAGTCGGCTTGTGGGGCAGTGTTGGGCTGTGCTTACTTTGCTTCCCTTCTATGCGGCTGGTCCGCGAGTGGTCTTGTCCACCCCGGCTTGTGTGGCTGTGTGCTAGTGTCCTTTGGAAGTGCATTTGTAAATCGCTGGGGGTGGAGGGGAGGGCGAACGAGCGAGAGATGGATGCGCAAGTTGAGGAGGCGGCATGGGGGCGGGGTGAGGGATTTCACATTTTATTCCAATTTATGATGTATTCGGAAGCCAGTGTTGGCTTGGATGAGCAGCTGGATCAGCGGCTGCTCTGTCCGGAGGCCAGTCTGTGCCTCAGTGTTGGAGGGGTTTGTTAGTGAGTGGGAGCCTCTTCCAGGCTGGAAGCTGAGCAGCGTTCGCGGAGGCCCGCGCCTTCAAGCCGGTAGCCGCCAGCTTCGGTTCCTGCGGCACTCAGGCTTCGTCCATTTCTGGTCAGTTTCACGGGTACGGCCTCCGGGGTCTGCGGGAGAGGCCCGGAAAAGACAATGGGCGCATTCTCCAGGCCTCGCGCCTCGGGTGGGGACTTCGGGATCATCTCCAAGGAACATTTTCCCACCCCTTCCCCGGGTGAGCGACATTCCCGCGTGGGTCAGATACCCCGTCGCATCGATGACCAGGGCCGGGCTAGGTCAGTGCTGCCCTAGCTCAAGAAAGGATTTTGTTTTGCCAGTGGTTGTGGTTGCTAATGTCATCATCACCATCACAGTCATCGTCATCACCATCGTATTTTAATTAAAATAGTCATGTAGGAGCGACTAGTCCCTTTTAGCTTCTTTGGGGGCGATAACAAAGCAGCGGGGGTTTCCTCCCACCAGCGCTCTGTTTTTTAAGTTGCTGGGTTTGTGACTAGGAGAGAAATGGAGAGAGGGAGGAGCACAGAGACTTCATCCTAAAGCAAAAATTAACCCCGACCTAAGACACCGGGCACAACTGGATTTCCCCTTGTTCTCACCCCTCCCCCCTTTTGAATTAGAAGAGGAGAAAGAAAATCTCCTGCATTGGATTGAAACTGCAGGGAACAATTATTACTGTATTTCCACTAAAGCCAGGGCAAAAAAAGAGGTGGCATTAGCTATTAATCCAAGACTTCGATGTGTGGCCATAAACTGAACGATTTCAGCAAAACAAATTAAACAAAACCTTCCACAGGGAGGGGGAAAAAAAAGAAAAAAGGCAAACTAAATTTCCCTGCCACTACACCCTGGGAAGCAATATTTGATTTATTTTTACCCTCCCTCCTTTCCTTGTTTATTGCTGCAAAGAATTACTAGAATTCTCTTGTACTCTGCTGACTTGAATACGGAAGAATCGAAAATTTTGTGTAGGGATGGCTGGAGGGAGAGGCGAGGACCTTCCTTCTCTCTCTCTTTTTTTATTTCTTTTCTTATTTTCCCCTTCCTCATCGTTTTTTGTTTGTTTCCCTTAATCGGTAGGAAGGGAAAAAAAGGGACCTGGATACATCAGATTCTCTGCCCCCTTCCCTCTATTCTCTCTGATTTCTGCGGTTCAGACTGTGTTGTATCCCTTCGGGAAAGTAGTCTTTGGAACTGGGTTCTGGTTTCGGTTTAGGTTGGAGGTGGGGCGGTGAGAGTCAGAGAATGGGGCTTCTAAGAGGTTTTGTCCCACCGACCACGGTCTAAAGACTGGATCCCCCTTTTGGTACACACATCCCCCTACCCACCCAAGCCAGGCTGCGGACGACTCCGGTGCTGTGGCCGCAGCTCTGACTCGCCTGACTTCGGTTCCAGAGCCAACCGCTGTTAGAAAACAAACGAGCCACACTGAACCCTCCGGGTTGGAGGGTCCGATAATGTTCAGGGCAGTCTGCCGAGAGCTGTTGTTGTTGGACTATGTAGTTATTCCTGATTGGTCAGGTGCCGGGTTCTTTTTTCTGGGGGTGTGGGGGAGGCTTCAAACACCTGCAGGTCGGGGGTGGAAAGCTGCTGGCGATCCCCAGGGTTGGTTGAGGAGGACATGAGGTAATTCCCAGCCATTGACCCCCATTTCTCTCTCTCCCTCCCTCTTGCCCTCCCTTTCTCTCCACCCCCATCTTTCCTGGAAACTCGCTTTGGGCGCGGCAGACCGCCCAGGACCACACCGCGGCCTAACTGGCCTAACTGCCGGGCTCTCGGTGAGAGAGGGGGAGAGCAAAGACCCCCGTCCACAACCTGGACCTCGACTCCCACCTCTCTCTGGCTGGAGGAGTGGAGATCCTATTCAGAGGGGCCCGTCTCTCTAAATATGCCCCAGGTGAGTTTCTGGGGGGATGACAGGGCTGATGGAAACAGTCACCAGGAAGGCCTTGGGATCTGGCCTGAGGTGGGGAACGCTGGGGACAGAGGACAGTCCAGTTTCAGATTGGTGAGGGGGAGAGGAGGATGAACCCAGAGCTGGGAATCCTGAGATCTGACTCTGCCACTGACTGCGGCCTCTGCTACTGTGGCTTCCATCAGGGCCCTTTCCCGCATAAGAACAGTCAGTTGGACTGTATTCCCCCTAATGCTCCATGGTTCCGTAAATGTTTCACAAGGCTCATAACTTTGGGACAGCTGTATTCGGATAGGTCAGGTTGTGTGCAGTGGGGAGGGGAGGGCCCCGGCAGGAAGAAGGCCGCAGCCATCCTGGCCAACGCAGTCCTAACTTGGGTGGGCCCAGTCAGGGGCCTCAGGCCTAGGGTGGGGCTGCGTTCGAACACCCCTCCACACCAGTAGCAGCGGGAAAGTGGTTCTGTTCTGGGGTGATTGTGGTTTGTGTGCAGGCTTGGGGCTCCCCCAGGGGGTCATGCCGGGGTGGGGGTGTGTGTGGATGCAGTATGAGGGACCGACTGGAGGCCAGGTCTAAGGCAGTGGCTCTAGCCCAGGGCATGGCGGAGGCTGCTTTTACACAAAAAATTTTCCCTGCTGGGGATGGGGAACTGCCAGAGACCAGGTGTCTGCCCCTAGAGCTCTCAGGTTCTCCGGTCTTGTTCAGACACATATGGAAATGATCCGGCTGCCTGCCTGGCAACAGGAGATGAGCCGAGGTAGGGGGCTTGGAGCTGGGATTTGGTCGCACAAAGAGGAGTTATAATGGTCGAATAGTCCAGCGCTGTTCAGTTCAAAATCTGCAATCTTCTCACTCCCCTTCTTCATTTTCCCTAATAAAAACAAGTAAAAATCACTAGGCTTTCGTTTTGATAATCTTAACCAAAGCCAAGTGATCGGGTTTAGTCACTGATCACCGAAAGTGAATTCTGCAGTGGCTTCCTCAAGAGTCGGGATCCCTGGCCTTGGGTGATCCTGGTTGCAGAGAGCAAGCAGGGTTTTCCTGAGGTCCCAGGAGGGGCGGGGAGAGGTTGGCCACAAAGCCCAGGGGACCAATTATAGGTTTCTTAGGGGGAGTCTGAGAGATACAGATATTTATAGGCGTCTGGAGAGAGCATTCGGGCCAGAGTCAACTCATCTGAAATACTTGCTCCCACCACCCCCACCCCCTGAGATCTGATCCTACACAAAGCCTCAGAATTAATCAGAAGGTATAAGTAGGAGAGCTTGGGCTCATTTTGGTGATTGCATAGTGAACTGCTCGTCATTCATTTAGAAGCTGAGACTGAAGCACGTGTCACTGGGTGCACAACGGTGCCTGGGGATAGTAAGGTAGGGAGCCAGCCTCTTGGGGCATTTCACTGTTGAGGGGAGCCAGGAAGTCTCTAGTGGTATACCTCTGGTGCATTTCTAGTGACTGAAGTGTCTTGGCAGTCCCATTCTGTGGATATAGACCTATTGTTTCCACCATAATCATAAACTCGCTTCCAATGAAGTGTTGCAGACCTACTGCCTTTGCAGCCAGGGTATACCAAGTCTAGGGGAATTTTGTCGTTTTGGGGTCCAGCCCATGGGGCTGGCAGACTTAGGGCAGGAGCATAATTGAAATGGTGATTATTCATCAGCTGTGTCTAGTGGCAACTAAGCTGAGTGACATCTGGAGGTTTCAGAAGGTCCCATCTTTCTTCTGGGGTGGGAGGATGGCTCCCAGGCCAACTAGTCCAGAGCGGTGCAGGGGCAGAATGGCTCCCAGGAATGAATTCTCTGCTTGGGGCTGAGTTGGATTTTTGTGTATTTGTTTTCTGTTATAAAATACCCTACTTATATAATTCCGATAGCAGAAACTTTATTTTGAACGTCTTATAAAGCCTGTCGAGTTGGTTATGTTTTTGTTGTTTTATTAAGTGACAAATATTTTCACACTCTGGACCCAGAGTCTCATAGTTTTTCTGTTTTCGGTTTGTGTGTGTGTGTAGGGGGGGTGGTGGTTGTTGCATGTTATGGAAGAACTGGGAGAGAGTGGAAATGCAATCACTCTGCCTGCAATCACTCTGGAATGTGGTTGAGGAGGAGACCAATGTTCTTGGTTGGAGATGGGGGGATATATGGGAGGGATATATATGGGGGATATATGGGATATATGGATATATGTGTACCGAGGATAAGCGGATAAGCGACTTAGCATGCATGCATGCACTGGAGGATTGCAAAGAGACTGGAGTTCTAGTCCCACTCTTTGTGACCTTGGGCAAGGCAGTCCCCTTTCCGGCCCAGTCTCTCTGCCTATAATAATGTTTACTTAAGCATTTGCACAGTGCTTTTAAATGCATATATGAGGTATTCCTCTAGTTCCCCAGAAGACAACACCGAAATGGGAAAGGGAGATGGGTGAGTGCTGGAGGAGTTCCCCAGCCATCATTACACCCCTTCCTCACATTCGTGGATGGGCGCCCAGAGCCCAGTGGCCTTAAGAACACTACTCTTCCAATGTCCGGGCTCCACACCGCCTCAGCCAGGCCTCCCTTCTAGACCCCCACCTCACTGCTGAGTCCAGCTGAGCAAAAGGAAGTACAGTGTGCAGGGAGGTAGGCCCTGGATCATCATCTTCCCTCCCTGATGACCCATCTTCAATCCTGGTGGGAGTAAAGGGTCACTGGGTATTCCAGCGGCTCCACAGAACACAGGTGGATTTGCTGGGTGTAGACCGACACCCCCGCGGGGGTGGTGGTGAATGTGTGTTGAAAGGGAGAGCTGAGTTCCTTTGGATAATTCTCTGCCAGCTCTGATCACTCCCGCACCCCCACCCCCACCAGATTTCCAGGTGTACGTATGTGGGTATGTGGCGGTAGGCTGGGGGCACGTATTGTTGAAAAGAAGAGGGTGTTTGCAAAAAGCACCCCACCTCCGCGCGACAGGTTCCCCGCCAAAACCAAAAGGGGGGCGGGAAGAGCACAGTCGGTCGGGGATTTGCTCCCTCCTCTTCCCGTGCGGCCCCGAGAAGGGGCACGGGTGGTATTTCTTTCTCGCCTCTTTCTGCATTTCCTTCCGCCTCCCTCCCCTACCCCTCAACTCTGTTTTTCTTGCGCTGGCTGGATTTGTATTCCTTCTCTTCCAATGTCTCTGGTGCTTATCCACTTCTGTCCCTTCCGCCCTCAGTCTCTGTCTCCCAGGCATCCCCCTCTCTTCTCCCAAACCGGAGACCCCCCTTTCTCTCCGGCCCCAGCACCCCGGGCTTGTGTGTGTCCACGTGGCGTTAAGTTGGTCCGCGTCTTCTCACGTCTTCGTGCGTGAGTTTCCCTCCGCTCTTCACCCCCTCCCTCAGCAGCCGCCCCCCGCCGCCGCCCCATCCCGCCCCCCAGCGTGGGTGGGCCGGGGGCCGTGGTCTGAGCGGGCGTCCGCTTGTCTGTCTGTCTACCCGCAGGATGACGGAGCAGCCGCCGAGCGAGGCGGCACACAGTGACCCCCCGCTAGAGGGACGGGACGCGGCCGAGGCCCGCATGGCCCCCCCGCACCTGGTCCTGCTGAACGGCGTCGCCAAGGAGACGAGCCGCGCGGCCCCGGCGGAGCCCCCGGTCATCGAGCTGGGCACGCGCGCCGGCGGCCCGGGGGGTGGCCCCGCCGGTGGGGGCGGCGCCGCGCGGGACTTAAAGGGCCGCGAGTCTGCGGCGGCCGAAGCGCGCCATCGGGTGCCCACCACAGAGCTGTGCAGACCACCCGGGCCCGCGCCCGCCTCAGCCCCCGCGGAACTGCCCGGCGACGGCCGCATGGTGCAGCTGAGCCCGCCCGCGCTGGCGGCCCCCGCCGCCCCCGGCCGCGCGCTGCTCTACAGCCTCAGCCAGCCGTTGGCCTCTCTCGGCAGGTCAGGGCGGGCGGGAGGCGCGGGTGGGCAGGCGGCGCGGGCCCTGGGACTCCCCTTCCGCACGTGGGGAGTCAGCCATCCCCTCCCGGCCAGGCCGAGTGGCTGAGCTCGCGGAGAGAGGGGGAGAGGGGATTTACACCCGGGGACGGAAAAGCCTAGGCTGAAGACCCCGTGCAAGTGAGGAAGGAGCCCTCTGCAAATGTGTTTGTGTATGTGTGTGCGTGGGTGTGGACGCAGGGGCCAGTGTGCGGATGGCTTGTGTCTGCGGCGTGCAGGGAGCGCAGAAGCTGAGGAGGGGGAGTGCAGGCATGCGGCTGGGTGTGAGCAGAAGTGCGGGGTGCTGCGTGGTGGCGGGTGGACTGGAGGAGTCTTGTGAGTGTGAGTACCAGGCAAGAGTGTGTCTCAGTGCGCTCCGGTGTGAAATTATTCTGGATTCTGCAATCCTCAGTGGACAGGTGAGAGACGTGCATCTGAGAGTGATTGGAGAGGGCTCCTCGCGAATCTCCCCTCCACCTGGGGAATGGATCCCTCCCTCCTCTCCTGAGCCCCTCCTCTCCTAGCTGCTATCTCTGGCCTGGACTAGTGCTTCCTTCGGTGTGAAGGTGTCCGTTTCCCTGGTGGGACCACTGAGGTGGTGGAGAGCGGGAGGCAGGGTTGGGGTGGAGATGGGAAGATGAGGCAGGGAGAGACAGTGTGGGGCAGTGGGGAGCCTGCCGGCTGGCTGCCGGAGAAAGAAGCTAGGGGAGTCCAGTAGAGTGGGTGATGGGGGAGCATGTCGGCAGGACTGAGTCAGGGTTTCCTGTCTGTTGTCTGTCCGTGGGTCCCATGGGGCTGGGGTGAAGGTGAGGGGAGGCTGAGGGTAGGGAACAAGGTGCAGTTATGAGACGCAGGAATTGCACACTCCAGCTGTGAAGGCTGTCTGTCTGTGTGAGCACCTGTTTGGGCGCAGAGGTGTCTATGGATTGTGCACTTGTATGGGGGAGGGGAGTATGTGTGTGCAGGATGTGTGTTCATTTTCGTGTTTGCTCCCTGTGTTCGCCATTGAGTATGTGTGTATGTGTGTGTGTGTGTGTGTGTATGTGTAGGGTGTGCATGTATATGGCCCCCCTCCCCTTGCTTGTCTAACCATAGAGAAAGGCTGGGTGAGGGGTGTGTGTGTGTTTTATGTTCCTTTTAGCCCCAATTCTGGTGCGAAGGGACCAGGGCTGCCCTTGTTTTTTCAGGGGTTGGGAGGCTCAAGAACAGGTGGGGAGGGTCTGTGATCTTGTGGTCTGCCTGCTCCCTCTTACAGTGGCTTCTTTGGGGAGCCAGATGCCTTCCCTATGTTCGCCACCAACAACCGAGTGAAGAGGAGACCCTCCCCTTATGAGATGGAGATTACTGACGGTGAGTTTACTCCCACCCCCAACTTGTACACTCAGTCCCTCAAGCTGCTAGAGCCCCTGAAGCCGGGACCATCAGGGACAACTCCCTAGGTGTCTCACAGGGATGAGCGAGCTGTCTTGGAGCCCCTAACTGTCAAAGTCCTTGCCCTGTTGGCCTGGGACTAGGAGAGGTGATGGGTGGAGCTGGGGGTTGCCACCCAGTCCTGGGAAGAGAGGGCATGGGAGTGAGGGACACACTGTGGTGCTTAGCTCAAACCTCCACTGTTAGTTGTCTCCACTCTAGCTCCGTTTCTCCACTCGGCAAGGACCCCTCAGTTCAGTTCAGTTCAGTCGCTCAGTCGTGTCCGACTCTTCCTCCCTGTCCATCACCAACTCCCGGAGTTCACTCAGACTCACATCCATCGAGTTGGTGATGCCATCCAGCCATCTCATCTTCTGTCATTCCCTTCTCCTCCTTCCCCCAATCCCTCCCAGCATCAGTCTTTTTCAGTGAGTCAACTCTTCACATGAGGTGGCCGAAGTACTGGAGTTTCAGCTTTAGCATCATTCCTTCCAAAGAAATCCCAGGGCTGATCTCCTTTAGAATGGACTGGTTGGATCTCCTTGCAGTCCAAGGGACTCTCAAGAGTCTTCTTCAACACCAAGGATCCCTGGGGAGGGCAGAAACACACGGTGCCCCTGACTCTAAGCACCGACCTCCAGGGATTATCTGCACCTTCTCCAAAGTCCTCTTGGGAGAAGAGTCTGGAGTCTCCTCCTTGCCTGGAATTGTACCTTTAAAGGTCTTGTCCCAGGTCCATGCAAAGTGGGCCCCTCTTGTCCCTGTTCCCTTCCTGACACCATGGATTCTACCCTACTCCCTCCCTTCCCCCATCCCAGGGGTTTCAGCACTTTTAATGTGAACTACCTGAGTAGTCTTTGGCCCCAAACTTTCAGGAAGCAGCTGGAGGAGGGGGACATTTGAAGGACCCCTGTCCCTCTTCCCAGGGTTGAGCAGATGTACTAGAGGGGGCCCAGCACCAGGGGGCAGGAGAGCAGGCTCTTCAAAGCTGAAGGACTTTCTGGAGTTCCAGTGCACTCTGGATGCCCAGGGTTTACCAAGCACCTATTCTGTGCCCAGAGAGAATGAGACAGAAGACATGGAGCAAGGCATAGATTCAGGCAAGAGGAAGCTGTGGAGAGGTTGGTAGTTCTCTGAGAAAGACCTGAGAGGAATAGACAGAGATGAAGGTGAAGGGAAGGATGAGGGTGCAAGATATATCCGCAGGATTTTGAAATCAGAGGCTTAACCAAAAGGAGCCAATAAAAGTGGAGCTGTTAATAACATAAGGTCTAAAGTTAGGACTTGATGTGGATTCCTGTTGCTGAACTTTTCTGGGCCTTGGTGTTCTCATTTGTAAACTAGGGAGGATAAGAGCTTCCTCACAGGCTGTTGAACCAATAGGGTAAAGTGCTTTTAGGACCTGGCTTGGGATGGGTGCTGCCTCTGGAGTCCGTGTAGCTCTAGCTGTGACAGCAGCCATAATGCTCCTCGCCCCACCTCGTCCTCAGCCACGGGGCAGGGACCAGTCCTTCTGACGGCGCAGCTGAGGGACTTCCCTCTGTCTGGCCTGGAGGCCAGGGTAGGAGTGCCCAGCAGGAGTGTTGTGTTTTTCCCAGCCTGGGTCTGACCTTTGGTGAAGAATCAGCTTCCCAGGTGGTGCTTTTGGTAAAGAACCCGCCTGCCATTGCAGGAGACATAGGAGATGTGCGTTCGATCCCTGGGTCAGGAAGTTCCCCTGGAGAAGGAAATGGCAACGCACTTCCCGTATTCTTGCCTGGAGAATCCCATGGACAGTGGAGCCTGGCAGGCTGTAGTCCATGGGGTCACAAAAGAGTGACTTAACACTTTCAGCTGGGTGGGGGCCTGCTGGGGTTTGGAAAGACAGCTTCTAAGACGCTGCAGGCAGAGATGAATGATTGGGCACATGGTGTGTATGTGTGTGTGTGATTGTAGGAGAGAGATGATCAAGCAGGAAGTGTTGGCACTGATGAGTTCGTTTGCAGGGGCAAGGGCTGCCTCTGTTTTGGCTGCAGTCTCCCTAGCTGTGAAATGAGTAATGGGTCTTAGGTGACCCATTCTCTCTACCTAACTTTCCATGTTCTGAGGTCTGGTTCCAGGGTCATCAGAGGAAGGCAAACAACTATCCCAGGACTGGCATTTCCTTCAGGGCACAAAGCATCCTGAAGACTGCCAGGAGCTAGCTAGCTCTGTGCCTCAGTGTTTGGGAGGGAAGTAGCTGCCTCAGCCCTGGGACCTGGGAGCTAGTGGGGCCATCCTCTGCCATTCTTGGATTTGGGAATCCCTGGTCAGGCTGGGACATTTAGTGCAGTACTTTGTATACCATAGGTGCTCAATACATGCACACTGGTGTCTGCACCTGCTCTGCAAGTCTTAGTGCATGAGCACTAGTGAATACTGGTCCAGTGTGTATTCAGTGCACTCTAGACATGGGAGACGGAGGCAGCCCTCAGACACCTGCCCAGAGCCTCAGGCCAAGCCTGGGCATGGCTGTCTCTCCACTCCTATCCTGGGCCGGGGAGAGAGCCCCCAGTGAAGTCATTTTCCCACTGCTCTCTCCTCCATTCCCCACCTGTCAGCATGATCAGTTAGTCAGCAAATATTTAGTAAGCTCTTATTCTGTGCTTTCTGCACCCTTAGAATAAAATCCCTGCAGGGCCCTGTGGAATCTGGACCTAGACTACTCTGATCTCACCCACACTAATCTAGCCAGGCTAGCTTCCACTGTTTTTCAACTCAGGGCCTTTGCACATGCCCTTCCAGCTTCGCTTCCTATGTCTGGCTGGCTCTTCTTTAAGTTCTTCCATTACAGGGTGGCTCAGACGCTAAAGAATATGCCTGCAATGCAGGAGACCTGGGTTCCCTCCCTGGGTCGGGAAGATCCCCTGGAGAAGGAAATGACAACCCACTCCAGAATTCTTGCCTGGAGAATTCCTCCTCCATGGACAGAGGAGCCTGGTGGGCTACAGTCCATGAGACTACAAAGAGTCAGACACGACTAAACAACTTTCTCTTGACTTACAGACATCACTTCTTCTGAAAGGCTGTCCCCAGCCACCTCAGCTAAAACATACAGCTCCTTTCCATCTTTTCATTTACATTCAGGTTCCTGTCTGTTTGTTATTTGTTTGCTGCTTGTTTATTATCTGTCATCCTCATTAACATGTCAGCTCCATGAGGGGAGGGACTCTGTCCTCTTCATCTTTATTTCTTAATGCCTAGCACAGTGCCTCAGTTCAGTTCAGTCACTCAGTCATGTCCGACTCTTTGCAACCCCATGGACTGCAGAACGCCAGGGCTCCCTGTCCATCACCAACTCCCAGAGTTTACCCAAACTCAGGTCCATTGAGCCGGTGATGCCATCCAACCATCTCATCCTCTGTCGTCCCCTTCTCCTCCTGCCCTCAATCTTTCCCAGCATCAGGGTCTTTTCCAATGAGTCAGTTCTTTACATCAGGTGGCCAAAGTATTGGAGCTTCAGCATCAGCCCCAGCCCTTCCAATATATTCAGGACTTATTTCCTTTAGGATTGACTGGTTTGATCTCCTTGCTGTCCAAGGGATTCTCAAGAGGCTTCACCAACACCATAGTTCAAAATCATCAATTCTTTGGCACGCAGCTTTCTTTATGGTCCTACTCTCACTTCCATACATGACTACTGGAGAAACCATAGCTTTGACTAGATGGACCTTTGTTGGCAAAGTAATATCTCTGCTTTTTAATTGGTTGTCTAGGTCGGTCATAGCTTTTCTTCCAAGGAGCAAGTGTCTTTTAATTTCATGGCTGCAACCACCATCTGCAGTGATTTTGGAGCCCAAAATAATAAAGTCTGTCACTGTTTCCATTATTTCTCCATGTATTTGCCGTGAAGTGATGGGACCAGATGCCATAATCTTAGTTTTCTGAACGTTGAGTTTTGACGCACAGTGCCTGGTTGTCAGTAAATAACTGATGAATGGATAAAAGTAACATTTAGTGAAGGTTTAACCGGAGGCAAGTATCGAGGCAAGTATCGTCTTTAAGTATTTTGCCTGTGTTAGTTGTTAGATACACATGACAGTCTTATAACTTGGTTCTCTGGTACTCTCTCCATTTTGCAGGTGATGAAGTTAAAGCACAGAGAGTTTAGGTAATTTGCCCAGAGTTACGGTCTAGGGAGTAATAGAAATTGAACCTAGAAAGTCTGGCTCCAGAATTTATCTGACTAGTGCTATATGGCCTTTTGGCACAAGTGAATGAATGAATGAGTTATAAAAGGTTCCTGTCCTAAAATGTCTCACAGCTCACAGAGGAAAGAAGTGAAGTGAAGTCACTCAGTTGTATCCAACTCTTTGCGACTCCATGGACTGTAGCCTACAGGCTCCTCCATCCATGGGATTTTCCAGGCAAGAATACTGGAGTGGGTTGCCATTTCCTTCTCTGGGAGATCTTCCCAACCCAGGGACTGAACTTGGGTCGCCCGCATTCTAGGCAGACGCTTTACCATCTGAGCCACCAGGGGAGTCAAGCTTGGAAACATACAGTCATGATCAAGGGTGATGGAGATTTGGGATTATAGGGCCACAGTGGTTGGTTGGACACTTGTCTGAGGGGTTAGGGAAAATTCCCAGAGAGGGAGAAGACAGCTGAGGGTTTTGAAGGATGAGTAAGAGTTTTCTGAGCAAAAGGAAAGAAGGCATTCTGGGTTTACCAAGCTTTCCGATGGATGGTTTCTCTTCTTCCCCACAGAAGAATATGCCCTGGGGAATCTCCAACCCACTCTCCTAACCTGTCCTCCTGCCCCCAGGTCCCCACACCAAAGTCGTGCGGCGCATCTTCACCAACAGCCGGGAGCGATGGCGGCAGCAGAATGTGAACGGGGCCTTCGCTGAGCTCCGCAAGCTAATCCCCACACACCCACCAGACAAGAAGCTCAGCAAGAATGAGATCCTCCGCCTGGCCATGAAGTACATCAACTTCCTGGCCAAGCTGCTCAATGACCAGGAGGAGGAAGGCGCCCAGCGGGCCAAGCCTGGCAAGGACCCTGTAGTGGGGGCTGGCGGAGGGGGTGGGGGAGGAGGGGGCAGCGCGCCTCCCGAGGATCTCCTGCAGGATGTGCTGTCCCCGAACTCCAGCTGTGGCAGCTCCCTGGACGGGGCAGCCAGCCCGGACAGCTACACCGAAGAGCCGGCACCCAAGCACACAGCCCGCAGCCTCCATCCTGCCATGCTGCCTGCCGCGGATGGAGCCGGCCCTCGGTGATGGGTCTGGGGCCACGCAGGACCAGCCAGGCGGGTGCCCTCAGGCTGCTGGGACCATGGGCTTTAGGGCAGGTGGGGTGAATTTTGGGCAGCTCTGAAGTAGGACATGGACTTGATGAGCTTTCCTTGATGTCTGAACTTTGGGGAGTCCCAGCTGCCTCTGGGGCTGGTTTTCCTGTTTCCTGCCTCAGTAGGAGACCAGTAAAATGGAGCAAAGTGGTAGGTACTTTTTATGAAGACGGCACAGTCTCCCCCTTTTTCCAAATCCCTAAGACTTTTTAAGTAAGAGGCTCAAGGGGCATTGCTTTTGGCCTGGAGCACGGGAGCCCTGTCTTCGCTGAGACCTGGGCTTGTCAGCTCTCTCCGAGGCATCCGGCAGCCTCTGCCTTGCCTTTAGCCCCTCCCAAGCTGGCTGGGGTGGCTTTTGTGGCCACACTGTCCGAATATATAGGTACCCAATAGCTCCCCATTTCTTGAGCCTCATCTTCACCCGGGCCCATGTTGGTCCATCCAGCTTGCCAGCTGCTGCAGAGAGTCACAAGCCCTGAGGTGCCTTCTTCAGGGCCTGGCTGAAGAAGATGGCCAGTAGACAGCCTGCTCTCACCTAGCTGGGCCAGAAGGTCAGAAAACCCAGTAGCCCTTCTTGCCCTGGGGATCTAAGCTCTGCTTTCTTCCCACTGAGATTTGCCTTCCTCATGCTTGTGGCTGTGGGGACCGAGACTGAGGCTGTGAGTGTGCCCCATAGGTTTCGTTTGAAGGCAGACAAAGGAGAAATGATAGTGAAATTGAGCAAAAGCTCTCTGGGGCACGTGGGCTTCAAATTGTGGTGGTGTCTCAGAGCTACCTGCCTGTATTCCCAGGGACACGTTGCCGTGTGTGGGGGCCATGGATATCCGTGTGCTGATGGGCTCTGTGCTGGTCTTAAGAGGAGATGTGCAGCCCTGTCTGGTGGTCTGGCTGTGCAGAGGGGCCTCCCTGTTGCAGGATGGTTGATGGTCTGGGCTGTGTTCTGAAACCGAATCGACAAATTCCGTCCTATGAATTCCTGATATTTGGGATTTTGCTTGACTTCAGTTATTTTGGGACCTCAGGGTCTTGATATGACCAAGGATCCAGCCCCACCTCTAGGCCCTGGGGAGCCCAGTGAGAGACCAGCTGAGACCCATGCACATTCACTTTCACTTAGCAGGACCTTCAACATCCCTAAGTCTGCAAATTTCAGGCATCACAAGTGTGTATGGGAGGCTGGCGTAACGCATGAGGAGTGCTCCCCGCTAAAAGTTGTACATGACATTTTTGTAAATCAGATCCTTTCATCTTTTAAAGAAATTCTACTGCAAGTCCCTTGGTAATGTGGAGAATCCTTTTGTAGAGTGGACCTCTGCCCCCTCATTGATCTCCTGTGTCAATCCAGATGGTGGGACATGATTTTCTTCAGGTGAGGCCTGCCTGTGACCCACATCCCAGGCCCATGGAGCAAGCTGCACACGAGTCCCATACACCTGTCATTGCGTCCTCAAGTCATCCCGGCCAGCTCTGATGCTCTGGCTTTGCCCTGTCCATAGCGATGTGGAAGAACCATCGCTGCAGCTGTCGGGAAAGGTCCTCACGCCTTGTGGGCTCCAGCTTGGTGGTTTGCCCTCACTGTGGCAGGGCCTCAGGGACAGTCACGTGCACACGGAGATGATCCCTGCATTCCCCACTCTTCCTTTTAAGTTGTGAGGTCCAGTTCGTGGGAATGGAAGCCGCATGGTTAACCCTTGTAGCACTCTCTCTCCCATTTCAGCACCTCCCCACCCGTTATATTTTGACAAACATTTGGATGGGTTCTTTTCCAATACTTGGAAGCTCCTGTAGGAATCCCATCTGTCCAAAGATGGAACACCTCTTCTAGGTCTTAAGGCTGTGTCTGCTTCCAGTCGATTAATTTGACCTGGGAGTGAAAAGTGGCCACAGTGAGCATGGTGGATGGGTTTTAGGAGATGGATTATACATTCTAGCAGGAGCTTGAGCTTCTGGTCCCCTCTTCTCTCAGACTTGCAGTGTGACCTGGTAAAGTTCTCTCTCTGGATGTCTTTCTCATAAATGCCCTGGTTTGGCCTGTCTCCTATCGCTGTGGTATGGACTGAATGGAATCATGGAAGTAGAAGCATTTTGAGACCATAAGGAGCTCTGTTCCCATCAGTATCATTCCTGCAGTGGGATTTCTCACCCGGAGTCCAGGACCTAGACAGTGGGCCAGACTGCCTCTCTGTGCAGTATTTGGGTAATTTAGCTTCTAAACCACTTTAGCCCACTTCAGAATTTTCTAGATTATTCTCATCTTTCCAGATTGACCTCATTTCAGTCTCATCCCAAAGCAAGGCATAGAAGGGAGTCTAGCAGAGAAATACGGGATTGTGGGCAGAATGTGTAAAATGTAGTACAAGACAGGCCTAGGGAGGGGTAGGCAAAGCTTTGTGACTTTGTTAAGAACCAGAGAAGATCCATCATTCTCACTTTCATTTCCAGCATCTCTCCCCACCATACTCTTCTTCCTCTGCCTCCTCTTCACCCATGAATATTCCCCATCCAAGAATAATATTTGTCAAAGAGGGGAAAATGGTAAAAAACATGAGGAGGATAAAGATGATTTTAAATGACCGGAGGGAATCATGTCTTTTAAGAAACATTCATATTTTATTTGTAGTGGCAAATGACAAGATGGTACAACCTTTATCCTTTTCTGAAAGCGAAACAAAGGGCACAGCATCTGTAGTCAGCCCACGACTGTCTCGGCCTTTGGGGGTGGTCTCGTCGTACTTGTGGTTTCAATGGTACGTGGCCCCCACCGAAGGCTTGCCCCCGGCCCATGTACATAGCGCATCGTTCCTGTGGGCGGGCCCAGCACTTTCCGTCAATGTTGTACTGTACGTGATGCGTTGCGTTGGTCTCTGCATTTTTCTGCAGAAGAGGAGTAACCGCTCCAGGTACCTTGACCTTTGTACAGCCCAGAGGCCAACACTGTGGGCGTGTGACTCTTAGCGACAAAACCCATGTGGTGATGATGTGTGTATATATATAAGGATATATTGGGAAGATTTCTAAATAAAAGTTTTACAGAGGGGTCTGGACTCCATGCTTGCATGCTGCATCCCCAGGATGAGAGTTGAGACGTTAAAGGGAAGCCATGGCGCGAACCTGTCTCGCTTGAAATGAAGGTTCCAGGACTCAGCTGTCCTCCCAGGGTGTGATCCCACCTTCTATGCTGGGGCTCCCAATTAGGGTTCCTGATCTTTTCCCTCTGCTCGGCCCCACGGAGGTGGGGGGCTCTTTCTCAGCACTGTGTACCTATGCTTTGGGCACCAGGCCTTGGGGTGGAGAGTTCCCTCGGTGTGTTGGGTTTAGCTCCATGTCTGGGGCAGTGGTTTTATCTTAGGTTCAGGACAGATTAAGGTCCCACCAGAGAAGGGTCCCAGGTTCCTCAGTGACTCAAAGGAGGCTGTCCTTTGTTGCTTGTATACCTGCTCTTGATTGCCCTCAAGATTGATTGGGAGTGCAAATCTTATGGGGGGCTCAGGGACAGAGGTTGAGGCCAAGAGAGCAGTGAGTGAAGGCTCAGGATAAGACTGCCATACAGAAGCAGGGACTCTGGGTTCTGGGGAGGCCTCTGCGTGCAGACTGCTGAAGATAGGAACCTCAGCGGTATGGTAGGTAGTTCCAACGAAGTACTTAACCTTTTTTCCTTTGTTCATTTAACAAATATTTATTGAGACCCTATCATAGGCCAGATATTGTTCTAGGTGTTGGAGATCTAGCAGTGAAGAAAACGGAGATCCCTGTTGCTTAAATTCCAGCGGGGAGATGGTAACCCCACAGACACATGTAACCATATATGTTGCAGGAAGGGGTACCCCTTCCAGGGCAGGAAGTGGGCACTTGTCTAACACTTGGAAATGGATTGTTGGAGGAGACACAAAGGCTGACAAAGCAAGAGACATTATTGTGGTGGGGCGCCTGGGCAGAGAGCAGGAGGATCAGGGGACCCAGGACTGCTCTGCCACATGGCTTGGGTTTTATGGTGATGGGATTGATTTCCAGGTTGTCTCTGGCCAATCAGTCTGACTCAGGGTCCTTCCGGGTAGCACACACATTGTTCGGCCAAGATGAGTGCAAGAGAGAAGGATTCTGGGATGTGGTAGGACCCGTGGCATCTCCTTTTAACCTCTACCGAATTCTGGTTGGTGGTGGCTTGTTGGGTCCGTGTTCTTACCAGGACCTCCTGTCGTAAAACTCACAAGAATGGTTACAGTGGTGCTCGACCAGGGTGGATGGTTTCAGTCAATGTTTACCCTAACAACTATGTGGATTGTATAGAAAGTTAGAAGGTGGTTAGTATTAAGGGAAAAAGATATGCCAAGAGGGGAACTCAAAGGACCCACAGTTTGGCTCTTTAGAGGTGAGCATTGCTCATCCCACCAGGCACTGATCTTGGTGTCCCCTGTCCTGGGGTGCTTCCAACTGTTGCTAGGAGGGTGAAGGCATGCAGGGTTTGGGGATACTACTCTGGTCTACAGGGAAACTCCTTGGCTTTTGAAAGACACCAAGTGTGCCTCTTTTCAGCCCAGAGCAAGGAGGTCTCTGGGCAGAGAGACGGTGAGACTCTGTCATGGGATGGGGTGACTGGTGAGGGTGGGTGTGGCCATTCACCACCTGAGCAACAGCATGGTGAAGGGGACATGAGAGGCAGGCAGACAGGGCAGGGCGCTTGGCGTAGGAGGAGAGCCAGCAGGAGAGGGTGAGTACGGTGTTTCAAGAGGCTGAGGCCAAAGGGTGTTGGGCTGGGGGGTAGAGGAAGTGGTTAGCCAAGCCCAAGGCAAACGAGAGGGCAAGCAAGAAAAGGTCTGAGAGTGCTGACTGGATTTGGCAAGTGGACTTGGTGAGAACAGCTGCAGGGGAGGGGCGGAGGCCACAGTGTGACTGTCATGGATACAGAAGCGGAAGGGAGGAGCACTGACTTCCGGGCAGACCTTTCCCAGGAGAGGGCAAGGCAGTCCACATCCAGAGAGCTCAGGAAGAGCCCATCAGCTCTGCGGCCACCAGGCAGAGGACAAGGCTAGCGACTGCCCAGGCTGGCTGGGCCCTTGAGGATCAGCTGGCCTGGTGCCCCATCTCCAGATGCGGAGACTGAGGCCAGAGACGAAAGGAATCTTCCCAGGGCCACATGTCTCACTGAACAGTGGCAAGCAGGACAGGGCTGAGCCCGTGAAGGGGAAGGACGGTCACGGAACCTCGCCCGAATGGTCTCTCCAGGCTTGTCTCTCACCACCCCACCCTTCATTCTCTTTGCCCTTACTGCACTAGCCTTTCTGTTCTGGCTGCAATTAAAAAAAAAAAAAGTCCAGTTTTTGCACTTTGGGTTTCTATCCATCCTCGGTTCCCACCCACCTTTCATCCGGTTAATTTGTTCTCAGCATCAGGAGATGGTCCCGACTCTCTGGGGTCAGCTGCCTCCTTTGTGATCCCACAGGCCTTCCTCCACTCTGCTGTCTGCTTTCCTACTAAAACACGAGCTCCTTGAGGTTGAGGTCATGTCTGATTTGTCTGTTCGCCTCCAGTGCCCCTGCATCAGACCTGGCATGGGGCCCTTTCAATATTTTATTGAATGAAGAAGTTCTCCTGCATGGAATCTCCCAGCTCGGTGTTGAGGCCAGTGTGGAATAAAAGGGTAGAGGGATGGATGTGTGGGAGGCTGAGTCATTCCTGCAAAAAAAAAAAAGAATGCCCTCTGCCTAAAACCACAGTCCTGGGCTAGTCAGAGGTAGACGGACGACTCTGCCCCTTGGGCTGGCAGAGGGCCTTGGGCTGCTTTGGTTGGTGAATAGCGAGGTGGGGTATGAGCTTTCTCAGGCTAGGACCCCATGGCTGGACCTGGGTTGGGGTATGGTTGGGGTAATGAAGATGAGGAAGCTGATAATCTGGTTCACTCAGAGCAGCCTTACCCACCCTCCATCTTGCTGCCCATTCCCCTCTTCCAAGCTTGCAACAACTGATTGCTCCCCAGGAGCCAGCTCTCCACCTCTGGGTTTATGGCCCATGTGACCAGCCTGCTGGGGACAGGCCATGGTGCTGGGTACAGTGTCCAGCAGTAGAGGCTCAGCTGTCATGACTCAGAGTAAGGAGAGGAGTCAGTCAGGACCACCAGGCACCCTCTCTGTCGTCCAGAGGAGGGAATGAGGCCTAGAAAGGACATGGACTTCACCAAGGTCACACGGGATTTGAATTCAAGTCTGACCTGGATCCAGTGCTCACGGCCCCTCAGGAGAGGAAGATGAAACAGCCACTAGGTAGTTGGTGCTCTTAGAGCAGATGGGCTTGCGCTATGCTGGGAGCAGTTAGCACCTTGGCTTGTCCAGTAATCTACCCAGGACCGTGAGCAATCATGCAGGCGCTGGAGAGCTTGCCCATAGCAACAGGCTTGGCTTGAGGACAGGCTTGTGGGCAGTGAGGACAGTTGATGTGATAGCAGCTCAGGGAGGGAGAGGCCAGGACATGGGTGGGGGTGAGCAGGAAAGGCAGCTGGGCCACAGACAGAACCTTGCCTTTGGGGTCAGACTTACCTGGGTTAAGTTCCACGACTGCCACTTTTTGCACCTGCTGTGTGACTTTGGGTAAATCACTTAACCTCTCTGAAGCTCAGTTTTCTCATCTGTTCAATGAAGATATTCACACCTATCTTACAGGGCTGTCATGGGATTTCAAAGCAATATATGTAAAGTGCTTATGCTTTGTAGAAAGAACCATTATTATTGCTGAAAATGGGATTGGGACAGGGCTGTATTTGGAATGACAGGACAGGGGAAGAAGGCAGAGGGGAAGTGGCGACCTTCATCATCCATAGTAGCAGGAATTCTTCTGGACCTACTCCATGCTGGGCAATGCTGGGGAGCTAGCCAGGGATCTTTGGCTGAGTGGAAGTGGGATGGAGTGGAATAGATCCAGAATATGATGACCCTGGAGACAAGTGCTGTGTGAGAGAAGCCCAGTAGGAGTGGGAGACATGGCTTTGGCAGAGGAGGCCCAGAATAAATGTCTGCTGAATTGAAGGAGCTGGAGGAGGAGGCTGGGGAAGGCTTCCTGGAGGAGGTGTCATTTCTATTCTTCTAGGTACCTTTGCAAGTCGGCACAGCCTGTCCTGAACCCCAGCATCTTCTCTCAGTGGCAGATGCAAGCTGCTCCTTCATCCAGGCTGGGGGAGGAGGGCCTACTCCCTGTCCAGGCTACCTGGGGCAGGGCTGGGCAGCTGAGCTACCCATGGCCACCAGGACATTTCCTCTGGCTCCTCCTTTCTCTCCCCACTGGTTGGTCCAAGCCCTGCCTCCCTCCCCAGCTCCTGGCCTTCACTGTCCACACAATAACAGGATGTGATCCGTTCGAAGAGAGGAAGTGGGGAGGACGGGCAGTGCTGATAGCGGGGCTCTGACTCTCCACTCTCTGCGCCTCCCCTCCCCTCTCCTTTGGACCAGCCCCTGCGGCTGCCTCCTGGCCAGGGCCCTGGCTGCCTGGGCCTCTCTCTGAGTTCGGGAGGGATGAGTTTTGGGGGCCTTCAGGCCTGTGGAAGCCCATGGAGAGAGAAACCCTGGCCCTCTGCATGGCCTGCCTCCTGGCCCTAGCTTTGCTGGCCTGGAGACAACCGTCTGAGACCCTGAGACTCAGAGAGGCTGGCCCGACCAGGTCGCGGCTCCAGGGTGTTTTCTGCCAGAGCATGGGAAGGCTAGGTGGGTCCCTCTGCCTCCACGGGGGCAGGGCTCCACCCACGACCTGTTTCCACGTGGTTCTAATTCAAGGCAGTGGGGCAATAGAGTCAACCAAGAGGTCCTCGTCAAGCACTGACTGTGCTCTGCCTTGCATAGAGGGTGGGATAAGTTGCCAGACAGGGAAACTGAGGGTTCGAGAGGCAAAAGGGTTGTCTAAGCTCAGCATAACCTAGGAGCTAAGCTGGACTAGCATCCAGCTGTCCTGACCCCCATCCTGGAGCTCTCTCACCTTTTCAGACCAGGGCTGTCCAACAGAATCCGTGTGATGGGCGTGTTCGATCTGCCCTGTCCAGTATGGAAGCTGCTCGATCAACTATGGAGCACTTGAACTGTGGCTCCTGCAATTGCCTAACCGAGTTTTTAATTTTGTTTAATTGGAATGAACTTTAAGTAGACCTGTTAAAATGCCATCCCCTCAGAGAAGAGCTGGTTTTGGTAAAGCAGGGCCAAGGGTCCCCGGCCCCAGACCTGGGAAGCTTGGGAAGAAGATGTTGGTCACTAAGGTTCGCCTCCCCTGGGCACAGTGTCTGCAGTTTATACTGAAGGGCTGTGCTTTCAGTTCTCACTGACTCCTCGCAAGAACCCAGTGTGAGGGGACAGGCACTCCCGTTTCCCAGATGAGGGAACTCTGAGGTCAGAGAGGTTAAGCAGTTTGGCCAAGGTCAAGTGGCTGAGAGAGAAGCCCAGCTGGGATTCTGACCTGGGTTGTTTGGGGAGCCAGTTCCCTCACCTCAGTGCAGGTGAGACTCCGAATACTGCAGGGATCACTGAGAGGCACCCAGGAGAGTCCCTGGCTGCTAGTGAAGATTACTTGAGGGGCTGTCAGAGGAGGGGTCCCCCTCAGCCCCTGCCCTGCATATGTCATGGGAGGAAGGTTTGGTTATGTGTTATTTTGTGAGCCCCTTTGATGGGGGAGACGCAACATCTCCTAACTCCGTCTCAGTTCTGCAGATGGTGATCTGAAGATAACATCCTTCCCCTTATCCCATAACTGCCCCCCACCTGCTCCCAACAAGACCCTGCGTTTCTGAGACCCAGTGGAGCTACGGGACCAGGGTGGAAAACCCTTTCCCACCCCATGCCCCGTGACAGCTCAGCCAGCTGAGACCCAGGAGCCCAGGGTCCTCAGCCCTCCCCAGCCCACCCCCAGCAGCCTGGGACCTGTGGTGCTCCTGGGTCCCAGGCTCTGCGGGATCTCAGGGGGCTGGGCCTTCTGCCCTCTGGCCGTTCCCACACTGGAGTCCCCTTTCCCTCTCTCCGCCATTCCGCCCCCTCTCCAGCAGCTCCCCTTGGGAGCTGCCGCCTTCAATGGGCAATCAGGGTTTCTCATCACTCTCATGCCCCCTCCCCACTACCCTGAATAGGTGGGATCCAGACGGACACAGGCACTCCCAGCCCCAAGCCCCCAGGCAATCTCTCCCAGGATCTCCTGGGACCTCACAGCTCTGATGCCTGCTACCTGCCTTCCAGGCTCAAGACTCTTAGGTCCTGAGGCTGCGATTCCCTTGTTGAGCAATTCTAGAGCAGTGGTCCATACATGGGGTGACACTCTGTGACGCCCTGGACTGAGCTAAGATCTGAATCTGTGAGTCTAATGACAGGTAGTAGTTGATGTCTCTAACAATCCTCAGATTCTATCACCCTAAGAATCAATCGTCATTCAGAGATCACGTGCTTCTTGGACACTCTTTTTTTTTTTTTTTGTCAGCTACGGCGATTCCAAGAGGCAGGGAGAGGCTTATGGGGTGGGTGGAACTGGGTGGGGGCTGCCTGGCTTGGTTATTTTTTGAGGAGGGGGGCCAGGGTTGGCCACAGCCCCCTTCAGGGTTCACATCTGCTCGGTTGGGGCTCGGCCAAAGCTGGGCTGCTGGTCCAGTTGCCTGGCTGCGGCTGAGGGGAGCCTGGCTGGCAGGCTTTCTGTGTGATGCTAATGAAGGCAGTGGCAGGCGAGGAGGGGGAGGCGCTGCTTTTGTCTTGCACTTGTCCTAGCTGGAGGGTCCTCAGAGAGAGACAAGGGGCCCTCCTCAGACCCAAGTGGCCATGATTAGCCTGCTGTCACTCACTTCCACGGCTCCCAGTGCTCTGGGGGTGTGGACAGTTTCCTGGGAGGGGAAGGGGAGGAAACACCGTCCTGTGCCCCTCCCAGTGTTTTCCAGGGAGTGTCCTAAAAAGTCGGCTAGTTTCTGATCCAAATGAAAAATGCGGCCTCATTCTCTCTCCTCCATCCTCTCTTAAGACCCTGTTGAGTGCCCAGAGTCTTCCACATCCAACCTTACCTTCCCTCCTCTAAGCCTTTGTAGAATTCCTGAGGTGCCCTCCCTGTAGACTCCCGCCACCGCTAACAGTTCTCTGGGTTAAGCTTTATCTGCGGCTGCACCTGCTGGTCCACCCCTCACCCCGCCCTGGACTGGGGTCTCTCCTATTTCTGAGCTCACACAGCCACTTGAACCATATTAGGGTGCTGCCTATGTTTGCCTGCTGGTGTTTGAGTCCTGGCCTCACCTCCCTATTTGTGAGCCAATTGTTGCTGGGACAGTGTGTCACTGGTGCCTCTGTCAGGCCCAGTGTGTGTGGAAGATACACAGGTGCTCAGTAAATATTTACTGAGTTATTTCACCAGATCCATCAGAGAACACATGGATCATTACCGTCATTTTATTATGGGCCTTTTGAAATATACATGAATATAGAAATTAGAGATTCCAAGGGAACATTTCATGCAAAGATGGGCTCGATAAAGGACAGAAATGGTATGGACCTAACAGAAACAGAAGATATTAGGAAGAGGTGGCAAGAATATATAGAAGAACTGTACAAAAAAGATCTTCATGACCCAGATAATCACGATGGTGTGATCACTCACCTAGAGCCAGACATCTTGGAATGTGAAGTCAAGTGGGCCTTAGAAAGCATCACTATGAACAAAGCTAGTGGGGGTGATGGAATTCCAGTTGAGCTATTTCAAATCCTGAAAGATGATGCTGTGAAAGTGCTGCACTCAATATGCCAGCAAATTTGGAAAACTCAGCAGTGTTCACAGGACTGGAAAAGGTCAGTTTTCATTCCAGTCCCAAAGAAAGGCAATGCAAAAGAATGCTCAAACTACTGCACAATTGCACTCATCTCACATGCTGGTAAAGTAATGCTCAAAATTCTCCAAGCCAGGCTTCAGCAATACGTGAACCATGAACTTCCTGATGTTCAAGCTGGTTTTAGAAAAGGCAGAGAAGCCAGAGATCAAATTGCCAACATCCGCTAGATCATGGAAAAAGCAAGAGAGTTCCAGAAAAACATCTATTTCTGCTTTATTGACTATGCCAAAGCCTTTGACTGTGTGGATCACAATAGACTGTGGAAAATTCTGAAAGAGATGGGAATACCAGACCACCTAACCTGCCTCTTGAAAAATCTGTATGCAGGTCAGGAAGCAATAGTTAGAACTGGACATGGAACAGCAGACTGGTTCCAAATAGGAAAAGGAGTACGTCAAGGCTGTATATTGTCACCCTGCTTATTTAACTTCTATGCAGAGTACGTCATGAGAAACGCTGGACTGGAAGAAACACAAGCTGGAATCAAGATTGCCGGGAGAAATATCAATCACCTCAGATATGCAGATGACACCACCCTTATGGCAGAAAGTGAAGAGGAACTAAAAAGCCTCTTGATGAAAGTGAAAGAAGAGAGTGAAAAAGTTGGCTTAAAGCTCAACATTCAGAAAACAAAGATCATGGCATCCAGTCCCATCACTTCATGGGAAATAGATGGGGAAACAGTGGAAACAGTGTCAGACTTTATTTTTTGGGCTCCAAAATCACTGCAGATGGTGCTTGCAGCCATGAAATTAAAAGACGCTTACTCCTTGGAAGAAAAGTTATGACCAACCTAGATAGTATATTCAAAAGCAGAGACATTACTTTGCCGACTAAGGTCCGTCTAGTCAAGGCTATGGTTTTTCCAGTAGTCATGTATGGATGTGAGAGTTGGACTGTGAAGAAGGCTAAATGCTGAAGAATTGATGCGTTTGAACTGTGGTGTTGGAGAAGACTCTTGAGAGTCCCTTGGACTGCAAGGAGATCCAACCAGTCCATTCTGAAGGAGATCAGCCCTGGGATTTCTTTGGAAGGAATGATGCTAAAGCTGAAACTCCAGTACTTTGGCCACCTTGTGTGAAGAGTTGACTCATTGAAAAAGACTGATGCTGGGAGGGATTGGGGGCAGGAGGAGAAAGGGGACGACAGAGGATGAGATGGCTGGATGGCATCACGGACTCGATGGACGTGAGTCTGCGTGAACTCCGGGAGTTGGTGATGGACAGGGAGGCCTGGCGTGCTGCGATTCATGGGGTCGCAAAGAGTCGGACACGACTGAGCGACTGAACTGAACTGAACTGATAGAGAGGATCGTATAGTAAATGGCACCAACTTTAACAATTGTCCACACGGTTAATCTTGTCTTATTTACACCTTCATCCTTCCCCACTCTCCTTGTCCTTAAAATGGATTAATACAAAGCAAATCCCAAACATCATGTTATTTCATCTATAAATTCAATTAAAATCTTTATTAGTTGATTAAAATATCTGCCGAACATTCACTCTGTCTGGTCGTAGGCTACATTCTGGTAAATTCCTATTCATCTTTCAAAGCCCAGCCTAAATGTCACCTCTTCTTGGGAGTCTTTCCTGATCTTTCCTTTCTCCGGGGGAGTTTAATGGTTCCTTCTTTGGGGTTCTAATTGTATACCTCCCTCACAGAAGTCATTGCTTTTTAATATTGTTCTGTTTCACTTTGTTTTGTTCTTGTGAGGAGGAACTGTATACTTAAGAGCTTTAAGATCAAACAGATGAGGATCCACTTACTTTCTGAGTTTAACTGCTCTGAACCTCAGTGTTCTTGTTAGTACAATGGGGATATAGCACTTACCTCATATTGTTGTGAGGATTAGAAGAGCGGTGGCTCTGAGGCTCACAGTGCCTGGCCCGCAGTAAGCATTCCTCCCAGAAGTGGTAGCATCACTGAAGTGATGAGCCTCACTGTCACCCGGACTGAGCTGGCGGGCAGGACCAGGTGCTTCGTATGTGAGTCCTGGCAACTGGGAGTCTTCTCTAGAAGAGTATGGTGGGGAAAAGCCTCCAATTAGCCAGAAAATAGACAGACTGGGCTCTCCCCCAGAGCCCCAGTGGCCCTGCCTGGCCAGGGATGGATTCTTTGGCACAGAGCGACTCTGGATTAACTTTTGGGCTATCTAAGGGCATCAGGAAAAATTGGAAAAAGTAATTTGATTTTGCCTTTTTAGTGCATATTTATTTTTAAACTACAAGGTCTCTCCCCACTGCTCACTCCCCCGCCCCCCAGTCCTCAAATAAACAAACATTCTTTGTATAGAAAATCTGGAAAGAACAGAAAGAGAAGAAGAAGAAGAAGAAAAATTACAGCCCAGGTCTCCAATGAAGGTTTTGATGTATTTCCTTCCTTAAAAAACCAAAACAACCCCCACCTCCAAAAAAAAATACCCATGTTTTTCTTTCCTCAACCATGAAATTGCAATTGCATTTTGTTTAACTTTTGCATGCAGCTCCTGCCTTTGGAAGTCATTTTCATTTTGAAGGTCAAAGTCTGACCTTTCAGATAGAAGTTTCAAGTGTGAAAAGGCCCAATGGTTTGGGTGTGGCTCCTTCTAGTCCAAGTTAGAAGTGGTGAACACGTGGTGAACAGAACAGTACCCTTCTCCACCCTGCTGGAGCTTCTGGTCTAAAAAAGAACTGGTTTGGGACACGGCAGGACAGCTCAAACACTTCACACCCTGTTCAGAAGCTAGACAGCATTCAAATGCATTATCCTCCAAACAACCCAGTGCAGCATTACTGGGAAACAGAGGCTCAGAGAAATGAAGAGACTTGCTCAGATCACAAAGCTGCTAGTGGGTGATAATCTTGACTGTCAGTTCACATTTCCTGGTCTTCGGGGACCAGCATTGAGACTAATCATCCCTCCCCTGCCCCTTGCTGTGCTCTACCTCCCCACTCTGCAAGCTCACAGCTGCTTCTTGCTTACCTCTAGTGGTGTGGAGCTCACCACCTTTCAGAGTCATCTCTGCTCTCACTAGACTGCTCTTTGAGACACGCCTCTCTCTGAACCACATCCAGCTTCTGGGTGACTCCTCATCAGGCCCAGCTCTGCAGTCGGAGGGCACACAGCACAATTTCTCTCTCTGATCTGGAGACAGAGCCCTCCGAGGCTGCTCCTTTTCAGGCGAAAAGCTCAGCTTTTGCAGGTATTTAATAGACTAATGGCAAAACTTGTAACAAGGGAAGAAAAGAGTTTTAGTTAGGATGAAATAAAATCAGCAACGTGACTTCAAAAGCCCTGAAATGTGAGCCTGCCTGATGCTTGTAGTTTGATTGTAAGAGTATAAAGGCTATACGTGCAGCTTCTTTATCTTCCCTTCAGTTCCAGTGGGGATGGATACACTCCCCATCCATTCAACTAGGGCATTTCTTGGGGCTGGGTCCCAGTCTGACCTCTCATCCTTCCCTGTCTCGGCCATGTTGACCATCCATGAGTGCTAAATTCTAAGCCTCTATTTCCAGCTCAGAACTCTCTCAGGAATGCCAGATCGACACCCCTAGCTGCACCCTGAGATGTCCCCCAAGCTCCGTGAATCCAGCCTGTCTGCACTAGAAGCCAGGATATGTTTCATTGCTCATTGCTGTCTCATCCCTAACATGTGAGTTCCTCTAGGGCAGAGCTGCGTAGCTATAGTGTCTAGAACAGTGCTTTGCACAGAACCAACCCTTTGAAAGTTCTGTTAAATGAATGAATACATGCTCTCTCCTAACCTTCTGCTCTTCTAGTACTCTCTGGGTTTAAAAAAACAGCACCACCATCCAAGCATTGTCCAAATGGGGAACCGGGCGCCACCTTGCTTCTCTTCTGAGGCCCTTCTGCCCTATATGCATGTGGTCACTGCAGCCTGCCAGTTGTGCTCCTTAAATTGCTCTTCGATCCTCCACTTCTCTCCATGCGCTGTTTTGCCACACTGTCTCCCTCTTGGATTCCCCCCACTCCAACCACCATCACCACCAACCCCACACCCAGCCTACTCACAGCTTCCTGCCTTATCTAACCCATTCTTCAAGCTGTGGTTGGAGAGATCTTGCTAAAATGCAAAGACTGCCTATGTCACTTCCTTGCCTAAAACCCCATAATGGCTCAGTATTCTCTGTAAGGTAAAGACCAAACCTCCTAATAGGTCCTGCAAGGACCTCAAGACTCCTTTCCCAACCACCCTCTGCTCTCTAGCCAGGCCCATCTCCCATCAGCTCCTCCTGCCTGGGCTCCTTCCCATCAGCTCTTGCCCAGCCTGAACCGGCTTCTTCCTACCACTGACCAAGCCCAGGAATTTGGATCTTCTGAAGACACGAAGGAACGCTGCAATGCTGCCCGCATCTCCCAAATGTGCTTCTCCAGCCTGGACCTCGCCTCTTAATTCCAGACTCGCATGCACGCATGCGCGTATGCTAAGTCACTTCAGTCGTTTTCATCTCTGTGGACCCTATGGACTGTAGCCCACCAGGCCCCTCTGTCCATGGGATCCTGGAGTGGGTTGCCATGCCCTCCTCCAGGGCATCTTCACAACCCAAGGATAGAACCTGCGTCTCCTGCATCTCCTGCATTGCTGGTGGATTCTTTACCACTGAGCCACTGGGGAAGCCCCCAGACTCACATACCCAGCTCCAAACCAAACTTGCAAAACCTGCCCCTTCTGAGCAAGGCTAGCATAGCACTCCTGAACCTTCCCCATGTGAGCCCCGTGCGCACCGAGTGGACTCGAAATCTTGACGCCGTTTCCGCTTCTCTTTCCCTTGCATTTCAAGTCATGTCACTTTGCCCCCGAAAGACAACTAGATTCAGATCATGTACCCCCAGTTCCACAGCTGCTACCTTGACCCAAGTCACTGTCATCTCTTGCCTGGAGTGTTCAGGACCCCCTGCTTCTGTTCCTGTTCCTCCCGGTGCCCCCTTCTCAACAGACCGCATCTCCTGTGCTCAGAGTCCTCGAAGAGCTTCTCGGGTCAGTCTGACTAAAAGCCCAAGTCCTTATGTGGCTCACAAGCCCCAGAAGAGTGGCCTTAGGTAGCTCTTCAACCTCCTCTCCTGCCCTCTCCCACCACTCGTGTCCCTCGTCCCTCGGGCACATGGCACCTCCCTCCGTGTTCCTTTCCCAGGGCCTTTGCAAGCGCTCTTTGTTCTCCTTGTCTGCAATCCTCGCCCTTCTGAAAGCTGAGCACCTTATTTCCTCACTTTCAGCTTTCCTCAACCGTCACCTCTTAGAGGAGCCTTCCTTGATGAGTCTATATAAAACAGCACAGCCCTCCCTGCCAGGACTCCATCCTGATCCTGTCTTAACTTTCCCCTACAGCCATGTGACCTATTTCATCTGTTTATTTGTTTGCTTCCTGGCTAACCTCTCTAAGATATAAGCTCTGCGAGGGCAGGGACTTCGTTTTGTTCCCTGCTGTATCCTGGGCATCTGTAAGAGTGCCTGGGCTATAGGAAGCTTTCAGTAAACATTCATAGAATGAGTGAAGACATGAATTTTAGACTTAATACTATTGTACCTTTTCTTGATTTCGTAATCTAGAGGGCGTCCCCATCTATATACTCTTCCACCTCCTTCAAAATATCTGGTGCGACGGTAATTAGGTGATAGTATAATGTTCTCTGTCTTGTTCGCTACTGTGTCTCCAGTCCCATGGGAGACACTAAATTGAGTGCTGAGTGAATGAATGAAAGCAAATCAGACTGCTCTTTGGGAAACTGACCAACAAGCAGGTGCTTCACAGAGGGACTGAGCTCTGGGCTAGACACAGGCATGCCTGGGGTTTAGTCCCATCTCACCTGCTAACTTACAGTGTGACCTCCTGTTAATGACTGTCTCTTTCTGCGTCACAGTTTCCCCCGCTGAAAAATGAGAAGCAAGATCACACTACTCAGAATGAGCCTTTAGGCCAGGAGAGACTGTGATTCCAGAAGCCAGCCCTGACCCTGTGATTCCACTGCCGACCCGGGGCAGGGAATCAGGGCTGTGTGGGAGCCACTGGGCAAAGATTGGGCCTTGGGACTGTGCTGGGCAAGATGGGCTCTTGTCACAGGGCCAGCCCTTTAGTTTCTTGGCAGACTGAGTGGGCAGCAGAAGGTGACTGATCTTCCCCCACTGGGGGGTCCTGGCCATAAATCTTACCAGCCCAGTGGAGTCACCTAGGACCCAGAAGTCACAGCCAGTACATTCCTTGGCTTGGCTGGCTCCCAGGGGTGCCTTCTGCTCTTTCCAGCTCCCGGGCACTGGGGCCCTCTATGGGCAATCTGAACACAGCCCCCAGCTTTGAGCCTCAGAAAGCCTCTATCCAGACAGTGCTGATCTTTCTCTGACCTTGAGATCATGTGGCTTTGCTTTGAGCAGACCTGCCCTAGGCTCCCTGTAAGTTAGGACTTCTTAACTCTTTGCACTGTAGAAACCTCGGGCAGTCTATGGACCCCTTCTCAGAATAATGTTTTTAAGTGCATAGAATAAAATGTGTGGCATTGCAAAGGAAACTTATTACATTGAAATGCAGTTATTAAGATATTAAAAATACAGGTAATCAACCCTGAATATTGATTGGAAAGACTGATGCTGAAGCTGAAGCTCCAATACTTTGGCCACCTGATGCGAAGAGCTGGCTCATTGGAAAAGACCCTGCTGCTGGGAAAGATTGAAGGCAGGAGGAGAAGGGGCAACAGAGGGTGAGATGGTTGGACAGCATCACTGACTCAATGGACGAGAGTTTGAGTAAACTCAGGGAGATAGTGAAGGACAGGGAAGCCTGGCATGCTGCAGTTCACGGGGTTGCAAAGAGTTGGACATGACTTAGCAATTGCACAACAACAACTATTATGTGTATTTTATGACAAGATCTAGTGGAAGTCTAGTTCCAATAACTATTCTGTATTTCCATAGTGATGAGCAGAAACAATACATCCAGATATCTGCAACAATTGTGTGGTAACATGAAAACATCACAGAGGGACTGTGATTTGATGCATTCATTCCCGATGGAAGAAAATGGTGAATTTCAGTTAGAGGTTTGTGAAAATACAGATACAATGCTTTCCCCATGAACCCTTGTTGAGGGAGTGCTCAGTGAAGGGAACCCGGTGAGCCAGATGCTGAGTCTGAGAGGAGAGAGACTCACCACAGTCCTAATCAGCCCACTTCCTCAGAACCTGATTAAAATACAAAAATCTATCATCATCTGTTAACAGAGTCACAGAATCACAGGTTTCCTGAGTGGGCAGGGTCAGAACCCCTTCTGCAACTGCCCCTACTGGGTGACCTGGTTCCTGGCCTTGCTTTGTGCACCTCTAAGGATGGGAACTGACGCTCATCCCAGGCTAGCCAGGTCTAGCTTCTCCAAACAGCCAGAACCCTGTCTCCTCTCACCCAGAGATAAAGTAGTTCCATGCTCTGCGGCTGCAGCTAACAGACAAAGGAACACAAGGCCCCAACTAGAGCTGATACTGAAGCTCCAATACTTTGGCCACCTGATGCAAAGAACTGACTCATTAAAAAAGCCCCTGATGCTGGGGAAGACAGAAGGCAGGAGGAGAAAAGGATGACAGAGGATGAGATGGTTGGATGGCACCACCGACTCAATGGACATGAGTCTGAGTAAGCTCTGGGAGTTGGTGATGGACTGGGAGGCCTGGTGTGCTACAGTCCATGGGGTTTCAAAGAGTCGGACATGACTGAGCGACTGAACTGAACTGAGAGCTAAAATGCCTTATTCATTCAACAGTCATTCTCTGAGCCTCTCTCTGCCAGGCCAGAGGGAGGCACTGGATTTGCTGAGACTCAACGTTTGTTGGGTGTGTGCTCATTAATAGTGTGCTGGGGTGCCTTCTGTCCAGGGAGACAGACATTAAGTGAGTAAACACACATATCAACATGTCACTGCGATCTGTGATAGTGGCTGTGAAGAGACAAGTAGGGGATTCACAGAAGGACTGACTTCAGATGGGGAAGAAGGGAGATCAAAGAAAGCCCTTTGGAGAAAGTGACACCTAAAGCAAGGCTTGGAGGATTGGTTAGAGTCTGCCAGGCAAACAGAGTGAAGAGCGAGTGTGGAGGAGGCCCTGATGTGGGAGAGAGCTTGGTTGGTGTTTAGGAAGAGACAAAGGCCCTGGGGCCAGATGAAGCTGGAGAGAAGGATAAGGGCCGTGGTGGAGTCTTCAAGCCCAGCTAAGAAGTTTGGATATTATCTGAGGAGTCACTGAAAGCCCTGAAGGGGATTAAGCAGGATCTGTTTGAATGAATAAAATAAGGTCCCCAGGAGCTCTCAGGTTTGCAGCAAAGACTTTAGCAACATGAAATATAAGAATGAGTTAAAAAGCCTTTTACTTTTTTTGCTCTAAATCACCCTCCTTGAATGTGTCTCCTTGCTTTTCCTCAGGCTGAGCTCCCTCTGCCTGGAAACTTTCCCCAGGCTGTCACTCTGCTAGGTCCAACAAGTCAGCTAGCTTTCTAACATGCCCTTCCTCCAGGATATCTTCTTTAATGAGGTAGCTGTCAGTGCTTCCCTAGTGCACAGCCTTGAGCATGCCACGTGTGCTGTTCACAGCATCACTGACTGTTTTCTTGTCAGTGTCCACCCTCCCTTCTTCCAAACTACCCCTGGAAGTGGTCGGAAGTAGGGGGCTGCAGAGAGGAAATTGCAGAACCTTTAGCTACAAACAGGCCCCTCTCTGCCCTCCCCCGCTAGTCTGGGATCAGAGCTAGACTCTGCCACCTGCTGGCATCAAGGGGAATGGCAGGCTAAAGAGGGTGGGGAGATAGGAGACTCCAAGAAGCTCCATTATTCTTGCCTGGAGAATCCCTTGAACAGGAGGGACTGGCGTGTCCTAGTTCATGGGTTCGCAAAGAGTGGAACGTGACTGAGTGACTAACACTGCCACTATTACTACTAGAAGCTTCACGGGATTAGATCCCATAGACGAGCTCCTGAAGAACTATGGATGGAGACTCACAACATTGTACGGGAGGCGGTGACCAAAACCATCCCAAAGAAAACGAAATGCAAGAAGGCAAAATGGTTGTGTGAGGAGACCTTACAAAAAGAAGAGAAGAGAAGTGAAAAGCAAAAGAGAAAGGGAGAGATATACCCAACTAAATGCAGAGTTCCAGAGAATAGCAAGAAGACATATGAAAGTCTTCTTGAATGTACAATACAAAGAAATAGAGGAAAACAATAGAATGGGAGAGATCTCTTCAAGAAAACTGGAGATACAAGGGAACATTCATGCAAAGATGGGCACAATAAAGGACAGAAATGGCAAGGACCTAACAGAAGCAGAAGAGATTAAGAAGAGGTGGCAAGAATACACAGGGAAATTATACAGAAAAGGTAACCCGGATAACCACGATGGTGTGGTCACTCACCTAGAACCAGACATCCTGGAGTGTGAAGTCAAGTGGGCCTTAGGAAGCATTACTACAAACAAAGCTAGTAGAGGTGATAGAATTCCAGCTGAGCTGTTTAAAATCCTAAAACATGATGCTGTTTAAGTGCCAACAAATCTAGAGAACTCAGCAGTTGGCCACAGGACTGGAAAAGGTCAGTTTTCATTCCAATCCCAAAGAAAGGCAATGCCAGAGAATGTTCAAACTATCATATAATTGTGTAAGATAATGCTAGCCAGGTAATGCTTAAAATCCTTCAACTTGGGCTTCCATAGTGCATGAACTGAAAACTTCCAGATGTACAAGCTGGATTTAGAAGAGGCAGAGGAACCAGAGATCAAATTGCCAACATCTATTGGATCATCAAAAAAGTGAGAGAGTTCCAAAAAAACATCTACTTCTGCTTCACTGACTACGCTAAAGCCTTTGACTATGTGGATCACAGTGTGGAAAATTCTTTTCCATCACTGTGTGGAAAATTCTTAAAGAGATGGGAATACCAGACCGCCTTACCTGCCTCCTGAGAAACCTGTATGCAGATCAAGAAGCGACAGTTAGAACTGGACATGGAAAAATGGTCTGATTCCAAATTGGGAAAGGAGTACATCAAGGCTGTATATTGTCACCTGCTTATTTAACTTCTATGCAGAGTACATCAGGAGAAATGCTGGACTGGAAGAAGCACAAGCTGGAATCAAGATTGCCGGGAGAAATATCAAAAACTCAGATATGCAGATGACACCACCCTTATGGCAGAAAGTGAAGAAGAGCTAAAGAGCCTCTTGATGAAATTGAAAGAGGAGAGTGAAAAAGTTGCCTTAAAACTCAACATTCAGAAAACGAAGATCATGGCATCCAGTCCCATCACTTGATGGCAAATAGATGGGGAAACAGTGGCTGACTTTATTTTTTTGGGCTCCAAAATCACTGCAGATGGTGATTGCAGCCATGAAATTAAAAGACGCTTACTTCTTGGAAGGAAAGTTATGACTAACCTAGACAGCATATTAAAAAGCAGAGACATTACTTTGCTAACAAAGGTCCATCTAGTCAAAGCTATAGTTTTTCCAGTGGTCATGTATGGATGTGAGAGTTGGACTATAAAGAAAGCTGAGCATGTGAGAACATGTGAGAGATATGCTCAGCACAAAAGGATTGATGCTTTTGAACTGTGGTGCTGGAAAAGATTCTTGAGAGTCCCTTGGACAGCAAGGAGATCAAACCAGTCAATCCTAAAGGAAATCAACCCTGAATATTCATTGGAAAGACTGATGCTGAAGTTGAATCTCCAATAATTTGGCCACCTGATGCAAAGCGCTGCCTCATTAGAAAAGACCCTGATGCTAGAAAATATTGAGGGCAGGAGAAGAGGGCGACAGACGATGAGATGGTTGGATGGCATCACTGACTCAATAGACATGAGTCTGAGCAAACTCCAAGAGATAGTGAAGGACAGGGAAGCCTGGCAGGCTGCAGTCCTTGGGGTCGCAGAGAGTCAGACATGAAGTAGTGACTGAGTAACAACGAGAAGCAATGAGGACCACTTTGGCTTTTCTGAAGGGTAATTGCAAAAGATCTAACTGGGTGGAGGACCTAAGGGGGCCTGATGACACAGAGCGACAGAGCTCTGCTGGGAACAGGAGGGAGGAGCTGAGTGTTGATGGAATAGTGGCTCAGAGGTGAGGATACAGGGTCCAGCCCTGTGGGGCTCCTGAGGCCTGAGTCCAGATCCTGGATCCAAGCCAGACCAGCAGGGGATCCAACTTGTTACCATGGGGACCCAGGGCTGTGTCCAGACAGCTGGAGAGATGATCCCCGCTCAGTTGGATGAGGACACCTACAGTGCAGTGACCAGCCTCAAAGCCAAGTGTCCACCCACACCCTGCCCCCCCCTTTTCCGGAACTTTTAGAGCTTGTTTTGCTCTAAAGCTTGGGACTTTGACCTGGGAGGTGTGTTTTCCTCCTGTTGGTTACCTGCTGTCCTTCCTGCTCGCCCCCCCTCCCCCCACGGCCCCCAAAGCATGGCCCAGGGAGTCCTTGTCCTTCTCGGGACTCTGTAGGGAAGGGGGGATGCTTGGATGTGCGAGCTGGGACCTGAGACTTGGGGATGATGGCAGAGGCTGAGCTGCCCCTGGGGCGCACTGGCTGGAGAGAGGGCCCCAGCATGACTTCCCTCTCTCTTCTTGGATCTTGCCTTCCTTGGTTTCTGGGACGCCTCATTCTCCTGGAGTTTCTCCTCCTGCTCCACCATGGCTCCTCTTCCTTTGGAAGACCCTTTGTGTTTGGCTGCGTCCTGGTCTCTCACTGTCTGCCCGCCTCCTTTGCCCTGGCTCTCTCCTTCTCACACACACACACCCACACACACCCCGGGGAGACCTTGCGCTCCAGTGCCTCAGCCACCCAGATTGCGCTTCTCTACCCTAGACCTGGGGATCCCCCTGCCTTCTGGATGTTTCCCTACGGAGCGTCCACAAGTACAGTACACTAAACGTGTAGCTCATTGCCCCTCCCCACCTCCTGAAACTTGCCCCGGCCCCTTGTGAGGCGCCACCAAGCCACAAACGGAAGTGACCCCAGCTCCTCGCTGCCCCTCACGCCCCACTCCCAGCTAGTCGGTGTTCTCCTGCCCGTCCTGTCCACGCAGCCCTCCTAAGCAGGGCTCAGTCCCAGTCCCTCTGCCTCACCCTGCAGCCCCTAAGTGGCTACTCTAAGTTCCCCATGGCTTTCCTTTCTCTGGTCTGGGGGCGCCCCATTCATTCTCCACTCTGTGTCCAGAGGTATTTTCTCGAATGCAAATCTGATCCTGTAACTCCCCTGCTTAGAAGAAGGTTATCAGTGTTTGTTTGTTAAATTCAACTCCATTCCTTGCATTCTAATCAGTGATGCCCTGGCTGTTCATTAACACACCAGGTGCCTACTCTAGCCACACATGATGCCAGAACACACTGAAGACACCGAGCTGGAGTAGGACGGGCACGCATAGACGGCATCACTCACCTCCAAGCCAAGTTCCCCGAGACCACCTTGAGACCCTATGTTTGCATGAATGTGTGTATCCCCCATGGCAGTGGGCACACACAACCACACACCACACACACACATAGGAAGCAGGGATGAGGTGAGATGTCTGGGTGTGCCACTGGCAATAGCAAGGGCTGACCAGGAGGTCCTATGAGCACCAGTCTGGTGGTATCTGGGCAGGGGGGCTGTGCAGGGGCTTCCAATTCACACCCTAGCTTCTGGGGACCCTCCATCTCTGAGGCTTCGCCCCAGTCTACCGGTTCCTTCTTTCTTGGCCTCTGTGGAGCCAGACTCCAGCATCTGTGGCTGCCTGTAGTCCTGGAGGAATGTAGAGGGGCATGGGGGAAGGAGACCCAGTAAGATCCTTGGCCCCCAGGCCTCAACAGGTACTTGGGTCATTCTCAGATCCTGAGCTGGAGGGCCTGATGACCTCCATGGGATCTTGAGATTTGAGGACCCAGGGATTCAGGGCCCCAGACTGGACCTTCCAACCTGGGAATGTCCTTCATTTGTCCTCCAGAGCAGGACACCTTCTTCCCTCATTGGGATGGGTGGAGAGGGATCAGAAGGTGTGTGCAGAGGCCTCTGACCAAGCTCAGATCCTGTCCCAGCTTCCAGGGACCAACTCTGGGGCAAAGAGGTGGAGCTGAACTGAATCAGGTCAGCTTGGCTGGGTGGGGATGCTGGGAACTAGGACCTCAGGCTCTCTGTCATGATCCCCATGGAAAAGGGCGGATTTAGAGAGCTAGAGAACTGGGCAGGGAGTGCAGGGACAGAAGCCAGGGCTGTGTGCCGGCCTGGGGCCCTGGGGTCTGGCTTGGCGGAGTGGGAACAGGTGAGAAGAACAGGAAATAGGTCAGGCTCTCAGGGAGAGGGCAACTTTGAACTTTCCTAGCCTCTGGGTTTTCCCCTTGTCCGGAACCAGCCAGCAAATTTCTTAATCCCACTGTCAGCCCTGCCCAGAGGCCCCGCCCCCTGGGCTCATTCAAAGGCAGGAGCAAGAATGTGTTACACCTTTCCCCAGAACTCAGCCCCACTGCCAGGAAGGGGGAGCTGACACAAGATTCCAGAGGCCTGGGGCTTGGAGGTGAGGCCTGACTCCCTTCACCTCCCAGGGCTCGGCGCCTTGGTCTCTGGAAGATGACCTAAATGCCAGCCTGAGTGGGCTGGGCTCTGGCCAGGGAAAGCCAGGCCTGGCAGCTCATTACCGTGGGAGGGAGGGCAGGTTCCCTGTCCCTCCCCTCCTCCTTCCTCCCTTGCCTCCTTCCTCACTAGCTTCTCTCCTCCAGGGTCAAACCAGACCGAGCTGATCTCAGCGGACGCCCACAGGACCCGCAGCAGCTCCAGGGGCCCAGGTTCCAGCCGCCTGAGCAGGTGCCTGCAGCCATGTCAGCCCTCAGCCTGGTCGTCCTGAGCCTGCTCACGGCAATGCCACCCGCCAGCTGTCAACAAGGTAGCAGGGGCCCGGGCCAGCCCAGCGGCTGCGGGGAGGAGAGGGCCGGGCTGGGTGCTGGGGGCCCAGGGGTGGAAGGGGTGCTCTTCTGTCCTTCTCATCACCCTTGGCACCTGCAGGTTGGAGAGGGAAGAGGCACTGGGCTAGCCAGAGGAACCTCCAAAGGCAGACACAGGCTTCTGGCTGGGACGTGTTTCCCACAAGTGAGAAATGAGGGCAGCAGGGAAACGCTGGATCTAGGGTTGGGGCGGCGAGTTGAGGCCCACGCTCTGGGAGCAGGAATTGCCCTAGAGATGGCTGGGTTCTGAGAGTTGGGGGCTTCAAGGAGGGTGGGAGTAGGGGCTGAGCCACCCCTCAATGGCAGGCTTGTTTCTGGGGCGGTGCTGTCATGGTTTTGGCCTAAACCCCCTTTGTTTCCTACCCAGAGTCCCAGTGTGGTTCCCACCGCCTTCCTGGGCTCTCTGTCCAGCTTTGCCGCGCTGTGTTGCTGTGTATCTTCCGTCACCCAAGGAGATGAGCAAATCACTGCCCTTCTCTGAGACTCAGTTTTCTCATCCATAAAATGAAGACAATAAACCTGCCCACCTACCTCCCAGGGCACCTACCCTGCAGGAGTGGGGTAGGGCTTTGTATGGGTAAAGCTCCACACCCACCAACTGGTGTCTGCCCTGTGCTGTGAGGCTGTGTTTGCAGCCAGAGTCTGGGGACTCTGCAGGTGGTATTTGGGCCCAGAGGGGGTTGACTTCCAGAGCACCCCTCTTTTGCAGCTGCCCTGAGCTCTCATGCATGTCTGCTTCAACTCTGCCTCTCAGGTCTTGGAAGCCCTTTTGGGAACTGAAGATCAGAGAGGCTGAGTAACTTGTGTAGGTCACACAGCAGAGCAAGAAGGGACAGGGCTAGATCTCTTCTCTTCTGCCCCAGGCCCTGCCCCTTGTGCTGTATGAGCACCCCAGAGCCACCTGGAAGGAGGAGCAGGGTCCTTGGTGTGTCTGGAGGGAACTGGCTGCAGAGACAGGCCTCCC
This sequence comes from Capricornis sumatraensis, assembly GCF_032405125.1. Classification (NCBI taxonomy): domain Eukaryota; kingdom Metazoa; phylum Chordata; class Mammalia; order Artiodactyla; family Bovidae; genus Capricornis; species Capricornis sumatraensis. The sequence goes on from NC_091070.1 coordinate 199,680,831, forward strand.
AGGGCCTGAGCCCTGACTCCCAATCCTTGAGTAGCCACTGACCCGAGGAAACAAAGGGCCTGAACCATTGTTTTTTTGGGAAAACAATGAGTCCAAAACACAGCGTTTTGGCAAGTATGGAACATACAGTAACCACACTGTGTATCTCCCGTCACCCAAGAAGATGAGCAAGGTCTGACCACAGGACAGAGTTCCCAGGGCCCTCCCTCCTTCGCAACACCTGCCAGGATCAGGGACTGCTCGGAGAGGAAGCAGCGCCTCTGGGCAGCAGGAGAGCTTTCGGGTAGACTCGGGAAGGGCCTTTGAGAAGGAATGGGCAGAATGAAGTTTCTGATGCTCAGCCTGGGCCCTTTAAGTACAGGGTGGCACTAGGGATGCAGGTATTCTGGCCTGGAAGCAGGACCTTTCAAAAGTCTCCTGTTGGCCTCTGTCCCTTCCTGAGACATCTAACTGCTACTGTGTGTCTGTCCTCAGTGTGGCCAGGCTCTCTCGGGCTCACAGAGCACAGTGATGTCCGGGGAGAGGAGAGCCCTTTGGGGCTGCCAGTGGCTGAGGGCAGAGACTTCTGGGAAATCTTGAGGGTTAGAGGTGGTGTCAAGGGTCAAGTGTCAAAAGGCAGAGAAGGTGCCTGGATGGGGCTTCAGACTGGTGTCTGGCCTAGTCCCTTGGGCACCCAGCCAGAGGAGCCGAAAAGGGATCAGGTTGGAAGCTCCCCTCCTGCCAAGACCCAGAGAGAGCTCGGCCCTCTGTCCCACCTTTCCAAAGGTGTTCTGTCCTACCCTTCCTCTGGGCACCCCTGGCACCCCCAGCTGCACCGCCCTGCCTGTCCTTGCTCCCACGCCTACCCAATGCCAGAGAACCTCTGCTACAAAACAGGATCTTCCAGATGCCAGCCCAGTCCTATTAGCTCTGGGCCTCCCCAGCCTAGGAGCAGGGGAGGAGGGGAGCCACCCTCCCTGGCAGGGCCAGGCTGGCTATTCAAGGGCTGAGGCTCTCCCTGGGGGCCCCTACTTGTGACCCACTGCAGCCGGAGAGGGCTGGGGGAGAGGACACTCTGGGCTGCCTGGACCTCAGACGTTGCTCTCTGAGGCTTCCTCCCTCCTTGGCTCCATTCTTTTTTCCAAATCCTGTCTTCCTCCGAACCACCGTCCCCTTTATAAGCCCAGTGGTCAGACGGGGTCCTTGTTCCCTAGACAGTTTCTTCTGGTCCGGGCAGCGGGCTGGGAGCCTCCAGCACAGGCTCCTGCCCAGAGGCAGGAGGGCTCCCTGCACTGGCAGTCCCACTGCGCCCAGCTTGCTGCAGGACACACCCCTGCCCCTCACCTCCCCCCCAAAACACAGCACACGCCTCCCTTTCCAGCCCAGGGGAACCTGCAGCCCTGGATGCAAGGCCTTATCGCCGTGGCTGTGTTCCTGGTCCTTGTCGCAATTGCCTTTGCTGTCAACCACTTCTGGTGCCAGGAAGAGCCGTGAGTGCTACCTGGGGGGCCCTGGGGGCTGGGCCAGCGCAGGCAAGGTGGGACCAGGGCCCCGGCCACTGCTCTGATAGCAGGGAGAAGGGTTGATGAAATCCTCTCACTGTGTGGAAGGGACACGGAGGCCTGAGGTCTCAGGGAGCAGAGCTGAGGTTTGCTGGCGCCTAGAGCTGAGTGCGCTTACTGGGGGCAGTCGTCTCTTCTCGGATTCTCAGTGTTTCTATCTGTATAGTTGGGACAGCGGCCCATCTATGATGGGGGCTGTGAAAACCCTGGACAGGAATGTTCTGCCCTTCTCCAGGGTCTGCTGGCATGTCACATTCGGGAGGTACAGAGGGGCAATGGGACAGACACTGCTCTTGTGCTCACAGACTCCCAGTGGGAAGGGAAGGCAAGCATGGTGAGAGCCACCGCAGCTTGAGGCTGGTGCTGAAGGAGCCTGCAGAGTGCCCTGCGGGCCTGACCTGGGGGGAAGGAGGGCGATCAGAGAAGGGTTCCTACTGTATGTTTGTCCTGAAGCCCAGGCAGGAGCCAGTCCCAGCACAGTGCAGGGTGGGAGAGCACTGCAGCTGAGGGGTCCTAGGTTCAGGGCAGAGCACAAAGGTAGAGGAGGCTGGGCTGAAATCTAGTTCATTCTGCCCCTGTCACCTCTGGGGCAAGTCTGCGTCTGCTCCCAGTTCTCATACCAGTGGCCTGGTCCTGGGTGCCAGCAGCAGCCCTGCAGGACTCACTGAATGAACACGAGCAGCTCCCAGATGGAGAGGCCTGAGATAGGCTGGCGAGGTCAGCAGAGCCCAGGCCAGGCAGATGCTTGTGCACTAAGGCCCCCGACTTCAGGCTTTGTCCTTAGTGCAGTAGGGATCCAGTGCAAGTGTGTAAGCCAGTCTCGGGATGAGATGTCTGCAGATGAAGAAAAGGGATGAGGATGAGGTCAGGAGACAGTCTGGACTGTGGAGGCGGCAGAGGAGATGGAGAGAGGGGGCAGGTCTAAGAGCCGTCGAGGAAGGAAGCAGGGGGACACAGAGACAGGAGGGAGGAAGGACAGAGAAAACATCCAGGCTTCTGATGGGACCGCCCACCGAGACATAGACCATGAGAGAAGAGGCAGGTCTGGGGCAACTTGGATACATTATGTCTGAGGCGCCCGTGGGACGTCCAAGGAAAGATGAGCAGTGCTTAGGGTCATGGTGACCCTCCTGAGAGTGGTGTCCGGGGTGCTGGGGCGAAGGCCACCCTTGAGTAAGAGGCAAGGAGGCTGTGTTGGAAATGATTCTTTTCTCCACTGGTCCCAGCTCTGCCTTCAGTGGCCATTCCTACTGCCTAGGAAAATCTCGTGGGGACTCTGGGGCAGACACTGAGTGCTGCCGGGTCTGCTCTGGAGCTGAGCTGAGGCCAGAGGGAAACAGCAGAGGGAGTCTGGGAGGTGGCTGGTACAAGGTCTGGGGTACGTCTTTAGTGGACCTCAGGCTGGCATCTGAGGGCCCCACTGCGGATCAGGGAGAAGGGTGTGAGGCCCCTTAGAGTGGCCAGAACCAGGCTGCTGGGCCCTGCTGGAGAGAGGGGCTTCCCCTAGAGGCTACAGAACAGGGTCTGACTGGACTAGAGGGAGGAGGGGTACCAGAGGGAGAGGGGACCCAGAGAGCCCTGTTGATGAGCTCTGTCCCTAGGGCGCCTATAAACACGGTCATGACCATTGGAAACACAGCTGACAGGATCCTGGTGGGAACAGACGGCAAGTACTCCTCAATGGCAGCAAGCTTCAGGTGAGGCGCTGGTGGAAGGCAGACCGCCCTGTGCTCCAGGGGCTCCCGGGGACCTCAGGACCAGGAGCTTTCGATGAGGAGAGGGTGGGGAGGATGGTGGCTCATGTGGGGAAGGGCTCAGCGAAGAGAAAGTGTTCAGTGTGGGAGGATGGTGAGTGAAGGAGCCTTTGGGAGGACTGCAAGGCTCCATACAGCCTCAGTTTGCAGAGAGGGCTCAGTAAGGGGATGGGGACTCGGTGCGGGGAGGGGCCCAGGGAGTAGATGGGATTTATAGGGAGGGATGTAGTGAGGAAAAGAGGCTCAGTGGAAGAAAGGGACTCTGAAGGGATGAGTAGAAGGACACTGTGGGGAGGAGAATCTGTAGGGGAGGAAGCTCAGTGAGGAAGTGGGCTCAGTGAGGGGGTTTCTTAGTGGGGTTCCCAGAGGAGAGGCTAGATGGCAGAGAGAGACGGGATTCAGGGTGGTGGTGGTGAGAGGCCTCTGGTCTCAGGTGCAGAAGACCAGATATGATCAAGGGAACCCCCTCTGGGACTCAAACATTTATTCTGGAAGACACAGCCCTCACAAGTGCAGGATGGGGCAAGGAGAAGGGGATGGGATAGAAGGAGCAATGACCCCTATCATCCTCTTTCAGGTCCAGTGAGCACGAGAATGCCTATGAGAACATCCCAGAGGAGGAGGGCAAGGTCCACAGCACCCCAATGTGACCCCTGCTTGCCTGTGTCCATGCCCAGCCCCCTCCCTCTCTGTATAGGGATCGGCAGGAAGGGGCCCGTCTTCTCCAACCTCCACCATGGTCCTGCCCCACCCTCCTGCCAAGGTCCACGCTCAGACTGTGTCCAGGTTGGGGCTCAGCTGTGGCCTTGAGGTTCTAGGGGGTCCCCTGCCCAATTCATTTCAGAAGACTCTTCTGAAAATGACAATCAGCTCAGCACCTCCCATCCTGCCTCACATCTCCCTCCCCTGACCATGGCAACAGCCCTTATTTCTGTGAAATAAAGACATTTTGTACTTCTGGGTCTGAGGCTCTAAATAGCTCAGAAATAGCTCCTCAGGCTTCCAGAGAGGCCCAATCTTGCTTTCTGAATCATCTTCCAAAGCCACTGTCATGGTGATTCTGGGGAATTTCCAGGAAGGCCTCTCTGGGAGAACCCCCGGGGGCAGGGAGCACACTTCTTACTCCAGCCAGAGACCCTCTTAAAAAGCACACCCTGCCCCACCCCTTTTTAGAGGAAACATGTATTTATTTGACTGCATTGAGTTGCAGCATGCTGGCTCTTTGTTGCATCAAGCAGGATCTTTCCTTGCGGTGCGCAGACTCTTAGCTGTGGTGCGCTGGCTTAATTGCTCCGTGGTGTGTGGGATCTTAGTTCCCTGACCAGGGATTGAACCTGGGTTCCCTGCACTGCAAGGAGGATTCTTAACCATTGCACCACCAAGGAAGTCCCGAGTCTTCCTCTCTTGACCTGCCCTTCACAACTGCAAATCTGGGTGATTCTGAGCTCTTCATGTAGCACCAACCCTGACCCCCCTACCCTGCCTCCATGTTCCCAGACATTGCAGAGGGTTCACTCATTGCTCATTCATCCAGCTCTGTCCTCATCCCCATGGCCCCTCTGGGCTGGGCTTGGGGCATTGGAAGCACTAGGGAAAGTCTTGCACTAGGACTCGGGAAGCTCAGATGGGAGTCTGAGCAAGTCCCCTCCTGACTTGCCGTGTGACTTTGGAGAGTCAATGTCCTCTCTGAGCTCTGCTGACCCTCTGTGGAGGACTTAGCCAGGCTCACCACAAAGCTTGAGTGGGAATCATCCTTCCTAAGCCACTGACTCCCGGTCCCAGGTGGGCGTGAGGCGAAGGAACTGGGCCCTCCGGGAGAATGAAGCAGGAGGGAGGGGACACGACCCTACCGGGCTGGCTGACCATGCAGACCCCTCACCTCTAGGACTGTCATTCTCGTGAGGACAGCCTCTGTCACTGTCTAGGGTGGCAACTGGAGGTGGGCTCTCCCGGGAGCACTCCAAGATCCAGAGGAGAGGGGCTGGAGGGCAGGAAGCAGCCCGCCTCGTCCCTAAGATCTTCTTCTACCACCTGTCTCACCTGTCACGGCCTCTCGTTCCTCCATCACAGCTGCTCCTGTGCTGCTCCAGGGCTTCACCCAAATACCCCTGGGGAGTTCCACCTGAAATCCAGACCATCCCTCCCACCCCACTGGGGGCTAGTCTGCAGCCTGCAGCAGAGGGAAGATCCCCCAGCTCAGGGCTGGCTGGGTCTCTGCCCTGTTGTGTGACTCGCCTCCCCTCTCTGGGCTTCAGCTCAGTGACTTGTGGCTGGAGCTCCCGTGATTCCCACTCTCGGCTTTTGTTCACATGGAAGGATGCCTTTTCACCCCCCTCTGCCTGTGTAAACTCTGCACATTCCTTCTCCTTGGCCCTGCCTAGCTACCTCTTCCTCCAGGAAGTCTTCCTTGATTAGACCAGAGGCCAGAGTCAAGTGACCAGCCAGCCCAGCCTTTGGCTGCTTGGGTCTGATCCTCCTTGTATGAAGCTATGTCCCTCCCACCTCAGCCTCCTGTTGTCTCACCTCAGGCCCCTGTTGTCTCGGGGTGTCGGGGATGGGGGGAGGAGGTTCCCAGCCTGACTCCTCACTGGCCTGCTAGGTCTGAAGCAGAGATGCCATTCCCCTGTTTCCCCTCCAGCCCCTCACAGTTTACCAGCAGGGGCTGTGGCAGCTGCTGTCCTGTCCTGATGCTGAAGGTGGGGGGCGTGGTGGGCTGAGCTGGGGTGGCCCGGGGGGTGAGTAGGGGGGTCAGATTCCCCCCCACCCCACCCTCCACATCCCTGGGCCTTTCCAGGAGCCTCCTTAGCCCCCTCCCCACCAGCCGGACCAGGATGGTGGGAACTCCATCCCGGGGTTCTTGTGGGGCTGGGCTGCCACTGACCTTCCCCCCAACCCCACGTTCCTGTCCTGACAGGGGGCAGGGGGCAGGGGGCTGGGGCATGGAGATGCCGGCCCCAGAACTGCCGTAGCCCCCAGTCCTTATCGCTAGTTCCCACCTGCCAGTCTGGCCAGAGGAAGGAGGGAAAGGAGGCTGGGTCCGGGCCAGGGCGGTGCTTAATGACCCTCCGGGGGCCTAATCGCAGACTGGCAGCCGCTGAGTGGCTCAGGCTGGCTCCTGGAGGAGGCTGATAACGCACCAGCTGGGCCCCCCACCATCTATCGGGGCTGCACAGCCAGTCCCGAGGGGGCATCGCTCGGGGGGCCTGGGAGGGGGAGCCTCTGGGCTGGGGCAGGGCGTCAGGGGACGTGGGGGAAGCTCTCCGCGCCTCCCGCCCTGCGGGAAGGGGATTCTGAGCTCCTTGATTGACAGACAAGGGGGAGGATGCTCCTTCAACGCCTTCCTCCTTCCTCCCCACCCCTCTCTCCGCAGGCCGGACCTCCCCGTCCCAAGCCCGTTTTCTCTTTGGCGCTCCCAGCCTTTTACTCATCTCTGTGTCTGTGCTCCAGTCTCTTTCGGAGTGCAGTTTGTACTTCCATCTTCTTGTATCGGTCGCGTGTCTCCCTTCTCCTTCCTTCACCTGAATTCATCGTTCACGCCTTCTCTCTCACCTCTCACCCGCCCTCTTTTTCCAGCTGGCTCTCCCCCTGCCTTCTCTCCAGCTCTCCCCACGTGCCTGCGCTGCCCTGATGCCCCTCGAGGCAGGGCGAAGTCCGGTGCCCTCACCCAAGTCTCACTTTTTGTGCTGCCTCGCCTCCTGCGGATCTCTCCACCTGCTCTCTGGGCAGAAGGCGAAGGCTGCTCAGGCCCTGGCTCCAGGACCCAGAGGTTCTGTTACTCCCAGAAGACATTCTTGCTCCTCCAGCTTTCTGGAACATGGCTGGCACCTTTCCTGTTCTTCCTCTACCGAAAACGTGTGGATTTCACAGGGTCACATTGTAGGCTACGCCCGAATCACGCTAAAAGCCCCACCCAGCAACTGCAGAGTTGAAAGTAGGTTGCAGCGCACTTTACTTCAGTTAGACTTGAAGAGGCGCTTCCAGCCTGGAGTTGGTTTTGAAAAAAGGGTGCAGAGTCCTAGCTTGAGTGTTATTAAGATAGAGTGGCAGGGGCTTGGAATAATTTTCAAGATGACTTCCCTCATGCTCAGGGTGACGAGCAGAAACACTGTACTCTTATTGTATTCCAGGGAGCCTAATATCACAGGGCAACGTCTGCCGGGCAGTCTCCTCCCCTAGCCCAGGGCAGAGGAGCAGGGGAGATGGGAGGTGTCCAGTGTCTGTGATGGGCTGTCTTTCTCCTTATCCTATCCTATCTCCTTCGGCCAAGATCCCAGGTGAGTCAGGTGGCTGGAACCGGTGGAACTTGCTCTGGGATGAAGATGGGAGGCATTTGGCTCCCCTTCAGATCTGGTCCGCGGGCCTGGAGCCCCCAGCTTGGCTCTCCTCTCAGTTTTCAGACCGCAGCAGTCCACACAGTGGCCGAGAGCTGGGGCTTAAGAATCATGCAGACTCTAGCTGAAAGCCCAGCTCTTCTCCTCACTGCTTGTGGGAGCACCTGGGCTTCTGGATGTTCTTTTCGCTTGCCAGTAAAACTGCTTCTGTCATGACTTCCCTGCGGGGTTACTGGGAGGAAGCTGGGATAATGTACGTGTTATCACTGCACCTGAGACTCGCCAGAAGACCCCCTAAGCTCGGCTTAGCCGTCACTTCTGGGAAGCTCGTCTTAACCCCTGGGCTAAGGGCTTCCTCTGGGCCACACCAGCATCTCTGCACTCACTGCCCTGTGTTGCCTGTTTCCTTGTCTGTGTGCAGCTCCAGCATCAGGTCTGGGAGCTCCTCGAGGGCAGGCAAGGGGTGACTTTCCTCTCTGAGTCACCAGCACCCACGGTTGGGCCCAGAAAAGGGAAGCCCGAGGGGTGGTGAAGAGACCCGGAGAGAGAGACTAAATCCTAGTCCATACCCGTCTGCCCCACATAGGCACAGACACACATAGGACCTGCACAGCCTCTCTCAAGCTCTCTCCGGCTGAAGGTCCTGGGGTCGGTGAACACCGATGCTCCATCTGGTCTTCAGTTGGTGGGGAGGGGTTGTTCTCCCCCTCCCTGCCCGCGTCTGCCGACAGCCTCAGCTGCCCCCTGGTGGCTGCACACTCAATGAGAAGGGTAGGTTCAGTAGAGCCCTTGAACTGGACCTTCAGGGGGCTCTTCCCCCTTAAGCACTGGGACCAAAGGCCTTCCTATGGCCAGGCCTGGGGGCCTCGTAGGTTGTGCAGCACCTTGCACTGTGGGTCTCAAGGGCAGCTGGGCCTCCAAGCGCCCCCTCTTTGTGTCCCTAGAGGCCAGCTCCTTGAAAACTTCAGGTTCTGAGTACTACTGGTGCAGCCAGGCTCTGGGGGACTTAGCATCTGGTCCTCATGACACACCCCCCTTTCTCTCAGAAATGGTCCAAGAGCCCCATGGCCTCTGTCTTGAGTCATTATTCCAGAGAATAAGGAATGATGTTTGTGGTGCCCTGCTCCCTAGAGACCCTGGCCCCGTGGGGAAGAAGAATAGAGAGCTTGAAGAGAGAGAGAGAGAGAGAAAGTGCAGGGACGAGTCTCAGTATCGTCCTGAGCAGGCTGGAAGATGGTGGAACCTCATGGGGAGCACTGATGGGGTTGTGTGAACTGCACCTCTACCTGCAACCTGGGCGCCTTTTCCTGCTTCTCATGAAGGCACTGGGCAGTGGGTGGCCCCGAGGGTGACAGGTGCCAGGGGACGAACAGGAATGTGTGGGGTGAGGATGCATTTGGACAAGTGGTTTGGGAGCTGGTGGGATTTGGGAGAGGACTAGGGGGCATTTGGGTGCATAGGGCAGGTCTGAAGTGCAGTTGAGCAATTTCTAGTTCAACCAGAGATTTTGCTTTCCAGCTGGATGCCCACTGGGAGGTTAAGAGGACAGGTCTGGGCCAGGCAGCCTGGACACAACACCGATGTGACCCCAATACCGTGTTGGACAAATCAGTCAACCAAGCTCCAGGTTACTCATCTGTAAACTGGGGGGAGTACGTGAGTGTCCATCTAATAAGAGGTGAAGACTCAGAGAAGCAGTGCACATAATACGCAGAATAGTGTCAAGTGTACCATTAGTGCACACAACAAATGTTAGTGCACACAACAAATGTTAGCTTTTGTCTTATTATTATCATTACTACAGGATGAACTTGGTTGGATGCAGGACCGCTGTGTGTCAGAGCTAGCAAAATCCTTTGAGTCATTTAGCCCAGTTTAGTATTAATAATATTCACAGTAGAATCTGAAGCCCAAGGAAGGGATGGCCCCTGCCCAATGTCATGTGACAAGTCAGGGTGAGAGGCAAGCTAGAGGCTCTGCATGGCTGGTTGGAACAGAAAGTGCTGGGCCCAGCTGCTCCCCTGGACCTCGGGAGGAGCCGGTGTAATGGGGCTGGTTCGTTCTGCACTGCTGAGGCCGGTACTGTTCTGTACGTGGACTTTGCAAATGAGTAACCGGGCTCCTGACCAGTTCAGGCTGTGAGCTTGGGGTGTGGGATGGGGGTGGTGGTGAGGATGGGTGCTGGCGAAGTGGAGGAGGGGTCGAGGAGGAGAGTGAGCTCCAGCGACCAAGGAGGAAAAGGAGAGAGCGGGATGGGAAGAAGATGATGGAAGAATCTTCCAGGTGCCAAGAGCTAACAAGTTTCAACAAGAGACTGGGAAGGGTCTTCCCTCCAACCCAAAGGCAGTGATGGTAGTGGTGGTGTTGGTTTGCACGTTGAAGCTAACAGCTACTTTGTGGTAGGTAGGATGATTTCTGATTGGAGATTTATTCTGATCCTATTTTCTTGAGGAAAAAATGCAGACTCAGAAAGGGAGGTAAGTTGCTTAAGGTCACAACAGTCTGGAAGTGGCACTGGGCCCTGCTCTTTTCACTTTAAATCCATTGTTAATTCTACCTCAATGTAGAGTTCCGTGTGTGCTTGTGTGTGTGTGTGTGTGTGTGTGTGTGTGTGTGTGTGTGTTTGAGAGAGAGAGAGAGAGAGAGAGAGAGAGAGAGAGAGAGAGAGAGAGAGAGAGAGAGAAATGGGAAGATGAAGAGGACAATAAAGTGTTTGTACTGTAGCACTAACAGTCCACCGGAAAGAGGCATCTGGGAACTGGAGAGCGGTACCCTTAGTAACGAAGCAGATGCTGGGTAGTGGCTGCTTCTGCCTCCATCCTGCCTGCTCGCTCCTCCACATCTTCCGCCTCCAGTACTCTGTTGAATCTGCTCTCACCAGGAGCACCGGAATCCTGTCTTCTTGTTGCAGGATACAGTGGCCTGTTGGATGCTTCTGCCCTCAGCACAATAGGATGATGGCCGCTTTCTCTGGGGAGTGCTTTCTGCCCAACCTGGTGAACCCTCAGCGCCCCAGGCTCACACAGGCCCATGGATTCACAGCCTCATGTTGGTCATGGTGTTTGTTGCTCTCTGAACAAGAAAGCTGATCTCTGTGAGGCAGAGACCACAGCTGCCTCGTTTGTCGTGATGTCCGAGTGTCCAGCACAGGTCTGGAACAACGGGAGGTCCCCGGTCATAAGGACCTTATGAATGAATGTCATAAGGACCTTATCCCCTCCATTTATTTACATTCCTTCCCATGAAGTATCAGCTTCTGAATCAGCATCTTCAGCTCCATCCCCTCGAGGACCCAGTTACCTCCTGCACAACTCTACAGGAACCCCAGACCAAGATGGAATTCTGGATCTCTGACTCATCTGAGGCCCCTGTGCTGCTAGGGGCGCCACCGTTCATCCACCCAGGCCAGAGGCGGGAAGCACCCCGAATCCCCCTCCCTTACCCCACCCCATCTTCCCTGCTTCAGGTCTGCTGCTTGCATGGGTGTTTGCAGCCACCCTCTGTCCTTCTCCTTGTTTTCACTCTTGCTTCATGCTCAAACTATCCTCTGCACATGGTCACTTGAGAGACCTTTCCCAAACACAGAGTCAAGCGGGACCCGGTTCCTCACACCTGTGAGGTGAGCCTCCCTCCTCCAGGAGGGGGCCTGGACTTGAAGCCAGACTTCCCTGGGCAAATCCTGTCCTGCCAATTTTATATTAGCATGATGTTGGGCAAGTTAGTTGGATATTTAGGCAGAGATAGGTACGTCAGCCCCTGAATATGAAAATTAAGGGTAAAGTGATGCCCATCTTATTGGGTTGCAGTGAAGAGTAAATGTGTTAATATATGTACAGGAAGCATAGAGTAAATAAATACTTAGTGAGTGTTAGTAACAGACACCTTTCTTTTCCTCTTTTGCCTCCAATGTCTTGATTAGCCACGAGATGGCACATTGCAGGCGCTCTGCTACTTGACTACCCCAAGCTTTCCTTCCTCCCCTACCACAGTGCTTCACATCTCAGTGCCTATTTGTTTACGTTCTGGGCTTCTGTTTTCCCTTCTGCCAGCCTCACCAACTTCTGGAACGCTTTCTGATACATCTTTCCCACTCCAAACTCACCAAGTGGATTATGTTTTCTGTCTCCGAGCTCCTGGAGGGCATGACATCTCCAGGTCCCTGGGCAGAGTCCCTGCATAGAAGAAGAGCTGTGTTTGTCAGATGAATGAATATGTGTCAACCAGTCCCAGCTCAGCCACTTAAATAATTTGCATGATCTTGGGCAAATCAATTTACCTCTTAAGTTTTTTTTTTTTTCTTAAATGGACATCAAAGAGGCTCAACAACATATTTGTGGAGACAGCCCAGTGCAAAGCCTTAGTAAGATCTGATGTGTAGAACCAGGGCCTCCTTGCCCAGACACCTGCCTGCCAACCATGGAGCATTCTCATTGCCCACCAGCTATTCCCCACTTGTGCTTACTCCTGTCCCCTATCCCAGTTGAGGGTATTAGAAATGAGTTTACCTCTTCCTAAAGGTCCTTCTTTATTAAGTATGGTCTGGAATTAGCAGCAAGCTGGCTGGGCTGGGTGGGCCGAGGCTTAGTTGATGGTTCAGCTGAGTCCAGTGGGCTCCTATTTGCCTGGAAAGCACAGGCTCAGCCTCCCTGTCCCTGAAAGCCCCACTGTCCTCCTGAATGAGGCCCTCCTGGGCCTTGTCTTCTTCACTCTGGTTCCTGACGTCCCAGCTCTGGCTGGGGTGGGACACTGCCTCTGTTTGGATGACCCTGGTCACTGTGGCTCTCCCATAAAAACCCTGAAAACAATGGTCCTTCCTTAGGACAAACTCCCAGGAGTGGGATGACTCCATGAAAGAATACAAGCATTTTTGAGGCTCTTGTAAAGTACATGCTCACCAGTGATTTCTTTAACAGTTGAAGCCATTTATACTTAATCAGTTCACTGTAAACAGCGTGGTTGGGGGAAGATTCCAGTTTGCATTGCTGCCAAACACTTAAAAATTGTTCGCAAAGCATAATACTTTCTTTTTGCCAAATGTCTGTTCTGTCCTTCCTCCTTTCTCCTTATTGCTGGAAATATCTTGAAAAGCCACCAAATGGCAGCACTCACACACAATCCTTGGGATGCTTAATGCCACCAGCAACCCCTTTTCCTGTGTGTAGAGGAGAATCTGCCCAGGCCGAGGGTCCGAGCGTGGTGACCACTGATAGGATCCATGAGAGATGTGGGGGTGGCCCAAATGGAGAGATCACTGGTTGGAAGTCAAGTGCTTGGGATTCTAGAACTCATCCTGTTCTGCCTTAAGTTTAGCTACCATTTATTTCCTGAGGACTGCCTGGGCTACATTTTATCCAACCATCACATCAGGAGCATCCATCACCAGGATTTGTGTCTATATTTACAATTCCTTTTCCTGTACACTGGCTGTCTTAAAAATTGTACGTATCCCGCTGCAGATATGCTGGAATTTCTGTATCTGCCATGGCACCCTCAGGCATGGGGACTAGGTTGTTCTCTGTAGACCCTATCTCTGCCTAAATATCCAATAACTGCCTCACTCCATATTAAGCAAGAGTTCTACAGGGTGTGGCATCCTATAATATTCCAAAAGGAAACTCAGATACAGGGCTATCTATATTCAGAATTCCTTGTAAATATCTAAGGTTTTTATATACTCTTATCAATTTACCCATTCCCTAGACAGTGTAACAAGAGACTATAAGACGATGCAGTTACTTTCTGTTAATCATAAGGGAAGATAACTGAGGATAAAGCTGTCACGCAGAGATATGCAGAGATGAAAGAAATCTAGATGTTGAATTGGAGCCTACATCAAACTGTGCTTGAAAGCCACACTACAATTAGTTACATGAGCCAATAATTTCATTTTGAAGTTGAAGTTAGTTTGAGTTTTTTATGTTTTTTTTTGTGGGTTACACCAAAAGGAAACCTATATCATCCAGGAAGATATCAGAATTATTTCTAATAGTTGTTAAAACCAATCAGAAGTATCATAAATTATACAATTTATCCCCAAACCATATAGTTGTGTTTTGGCATTATATTTATCTTCCTCTGGTAACAAAATTCCTTCGTTAATCATTATATGAGGAGACTTAGAATTAGCAAACTTTCTTTAGGAACACATGGATTCCATTCTTAGATTTTAGGATAATGTGGCACGTGAGTATGGGAGGCTTGTAGCAGTCTGGAGTCAGCTCGAAGTGGAGCAGAGTCAGGGCCAGGGTCATTTTACATTTAGCCATGGAAAAACGCTGCCTAATGCAGTTCCTGGGGACACCAGGGAGGAAAAGTAATACCTGATAAATCTGTATATTATTAGAAACATGTAGTCAAGGCTATGGTTTTTCCTGTGGTCGTGTATGGATGTGAAAGTTGGACTGTGAAGAAGGCTGAGTGCCGAAGAATTGATGCTTTTGAACTGTGGGGTTGGAGAAGACTCTTGAGAGTCCCTTGGACTGCAAGGAGATCCAACCAGTCCATTCTGAAGGAGATCAGTCCTGGGTGTTCTTTGGAAGGACTGATGCTAAAGCTGAAACTCCAGTACTTTGGCCACCTGATGCAAAGAGTTGACTCATTGGAAAAGACTCTGATGCTGGGAGGGATTGGGGGCAGGAGGAGAAGGGGACGACAGAGGATGAGATGGCTGGATGGCATCACTGACTCGATGGATGCCAGTCTGAGTGAACTCCAGAAGTTGGTGATGGACAGGGAGGCCTGGCGTGCTGCGATTCATGGGGTCGCAAAGAGTCGGACACGACTGAGCGACTGAACTGAACTGAGACAATCTTTTTATATATGACACCTTTTCCAGGGAAACAAAATCCATATTCTAAACCAAACCAAGTTTGTGATAGAATTCAGGAAAGGTTTTAAATACACTGGGACCGTAAAGTTCCTTTGTGTCAAGACTAAGCGATAGTGAATTGTATCAACAATTGATTCTGCAGGATCCATAGAACTAGAAAAAATTTCCAAATTATGGAGAAGAAACACTAGTTTTACTATTATTCATTCAGAAATCTGTGCAGTTGAGCATGAGAATTCTTTTTTTTTTTTGAGAGACAAAAGAAGGTTTTTAATAAGTAAAATACAGAGCATGTAGTGTTTTACATTCACAGTTCTGCTCTCTGTTGCCATGACAATTTACCCTAGCCTTGAATTTGCAGCAAAGAGCATGAGAATATTAAACCTGGTATACTCAGTGGATTATACTGTGTTTGATAAAGCAGGTTTTTCTTATATCATATTGGAAAAGCATATTTTCTTATACCATATATTTTCTTATACCATCCCTGGTGGCTCAGATGCTAAAGAATCTGCCTGCAATGCAGGAGACCCAGGTTCAATCCCAAGTCAGGAAGATCCCCTGCCCAAGGGCATGGCAACCTGCTCCAGTATTCTTTCCTGGAGAACTCCATGGACTGAGGAGCCTGAGGAGCTACAGTCCATGGGGTCACAAAGATTCGGACATGACTGAGCAACTACTATGGGAAAGGGACATTAAGAACTTAGAACAGGAATTTAGATTGTGCCTGGGTGCTGCCTTGTCTGGGGTGGAGATGGCTGGCATCAATACATGCCCACTTGTCAAGGAACAGAGCTGTCTTTCATGAAATTAGCTGATCTCTTTGGGGGCTCGTCTGAACTCCCTGGCCATAAAAGAAGACAAACCAGGTAACGTGGCAGGGAGCCACCCCAGTGCCGGTGAACTGTGGGCACAGAGTGAGTGAATTTTGTCAAGCAAGCACAATTGTACACTTCCATCCTGTTTACCAGCTTGAGTCTTTACCTTGATCCACCTGAGAATGGTAGGGAGGCATAGGGGTGTCTTTTTTCCACAATTTTCCTTGGAGAATTTCAAGGGGTAAAGATCTGTAATGAAAGTGAAGGTCCTCCACTCCCCCCACCCCCAAACGCTACACGAATCATGAATGCAATTCCTAAAGCTAACTCTAGGAACTGACAAAGGCTGGGTACTACAAGCCTAGCCTGTGGATCACAATAAACTGTGGATGATTCTTCAAGAGATGGGAGTACCAGAGCACCTGACCTGCCTTTTGAGAAACCTATATGCAGGTCAGGAAGCAACAGTTAGAACTGGACATGGAACAACAGACTGGTTCCAAATAGGAAAAGGAGTATGTCCAGGCTGTATATTGTCACCCTGCTTATTTAACTTCTATGCAGAGTACATCATGAGAAACACTGGGCTGGAAGAAGCACAAACTGGAATCAAGATTGCCGGGAGAAATATCAATAACCTCAGATATGCAGATGACACCACCCTTATGGCAGAAAGTGAAGAGGAACTAAAAAGCCTCTTGATGAAAGTGAAAGAGGAGAGTGAAAAAGTTGGCTTAAAGCTCAACATTCAGAAAACAAAGATCATGGCACCTGGTCCCATCCCTTCATGGGAAGTACACTGGGAAACAGTGGAAACAGTGGCTGGCTTTATTTTGGGGGGCTCCAAAATCATTGCAGATGGTGATTGCAGCCATGAAATTAAAAGACTCTTACTCGTTGGAAGAAAAGTTATGACCAACCTAGATAGTATATTGAAAAGCAGAGACATTATTTTGCCCACTAAGGTCCGTCTAGTCAAGGCTATGGTTTTTCCAGTAGTCATGTATGGATGTGAGAGTTGGACTGTGAAGAAAGCTGAGCACAGAAGAATTGATGTTTTTGAACTGTGGTGTTGGAGAAGACTCTTGAGAGTCCCTTGGACTGCAAGGAAATCTAACCAGTCCATTCTAAAGGAGATCAGTCCTGGGTGTTCTTTGGAAAGAATGATGCTAAAGCTGAAACTCCAGTACTTTGGTCACCTCATGCGAAGAGTTGACTCATTGGAAAAGACTCTGATGCTGGGAGGGATTGGGGGCAGGAGGAGAAGAGGATGACAGAGGATGAGATGGCTGGATGGCATCACTGACTCGATGGACGTGAGTCTGAGTGAACTCCGGGAGTTGGTGATGGACAGGGAGGCCTGGTGTGCTGCGATTCATGGGGTCACAAAGAGTCGGACATGACTGAGTGACTGAACTGAACTGAACTGATGGGATTTGAGTCTGGGATAAGAAGGTTTTTGTTTGGAATATTATCAAGATATTTTACATAGTTTCCTGATGCTAACAAGTCTTGTGCAGCCTGAACAGGAATTTCTTAATGATTTCGAGATTCACCACTTATTTGATGTGTAAGTGCCAAATATTTAATACATATTAGATACTCAGTGGATTAATAGACATGGTCCCTGCCTTCATGGAGCTTCTATTCTAAAGTGGAAAATGGATACCAAATAGATAAATACAAATTGTGTTAATACTGAGTGCCATGAAAGAAATGAGTGGGCTGGGATAGACAGTAATCCAGTGGAATTTACTTTTTTTCACCTTAGTTGATTTACAATGCGCCAATCTCTGCTATATCAGCTTTACACATATATACATTATTTTTAAAGTTCTTTTCCCAGGTTTATCCCAGGAAAATGAAATGAAAATCACTCAGGCATCTCCAACTCTTTGTGACCCCATGGACTATACAGTCCATGGAATTCTCCAGGCAAGAATACTGGAGTGGGTAGCCTTTCCCTTCTCCAGGGGATCTTCCCAACCCAGGGGTTGAACCCAGGTCTCCCGCATTGCAAGCAGATTCTTTACCTGCTGAGCCACCATGGAAGACCAAGAATACTGGAGTGGGTAGCCTATCCCTTCTCCAGGGGATCTTCCCAACCCAGGGGTTGAACCCAGGTCTCCCGCATTGCAAGCGGATTCTTTACCCGCTGAGCCACCATGGAAGACCAAGAATACTGGAGTGGGTAGCCTATCCCTTCTCCAGTGGATCATCCCAACCCAGCAATTGAACCAGGGTCTTCTGCATCTTAGATGAATTCTTTACCAGCTGAGCTACCAGGGATGCCCCTTCAAGCTGTGTAGGGGTGTCATTAAGGGATGGCAGTTAGGTTATCCCAGGAGATTGGATATAATTCCCTGTGCTATCCAGGACCTTGTTGTTTATCCATTCTAAATGTAATAGCTTGCATCTACCAAACCCAGACTCTCAGTCCATCTCTCTCCTTCCCTCCCTTCCCCTTGGCAACCGCAAGTCTGATTTCTATGTCTGTGAGTCTTTTTCTGTTTAGTAGACAGGTTCATTTGTGCCATATTTAGTTTTCACATATAAGTGATATCATATGGTATTTATTTTTAAGGGGAATTTACTTTAGATGGGGTTGTCTAGAAAATCTTCTTTGAGAAGGTGACATACAAGTTGAAACCTGAAAGATGGTAATGGAAGTTAGCCCTCCTTTTCCTCATGTGGCTCGTAGCAGCAAAATTATGGCAAGTAGCTAGACAGTTTAAATAGCCCTGAAACATGATCCCTGCCAAGTAAAAGCAAACTAATCTTCTTGACAATATGGGTAGACAGTAAATGGAAGGAAAGCACTGATCACATCAGTAATAACCCACTCTAACAAGAAGATCCCCAAATAGAGGGACCTAAATCAGATAGAAATTTCTTTCTCTCTCACATTAAAGTCTCAGGGAAGCAAGTGGTCCAGAATTTGTAGCATGGTTTGCTTTACAAGACCGTCAAGGCATCCAGGCTCCTTCAGTCTTCTTGTTCTCCATCTTCAACACGTGGCTTTCGGTTAACGATCTGAGATAGTTACCAGCTCCCACCACCGCCTCTGCTTTTGAGCAAGTGAGAGGACATAAGAGGGAATGGGAAGGTATGCACCTTTCTTTTTGAAGACATTAGCTGGAAATTGTATACGTCCCTTCTGCTCACAGCTCTGCCTATAACCGACTTCCTCCTTTAGCTGAAAAGGAGACTAGGAAAAGTGGTCTTTCACTGGGACTATGTTCTCAGCTAAAACTATTGCTATTTCTGTAAGAGTGGAGAAAAGATGTTGAAGGGACACTGAGTCATCTCTGCCACAAATAGCCTACTGTCTGTGGGCTAGGACAGATGTTTTTAAAAAGAAAGTCTATCAGGGATAGTGCTGAGACCATGAAGGGTGTCATAGCATTTAGAGTCTAGTAATTAAAGGTCACCATTCACAGGCCATACAGGGAAATCTGTGAGTATTCCGTCTCAAGTCAGGAATAGGTGATGTGGGCAAGTATCTTGAAGGAGTCACATAAACCTGACCAAAACACTGTCACTCTCTCTTCTTGTCCCTCTCAACTGGGAGATGGCACACAAGCAAAAACAATGCTCAACTTCTTAAACACAAATCCTAAAGTTTTTCTGTAAAGGACAGTACACCCAACAGAGTTAGTTGTACATCATATCAAGTGTCATGTTTTTATTCTTTACCTTTTGTGCATCACTGATCATTTTACAAATTTGAAGAAAACAGCAAATCTTCCCCCAGAAATATATACATTTTCTAAGCGCCAGTAAAAGAGTTTGTCTATGATCTTCTGACCCCAGTGTACTCCCTGAGCCCATTTCTGGAACCTATTGAGAGCCATTCCTTTGTCCTAATATCTTGGAGAACCTTAGCAGATGGATATGTCTAGTAGTGGAGGTACCCCATGTTTAGGAGGCAAGTCATTTTATCCTTTGGCAGTTTGAGAATACTGAACAAAAAAACTTCCTCCTTTGTAAAACTCACCCATTGGTACAACTCAAAATTTCTTTAACAATATATAGATTTGATGGATAGCTACATGTACAAGGATGAAACTAAATAACTTTTCTCATACCATATACTCAAAAAAATAAAATGAATTAAAGAGTTAAAAGGAAGAGTAGAAGCCATAAAATTCCTAGAAGAACACTATAGGCAGTGAGCTCTTTGTCGTGGGTCTTAGAAATATTTTTTTGGATCTGTCTCCTTATGTAAAGGAAAAAGAAGCCAAAATAAATAAATGAGACTGCATCAAACTGAAAAGCTTTTGCACAGGGAAGGAAACCATCAACAAAATGAAATCATACTGAATGGAAGATTCAAATGATATGTCTGCTGCTGCTGCTGCTAAGTCGCTTCAGTCGTGTCCGACTCTGTGCGACCCCATAGGCAGCAGCCCACCAGGCTCCTCCATCCATGGGATTTTCCAGGCAAGAGTACTGGAGTGGGGTGCCATTGCCTTCTTTGAATGATATGTCTACTAAGGGGTTAATATCCACACTCTCTAAAGAACTCATACAACTCAATATATTAAAAAGTCCAATTTTAAAAATGGGCAAAGGACCTGAATAGGCATTCTTCCAAAGAAGACATACAGAGGGCCTACAGACACATGAAAAGATGCTCAATGTCACAAACCGTTGTTGTTCAGTCACTCAGTCATGTTTGACTATTTGGAACCCCATGGACTGCAGCACGCCAGACTTCTCTGTCCTTTACTATCCCCCAAAGTTTGCTCAGATTCATGTCCATTGAGTTGGTGATGCCATCCAGTCATCTCATCCTCTGTCATCCCCTTCTCCTCCTGTCTTCAATCTTTCCCATCATCAGGGTCTTTTCCAATGAGTCGACTCTTGAAGTCAGAATCTTAGCTCACCTACTTTTCCTCCTGTTTACTCAATAATGCCTTTGTTTCTCAGTATTTGGACTCTTCACCACAACCCTGCTGAATGGAAAGACCCTCAGGTATGACAGTCCCAAACTCCACCCAGTGGCATCTGAGATAGTCAGCAAGGATAGGAGGGAACAGAAGATATTCACAGTAGAGGCCATGGTTAGAACAACCATTCATTGGTTAGGAAAGAGAAAACAGAACAAAATTTCTATGCTTTTAAAAGAAAAATACTTTGGGACTTCCCTGGTGGCTAAGACTCTGCACTCTTGAGGCAGGGCCCCCAGGTTCGATCCCTGGTCAGGGGACTAGATCCCACATGCCACAATTAAGAGTTCAAAGGCCTCACCTAAAGGTTCTGCATGCTGCAAACAAAGACAGAAAATATCACGTGCCATAGCTAAGACTCAGGGCAGCCAAGTAGATAAATAAATATTTAAAAATAAAACAAAGAAAAGAAAAATATTTCCTATTTGTAAAGTTTCCAATGTTCCACGATGATTCCTCATCAACAGAAACACATCACATCCTTTTGGGAAGCAAAAGGTATGTGATTAGCTGACTGACACAATGTCGTTTAACCACCTTCTACCCCACTTTCATTTATTCATAAAGTCAAGCTAGTCATTGAGTTGTGATATAGATCACAAACAATGTCTTACTGGAAATCATTAAAGGAGCAAAATTATGAAGCCCTTGCCTTGTAAAATATTAACGCATATTTGAGTTTAGACCTTCAAAAATCCCACTCTCATTTACACTTAAAGTTAACCTGAATGAGGGTGAGAAGGAAAGGAGAGACCTACAGGATCTGGAAGAGAAAGAGCATTATCTTTGGCTGCGAATCAGTGTTCAGAGCCACCACACAGTCTAAATCTAGGCTGTGCTCATCCACACCTCCCACAGAGATGGGGAGGTGGAGAGGCCAGGATCTGAATGACTTGAGCATTTGAATTGCCACCCCTTGAACTTGGCACAGGGATTCCCAGGTGGCTCAGTGATTATAAGCCACCTGCCAATGCAGGAGACACAGGTTCTAACTGTTGCTTCCTGACCTGCATATAGATTTCTCAAGAGGAGGTCAGGTTGTCTGGTATTCCCATCTCTTGAAGGATTTTCCACAGTTTATTGTGATCCACACAGTCAAAGGCTTTGGCATAATCAATAAAGCAGAAATAGATGATTTTCTGGAACTCTCTTGTTTTTTTGATGATCCAGCAGATATTAGCAATTTGATCTCTGGTTCCTCTGCATTTTCTAAAACCAGCTTGAACATCTGGATGTTCACTGTTAACTACTGCTGAAGCCTGGCTTGGAGAATTTTGAGCATTACTTTACTAGCATGTGAGATGAGTGCAATTGTGCAGTAGTTTGAGCATTCTTTGGCATTGCCTTTCCTTGAGCAATATTGCATAGGAACCTGGAATGTTAAGTCCATGAATCAAGGCAAATTGGAAGTGGTCAAACAGGATATGGAAAGAGTGAACGTCGACATTCTAGGAATCAGCAAACTAAAATGGCCTGGAATGGGTGAATTTAACTCAGATGACCATTATACCTACTATTGCGGGCAGGAATCCCCAGAAGAAATGGAGTAGCCATCATGGTCAACAAAAGAGTCTGAAATGCAGTACTTGGATGCAATCTCAAAAACGACAGAATGATCTCTGTTCGTCTCCAAGGCAAACCATTCAATATCACAGTAATCCAAGTCTATGTCCCAACCAGTAATGCTGAAGAAGCTGAAGTTGAACGGTTCTATGAAGACCTTCAAGACTTTTTAGAACTAACACCCAAAAAAGATGTCCTTTTCATTATAGGGGACAGGAATGCAAAAGTAGGAAGTCAAGAAACACCTGGAGTAACAGGCAAATTTGGCCTTGGAATGTGGAATGAAGCAGGGCAAAGGCTAATAGAGTTTTGCCAAGAAAATGCACTGGTCATAGCAAACACCCTCTTCCAACAACACAAGAGAAGACTCTACACATGGACATCACCAGATGGTCAACACCGAAATCAGATTGATTATATTCTTTGCAGCCAAAGATGGAAAAGCTCTATACAGTCAACAAAAACAAGACCAGCAGCTGACTGTGGCTCAGATCATGAACTCCTTATTGCCAAATTCAGACTGAAATAGAAGAAAGTAAGGAAAACTGCTAGACCATTCAGGTATGACCTAAATCAAATCCCTTATGATTATACAGTGGAAGTGAGAAATAGATTCTAGGGACTAGATCTGATAGATAGAGTGCCTGATGAACTATGGACGGAGGTTTGTGACATTGTACAGGAGATGGGATCAGGACCATCCCCATGGAAAAGAAATGCAAAAAAGCAAAATGGCTGTCTGGGGAGGCCTTACAAATAGCTGTGAAAAGGAGAGAGGCAAAAAGCAAAGGAGAAAAGGAAAGATATAAGCATCTGAATGCAGAGTTCCAAAGAATAGCAAGAAGAGATAAGAAAGCCTTCTTCAGCAATCAATGCAAAGAAATAGAGGAAAACAACAGAATGGGAAAGATTAAAGATCTCTTCAAGAAAATTAGAGATACCAAGGGAACATTTCATGCAAAGATTGGCTCGATAAATGACAGAAATGGTATGGACCTAACAGAAGCAGAAGATATTAAGAAGAGGTGGCAAGAATACACAGAAGAACTGTACAAAAAATATCTTCATGACCAAGATAATCACAATGGTATGATCACTCACCTCAAGCCAGAGATCCTGGAATGTGAAGTCAAGTGGGCCTTAGAAAGCATCACTATGGACAAAGCTAGTGGAGGTGATGGAATTCCAGTTGAGCTATTTCAAATCCTGAAAGATGATGCTGTGAAAGTGCTGCACTCAACAGGCCAGCAAATTTGGAAAACTCAGCAGTGTCCACAGGATTGGAAAAGGTCAGTTTTCATTCCAATCCCAAAGAAAGGCAATGCCACAGAATGCTCAAATCCCATAGACCATAAAGAAAAGTTTACATATCTTACTTCATGAAAATTTAGAAGTCCCATATGATCAAAGACACCATAAATATAGTTTTCAAAAAGTAAAAGAATGGGGGGAAAATTACAAAGAAAAGTTATAATCAAGGATTATTATCCACAATATGTAAAGAACTTACATGAATCAATAAGAAAAAGATAACTTCATAGAAAAATAAACATAGATGACATACACATCACAGAGAACAAAACAAAGATAAACATAAATGGCCAATAAGCATGTTTTGAAAACTAAAAGTAATGTCTCCAATAATAGGAAAAGAGCTAAAAAAATTATGGTATATTCACATTACAGAATTTCATGGTCATGATTAGAAATGAGATGTATTTTTATTGAGTGAAAAAAGTAAGAACAATATGGATATGATCCCATAGATAAGAATACGTACATACATATGCATATCTGAAATGTACAGGAAAAAGTCTGAAAGAATGCATCCTAAGCTATTCTGTTTTTAGGAAAAGCAGTAGGATTGGGCAGGGAGGTCTGGCTATGTGAAATGGGATTTTTACCTCTTACCCCATAGCTTTTCTCGTGTTGTAAATCTTTTACAATGAGCATACATTCATGTATTATGAATGCAATTCTGAAAAAGATTTTAAAAGACCAGAAAATATATGGAAGTCACTTACAAACTTCTTGATATTTGGCATTATTAATGACCAGAATCAAACAGAAAAGATGAGAAAATCTCTGAATCATACTGAAACCCTATGTTACCCTGTTACCATACTTTGATTACTCTATATTTTAGTGGACCTTGAGCTGTAATTTGACTTTAAAACAAAATGTATATAATCATCATCTCCTAGGCTCTAACATTAGGGGAGTTTCTTCAGGTGCAAGTAGATCCCCTTCTTGGGTTTGATGAAAATATGGGGCATGAAGACAAGAGGCTCGGTGGGCTCTACTGTCATCTGGAAGCGGAGCAGAATCAAGGCAACAATCACCTTTATCTCAACTATGGCAAAATTCTGCCCAATGCAGTTCCTGCAGACACAAAGAAAAAGAGAGACTTGAAGAACTGATCCTTCTTCTTACGCTTTAATAAGATACTAGAAAAACAAGTCTGATGTTAACAATACATTTGCACATGAAATTCCATACCAACTTTTGGACTTTGGACTTCCCTTGTTCCCTGTAAGAATGTGAGCTGGAAGGTTCATGTTGATGCCCTTCCAAAACAAAGTGGCACTTGGAGCTGCTCACAGAATTGTTCCTCCCTCCACCCACCCCTCCACCCGCCGTGAAGTAGTTCTAATGTATAATAAAACATGATGACTATAGTTGGTAACACACTGTATTGTAGAACTGAAATTTGCTAAGAAAGAAGAACTCAAATGTCCTCTCACAGACAAAAAGGGACAGGTATATAAGCTGAAGAATGCTAAGGAACTACATGGGAAGGAATCTTCTCACAGTGTATATCGAATCATCATGGTGCGTATATCAAGCATCTTACCATTTAAGATTCTAATATAAAGATGAAATAAAAGATGAAATAAATTGTTTTTCTGAAAAAGAATCATGTCATTTTTATTGGGAGTGAACCTGCATTGAACCCATGAGCAACAGCTTGCCTTGCTGTTTAGCCTTCTGAGCCATGGCTGTATAGGATGCCATAGCAAAGGGTGCTGTCCTTCGTGAAACTAATTGACACTTTCAGTGGCTCAAACAGGCGCTAAGGTCTACCTCATGGTCGGGTGAGGAGATAAGTTTCCATAGAAGAACTTATAGAGCTGGGGGGCTGAAGCGAGAAGGCTGTTCCCAGGTAAACATTTTTATGTGTTTTTAAAAACTTCAAATAGTCCTCACCTTGGTCCAGATGAGAATGGTAAGTAAGCATGGGAGTGTCTTTTATTATTTTCCTGGGAGAACCTCAAGGGGTCAAAGACCTGAAACGAGAGGGTAACCCCACGACCATCCCCAAAACACCATTAACACATTTCTGAAGCTACTGCTTAGCACTGATCAACAGAAATATCCATGCACCACATATGTAATTTCAAATGTTCTGGTATCCACATTTTTACAAGGGGTAATGAATTTTATAATATAATTTATTTAACAGAAAATATGATCATTCCAACATGAATTCATATACATAATTACTTCAAGAAAATATTTCCTATTTTTTTCTACTACAGCTGCAAAATTTTACTTTCCCAGCACATCTCAGTTCTAACCAGCCACATTTCAAGCACTCCACACCACATGTGGTTAATGACTACCACCCTGGACAGCACAACTCTAGATGGGCTGACCTTGTCTGGTCTCCCAGGTGATTAGTCTCTTACCCAGACTAGGAAAGAGGAAAGCAGAAATACCATGGCCGGTGGTAGTATTTTCACTTTGAAGGTACAAGTGCATCTACTTAGAAGTCAAGCCAAGATGACCCATGTGATCAGTTGTCCAACTTCCCATTACACGTAACAGGTTTGAAACTAGCAGCATAAAAAAAAGGAAGTATCTGCACATGTTGTGTTTAGAGTTTCAAGAGACTCAGGTATGCTACAAACCTTCTTTTTGCCTCTTCAGATCCTTCCTCCTCCCTTTCCCACCTTACTCTGGGCTCCAATCTGACCCACGGGGTTTCCTGTTGGGTTTGACCAACAAAAGGCATTGAAAGGAAATCTGAAGAGTGGGACAGTCATACCTGTGGGTTTTCCCAGACGGCAGGGTTGTGGTGGAGACCCCAGATACTGAGAACCACGGTCATTCCTGAGAAAGGAAGGAAATAGAAGAGATTGCAGAAAAAAGAGCAAGTTGTGAGCTCCTTTTATACTGCTCTTCAGTAACATTTTTCTGTTTGAAGGGAAAGACTTAGTTCCTGGCAGAGTTCTGTGGGCTGTAGCTGATGCCAGCAGTGAAGGACCCATAAAAAGATGGGGTTTGGTGGCACCTTAGTTTTCAAATCAATGATCTATTTAATACCTGATTTTATCTTAAGGTGCTCTTGGTATCATGTCAAAATGATAGCCTATGTTATGTTCTCCACTATCCCTAGAAATTGTTTATACATCTATTCATGGACTATAAAGTATCCAGACACAACAGCTTAGGTACATTTAGGAAAAGAATTGTACTTCCACTGTGCAGATCCAATGACGAGTTTCTGTTGGTGCAGGTCATACAGGGAAGTAAGGAATTTTGGCAAATGTTCATGTAGTATGAGGATTTTTAAAATGACAGAAGAAACAAAAATAAATAAAATTTAAAAAACAAAAAAGGAAAAAAGACAGAGGTGAGATAATTTGAGGATTATTTGGTTATCAGAAATAATTTTGGTAAAGTAATTCTCGATCTGTCAACAAAGGGACAGTAAGTGACAGGCTGTTGGTACTGATACAAGCAATCCTGTTGGCTTGTTCCTAAGGGCAAGAGTTGACTGAACACTGAAGCAAATTAAGTGGAGGGTATCTCATGTGATCTCTCTGCCTCCCACTTGCCCTGCTCAGATACTTGTGCTGTTCTGAAGAGCACTGGGCTCCAGACGTAGAACCTCTGAGCAAATTATAGCGCTGCTCAATGCACTTTGGGATCCCCCAGTGGGTTTTTGGCTACACCAAAAGTATCTGAAAGTGCTCTGTAAACTGCAAAACACATATAAGTGTCTGCTAAGAGCATGTTTCAAGGTGAAAAAGATGAGATAATCTATTTGAAGGCTCTGTGTAAACTTTTAAGTGATGCATACTTACTAGGGTAATATTACTATGATGATGAAGACAAAGACTCTCTTTGGGTCTTCTAGATAAAGATGAAAGTGTTAATCTCCCATGAAGTCTTGCCTGGTCTCAAATGCAGCCAAGCCAGGATTATCTTAGAAACAACATCCCAAAATGGAAGAAACCCTGAGTTGGGATTCTGGTGATATAGGTTCTGTTCATAGCTTTGCTTCAAACGACTATATACCTTTGGGAAAGTCTCAGAAACCCACATCTGGTCAAGGCATTACCCACTGAGAACTTAACAGGTGCCCAACCCTAAGCCAGCTATCCTGAGGTTTGTCTTTTGACTCTTTCAAGAGTTGAGAATCCCTCTGGTCTTTTTCACTGTGGTCCCCAGGTTTCAATGATCTTTAGAAACTGCTTAGGAAAAGAATGCAAAGACCTGCAGGCAAAGAGCGTCCATCTGGAAAGGTAATGGGCTTGCTGAGTTCTCTGGAAATGGACACGGCTGGAGGAGCTATGCGGAGTGACTCCTTAATGCACATTGTAGTGTATGACATCTCACTCAGTTGGTCCCTGTGAGTACAAGAGAGGGAACGCAGGGAACTCAGACTCCATATTCAGTTTGTAAATACTGACATATTTTTCTATTCAACCTTTGCTCTTGGTCAAAGTCCTTTTACCCATTGGTTTATGTAACAGAATGTTAAAAAGGAACACTTTCTGCCTCAGGATCAGCTGAGGTCCCAGAGGACAAGGATCCATACAGGTGCCACACATCCTCACCTTGAATGTGGAGAAAAGGGAGGGAACCTCCTACACTTTGGTGGGAATGCAAACTGGCGTAGCTACTGTGGCAAACAGTATGGAGGTTCCTCAAAGAACTGAAAACAAAGCTACCATACGCTCTTGCAGTCTCACTCCTGGGTATATATCTGGAGAAAACTCTTATTTGAAAAGATACATGCACCCCAATGTTCAGTGCAGCATTCTTTACAAGAGCCAAGATATGCAAGCAACCTAAATATCCATCAACAGATGAGTGGATAAAGAAGATGTGCTATATATACAGAATGGAATACTACTCAGTCATAAAAAGAATGAAACAATGTCATTTACAGCAACATGGATGGATCTAGAGATCATGCTAAGTGAAGTAAGTCAGAAAGAGAAAGACAAATATTATATGATATCACTTACACGTGAAATTTAAAATATGATATAAATGAACTTATTTGCGAAACGGAAACAGACTCACAGTCAAAGAAAACAAATTTATGATTGTGCATGCTAAGTCGCTTCAGTCGTGTCATTCTTTGTGACCCTACGGACTGTGACCCAACAGGCTCCTCTGTCCAAGGGATTCTCCAGGCAAGAACACTGGAGTTGGTTGCTGTGCCCACCTCCAGGGCATCTTCCTGACACAGGGATCAAACCTGCATCTCTTTACCTCTCCTGCACTGGCAGGTGGGTTCTTTACCGCTAGCACCATCAAAGAAAACAAAGTTACGGTTACCACAGGGGTTAAGTGAGGAGAAGAACATTAAAAAGTACAGTCACTTTGTTGTACACCAGAAACTAACACAACATTATAAATTAATTTTACTTGAAAAAAACTCCAAATAGCCTCATAATAAAGTGAAGCACTAAACTAGTGGTAAAGGATTTGCTGAGAAGATTCCTGAAAATGTTTTGCAACATTTAGCTCATATAAATCAAGGAATGGCAAAGGAATGCAGAGAGGAGGCCTCCAAGTTTTGAGAGGGAAAAAAGATCCTTCCAAAGAACTGCTGGAATGCTGGAGTGCTGTGGAGAATGCTGGAGAGGGGGTTCCCTTCATATTTAGCAAAGAGGGAATTAAAGAAGATCACAGTAGATGTTCTGACATGTGCTCCTTAGAGGCTGGGAGGAACAGAACTAATAGGAAAGGCCGTAACTCACAACAGACAGGCAGGGAAATGAGCAGGGACAAAGCAAGAACCCTACAGTGAGTCCTATGGGCCAGTGAACCAGCAAGAAGGACATCTTCTGAACCAGCTTGAAGAACACTCTAAGGGCAAGAATTTCTTTGCCCCTAGAATCATCATCATAAAGTCCTAGTGAGAGAATCTCCAAAAACCTCACTGAGAGTAAAAGGAAGCACCAACTTTAAAGGGTAAGATGGCAACAGTACCAGCTGCCTTTCTCCTCACCCTTTCTCCCTCCTGGGACCATTTCTGGAAGGGTTGGTAAGCAGAAGCCAACAACAACCCCCTCTTTATTTTCTTGGGCTCCAAAATCACTGTAGAGGGTGATGGCAGCCATGAAATTAAAAGACACTTGCTCCTTGGAATAAAAGTTATGATAAACCGAGACAGCATATTAAAAAGCAGAGACATTACTTTACCAACAAAGGTCCATCTAGTCAAAGCTATGGTTTTTCCAGTAGTCATGTATAGATGTGAGAGCTGGACTATAAAGAAAGCTGAGTGCTGAAGAATTGACGCTTTTGAACTATGATATTGGAGAAGACTCTTAAGAGTCCCTTGGACTGCAAGGAGATTCAACCAGCCCATCGTAAAGGAAATCAGCCCTGAATATTCATTGGAAGGACTGATGCTGAAGCTGAAACTCCAATATTCTGGCCACCTGATGCGAAGAACTGACTCATTGGAAAAGACCTTGATGCTGGGAAAGATGGAAGGCAGGAGGAGAAGGGGACGACAGATGGTTGGATGGCATCACTGACTCAATGGACATGAGTTTGAGCAAGTTCTGGGAATTGGTGATGGACAGGGAGGCCTGGTGTGCTGCAGTCCATGGGGTCACAAAGAGTTGGACATGACTGAGCAACTGAACTGAACTGAATTGACTGGCAACTGCTTCACCCACCTCTAGCTTCCAGACCCAGAGAAGTACTGAACTGGAATAGATGGAGATGCCCCAAGTGGATAACAATTTGAAGTTTTTATTATTTTACTGGACCAGACAGCTTTATTATTGAAATGAGACTGCTCTTGTGATTTAAACGGATGGGAACACTATGAGATTCACTCACAGTTTCACCCCAGTGATGAAAAGTACTTCAGACGGTAAAGCGTCTGCCTACAATGTGGGAGACCCAGGTTCGATCCCTGGGTTGGGAAGATCCTCTGGAGAAGGAAATGGCAACCCACTCCAGTACTCTTGCCTGGAAAATCCCATGGATGGAGGAGCCTGGTTGGCTACAATCTATGGGGTTGCAAAGAGTCGGACACGACTGAGCGACTTCACCTCACCTCATACAAGTTTGAAGTATCAGCGGGAGAAGAGTAAATTTTTATTTGATCATAGATAGTCAGGTTGGTTCAGCAAAATGACAGCATACATTTGGTCTTTTTGCTTCAGGTATTTTTATTTGTTTTTCTGATTATTTAGCAGGCTTTGGCCATTCATTAATGTGAAGTTTTAATTTTGAACTCTTTCCTCCTCGAGTTCATAATAAGAAGAGGAATTCTGCTTAGCCTAGCACTTTTCATACTTAAGAAAAATAATGCTGTCCATCTCAGCCCTGGTGCAAAAAGATGAGAGGCCTTTTAACCCAATGCAGAAATAGGTTGACAAGGAGGCAAATGGAGATGTTGAACAACTTTCTAACTTTTTCAGAAATTTGCTCTTTGCGGTGCGGTTTTATTAGAATTATAAATTTTTGGACTGTTCTGTACAAATTTCATTAAATGTAATGAAAGTCCATTTTTTATTCTCTATAATATGGTTGCCATTTCTCTCATTGAAATAAATGGTAGCAAAGAGTTCCTCTGGAGTTTGTTTTATCACCTGGCAAAGATTTTCTTATAGTTTTCACATTTCACATAGGCCAAACAAGAATAAGAAGGTCGATATTTGAGTTGTGTATATACATCTACCCTACTCGAGGTTAAAATATCTGATTAATATTGGGAGGTGATATACACTGTTTCTAAATTCAGTGAATGAATAAAAACTTACTAGTCAACACTGCATCTTGTGCTATATAGATTAGACCTTTGACTTATGGTAGGAAATGACTGGTGTTTCATTATAAAAAGTAAGATCTCTGCTTCAGTTCAGTTCAGTTGCTCAGTCGTGTTTGACTGTTTGCGACCCCATGAACTGCACCACGCCAGGCCTTCCCGTCCATCACCAGTTCCCAGAGTCTACCCAAACCCATGTCCATCGAGTCGGTAATGCCCTCCAACCATCTCATCCTCTGTCATCCCCTTCTCCTCCTGCCCTCAATCTTTCCCAGCATCAGGGTCTTTTCAAATGAGTCAGCTCTTTGCATCAGGTGGCCAAAGTATTGGAGTTTCAGCTTCAACATCAGTCCTTCCAATGAACACCCAGGACTGATCTCCTTTAGGATGGACTGGTTGGATCTCCTTGCAGTCCAAGGGACTCTCAAGAGTCTTCTCCAACACCACACTTCAAAAGCATCAATTCTTTGGCTCTGCTATACCTATATAAATTCATATTTTCCTTTACAAATGTTCTAATTGAGCTGACTTTTGCATTTGAAACATGGTGTTTTCCCTCTAGTCACTGGGCTGGGTTGTTAGGATCTTTTTCTTTGATCAACAAAACAAATACAATGGCGGCATTTTCCTTGCAAACAATGTATCTGAGGAGCAAAGATATAACCTGGGCTTCACTAACAGAAAGATGTGCTCAAAGTCTAGCCAAATGGAGTCGAAGTTTTCCACCTGACTAACTCCTATCTATCCTGTAAGAGGCAGCTTAAGTGTCAGATCTCCCAGTAAATCTTCCTGAGCCTCCCATGCCAGATTAGGTGCTGGTCTTCTAAATCTCTGTGGTCACTAATGTATATATCTCTCTTTACCCTCACCATGTTATACTGCAATCAACTATATGGGGATCAGACTTTCCTGGTGGTGCTGTGGATAAGCATCTGCCTGCCAATGCAGGGGACATGGGTTTGATCCCTGGTTCAGGAAGATTCCATATGCCATGGATATGGAAGTTTTCATAAGCCCATGTGCATCACAACGACTGAGCCAGTTCTCCAGAGCCTGTGAGCAGCAACTACCGAAGTCAGTGCAGCCCCTGCTTGCTTCTACAGAAAGTCCATGAACAGCAAAGAAGACCTAGTGTAGCCAAAAATAAATAAATAAATATTTTTTAAAATAAAAAAAATATATGTGGACTGGTCTTCTGTACTATAGTATGAGTTGATTGAGGGCAGAACCCACATCAAATATGGCAGCTTTTTATAGTGGCTCAGTACTGAAAGCTTCCCTAGTAGCTCAGCTGGTAAAGAATCTGCCTGCAATGTGGGAGACCTGAGTTCGATCCCTGGGCTGGGAAGATCCCCTGGAGAAGAGAACAGCTACCCATTCCAGTATTCTGGCCTGGAGAATTCCATGGACTGTATAGTCCATGGGGTTGCAAAGAGTTGGACACGACTGAGTGACTTTCAGTTTCACTTTCAGTACTTCAGTGGTACACACTGTACTTGAGTTTAACACATGTGGACTGAGTATGTTTATTACTTTGTTCTAAGTCCAAAGTCCATCCTGAGAAGTGAACAAGGGGATGGGAGAGAACGTCTCCATGAGGCTTAGAAACACAGACGTTCACTCAGGTCTTTCAGAAGCACAGACTCACTGGAGTCCTACTATTCAAACTGTGTATGCAAATCTAGGAAGATCATATCCCCATTTCCAAAGCACCAGGGCCTGAGTGAAAGAAAGAAATAGGACCTTTTACACACACACTGACTTAAAAAACAATGAAATAGAAAACTTACGGATGAGTGTAAAAGAGAAAGGGATAATTTTGGGCCTTCAAGAAAAAGAGAACAATAGTAGCCTGCCTCTTCTACTCATATATATATATATATATACGAAACACTATGATCACCAAGAGGAAAGAATAAAGCAAAATCCCGCAAGGAAAACAAGGAGGAAATTTTTATGGATGCAGATCTTACCAGGTAATGGAAGACCCATCCCCCAGGATGGCTCTGATCTCCTCCCGGCATCTCTCCTGATGCTCAGGGTACAGAGCTAGGTGGTAGAGAAGCCAGGAAATGCCTGCTAATACAGAGTCATGCCCGGCCAACATGAATGTGTTCACCTCGGACCATAGGTCTGCATCTGTGAAGCTATCATTTTCAGCCTAGAAAGAGTAGTAGAGATACTTTAATGCAGTGTCAGTTTACAGATGTTTGAAGCCCCAATCAAAACAATGGTTTTAGGGGAAAAACTGGCTATCAAATAAGAGTTTTCATTTTTATGCAGTTTAACAAATATATACTTTGAGTCATGTTTTGCCCAGGGCATAAAGGAGAACCAAAGACAGATAAGCAGGCCCCTGCAATGAGTTCCTGCAATCATTTAGTCAGATTTATCCAGACTTTTCAGCATCTCTTCCTCATTGTTTTATCAGCTTAATCTGATTCATTTTCCCGTGTTTCCCTGAACCACCATGTATCTTTATGGTAATCACCAAATCCTGCTGCATTTGTAAAAAATTTAGTCTTATCTGACTCCCTCTAGTGACGGAATTGTAGAATTCAGTTTTTAATCTCAAACTGTGCAGCACCAACCATCAGTTCAAAAGTACTGTTAAATTTAGTTGATCAGTTTTGCTTTTGTCTTCCCTCCTCCCACTCATCTAACTATCCACACAATTAACTAGATACATAAGCAGGCTCAGAATTTGAAACATTTTGTTTTTTTGTCTTCCCTCCTCCCTCTCTTCTAACTACCCACGCAATTAATTAGATACATGAGTAGGCTCAGAATTTGAAAGACTTACCTGAGCAGAAAGGACAATATCCAGGAAGTCCCGGTACTTCCTCTTCTGAGTGTTAGCCTGCTTATTCTCATCCTCGAGGGAATTCCTTCTATCCTTGACTATCTTGTCTAGGGTAGAATAAATATTCCCCATTACCAAAGTGACAGAAAAGTCAATCAACGTAAAATAAATCACAGAACAAGCCATGACCCCCCGGATAGTTTCAAATCATATCTAATTTCCTGAAGTTAGAGTGAGTACATTACATTTAAATAGATTTAACTTATGCAGGGGGGCTTCCCCGGTGGCTCAGATGGTAAAGAATCCATCTGCAATGCAGGAGACCCAGGTTCAATCACTGGGTCAGGAAGATCCCCCCTGGAGAAGGGAACGGCTACCCACTCCAGTATTCTTGCCTGGTGAATCCCATAGACCGAGGAGCCTGGTGGGCTACAGTCCATGGGGTCACAAAGAGTTGGACATGACTGAATAACACTTAATTTATGCAGATGTGTATTTTCCCATCAAATGACAACTTTTGTTCAAAGTTCCAAAGACAAACACAACAGATGAAAATATACTTTATATAACTAAGTAGGCAATATAATTAAAAAATTAAAAATGTAGGTGCAAGTAACCAATTATTCTTTTCTTTCTCAGTCTAATCTCTCATTTTCATGGAAAAATTATCACATGACATGGAATGAAAAGAAAACGACCAGCAAAGAAATGCCAACCTATATATAACTGAAGGGGCTGAAAAGAAAAAAATATTGGATAGAGTGTTTAAAATTATAATCCAAGAAAACTTTCTGGAAATAAGAGAAAAATTAAATCTACACATTAAAGGGCTCATACTATGTCTGGAAAAATTGGAACAGAATAACCAGTTCATATATATATATATATATATCTCCTAATAAAACTACTTGACATTAAAGGCAGAGAAAAGGAAATTCTCAGAGATTCTAGACAAAAATATCAAATGACTTTTAATGATGATGAATTAAGCTAGCATCAAACTTCTCAAGAACAATAAAACAAATCAAGGCAAGGTTAAAGTATTTAGGAAAAACTCAAGGAAACAAAGTATGAGGCAAAATTTTTATCCAGCAAAACTATCCTTCATGTATCAAGTCTACCAAAAAACTGTTATAAACTTATATGAACTCAGAAAATGCTTTGCTCGTGAAGCCCATCTTGAGTAATCTATAGTGGATGAGTTTCATTCAACCAAGAAATTACTGGAAAAACTTTATTAAAATAATTGAGGTGGGCCTTTCAAAGATTTAATTCTAGATATCAGAATAAAATAAGGATAAAGATGTGGACAGAATAGTAACACATAAGCATTAAAAGTGAAAATAATGCTGCTAAAAATAGGAGGAGTAGGGAGGGAAAAAGCTGGCTTAAAATTCAACATCCAAAAAACTAAGATCATGGCATCCAGTCCCATTACTTCAAGGCAAAACAGTTGGGGAAATAATGGAAACAGTGACAGACTTTATTTTCTTGAGCTCCAAAATCAATGCAGATGGTGACTGCTGCCATGAAATTGAAAGACACTTACTCCTTGGAAGAAAAGCTATGACAAACCTAGACAGCATGTTAAAAAGCAGAGACATTACTTTGCCAACAAAGACCCATATAGTCAAAGCTATGTTTTTTCCAGTAGTCATGTATGGATGTGAGAATTGGACCATAAAGAAGGCTGAGTGCCAAATAATTTGTGTTTTTAACTGTGGTGTTGGAGAAGACTCTTGAGAGTCCCTTGGACTGCAAGGAGATCAAACTAGTCAATCCTAAATGAAATCAATCCTGAATATTCACTGGAAGGACTGATGTTGAAGCTGAAGCTCCAATACTTTGGCCACCTGATGCGAAGAGCCAACTCATTAGAAAAGACCCTGATGCTGGGAAAGACTGAAGGCAGGAGGAGAAGGGATGACAGAGGACAAGATGGTTAGATGGCATCACTGACTCAATGCACATGAATTTGAGCAAGCTCAGGGAGATGGTGAAGGACAGGGAAGCCTGGTGTGCCAGAGTCCATGGAGTCCGTGTGCAGAGTTGGGCATGACTGAGTGACTGAACAACAAATATCAACAATCACTTTAAACATCAATGGTTACTACACCAATTAAAAGACAGAGAAGGTCAGAATGCACCTAAAAAACAAGGTCCAACTGTATGTTGTCTACAAGCCCACCTTCAATATATAAAGATATACATAAATTAAAAGCAAAGGGACGAGAAAGATATACCATGCTGCTGCTGCTGCTACTAAGTTGCTTCAGTCGTGTCTGACTCTGTGCGACCCCATAGATGGCAGCCCACCAGGCTCCCCCATCCCTGGGATTCTCTAGGCAAGAACACTGGAGTGGGTTGCCATTTCCTTCTCCAATGCATGAAAGTGAAAAGTCAAAGTGAAGTCGCTCAGTCGTGTCCGACTCCTCGCGACCCCATGGACTGCAGCCTACCAGGCTCCTCTGTCATTGGGATTTTCCAGGCAAGAGTACTGGAGTGGGGTGCCATTGCCTTCTCCATATACCATGCTAACTAATCAAAAGAAAGCTGGAGAAGCAATGTTAGTTTCAAACAGAAGAGATTTCAGAGAAAAGAAAATATTGGGGATAAAGAAGAGTATTACATAATGACAAAGGGGTCAATTATCCAAGAAGACAATGATCTTTAATGTGCATGTGCCTAACAAAGAGCCTCAAAATGCATGAGCCAAAAAGTAATAGGACTCAGGAAGAAATAAATAAATCTACTATCATAGCTGGAGACTTCAATATCCCTCTATCATAATGGACAGATTCAGCAGGCAGAAAACAAGCAAGGATATGGTTGAACTGAACAACATCATCAATCAACTGGATCTATTTGACAACTATAGAATATCTCATTCAACATGAGAACGCTGACCAACACAGACCATATTTAGGGCCATAAACCATAATCTAGACTTTAAAAAATAGAACTCATAGGATGTATGGTTTCAAACCACAATGAAATAGAAATCAGTAATGGACAGATAATTGGAAAACTCCAAATTATTTGGTAAGTAAACCACACACTTCTAAATAACACATGAGGCATAGAAGTAGTCTCAAGAGCAACTTAAAAAATATTTTGAATTAATGAAAATTCAAATACAGTTAATCAAAATTGTGACATACAATGAAAGCAGTGCTAAAAGGGAAAGTTATAGCTTTAAAAGAATTATCAGAAAAGAAGAAAGATCTAAAATCAATCATCCAAGCTTCTCCCTTGGGAAACAGAAAAAGAAGAAAAAAATTAAGTCCAAATTAACTAAAGGAAAGGAAATAATAAAAATCTGAGCAGAAAGCAATAAAACTGAAATAAGAAATAAAGAGAAAAAATCGATGAAATCAAAAGTTGGTTCTTAGCAAAGATCAATAAAGTTGATAAATCTCTAGCCAGGTTAACTAAGGAAAAAAGAGAAAAGACAAAATTGCTATTATTAGGTATAAGAAGAACCATCACTTCTGATCTTATGGATATTAAAAAGAGAATAAGGAAATATTATGAACAACTCCATGCTTACAATTTGATAACCTAGTTGAAATGGGTCAATTTCCTGAAAGACACAATCTACCCAAAGTCAAAAGAGAAACAGCTAATCTGAATAGACCTCTATCTATAAAACTGTTTGAGTCAATAATTAATAACCTTCCAAACCAGAATGGACCAGACCTGGTTGATTTCCTTGGTGATTTCTACCAAACATTTAGGAAAGAAATCCTACCAATTCTCTGCAATCTCTTCCAGAAAAATAGAAGCAGAGGGAGTACTTCCTGACTTATTTTATGAGACCAGCCATTATTCTCACTCCTAAACTGAGACAGGCCTGGAATCTGGGACCCTTTGCTGCAGTGCTAAAAAGCTTGTACCTGGACACATCTCTTCTCAAGCTACAGTATACAAAGAAACTATATGGGACTACAAATTATTGTGTGCATGTGCAGTTAGGGCAAACTCTAGACCAAAAGATATAAAATACACAGGCCCAAACCAAAACCCATCTGCTGTTTCTAAAGGACCTGGAGCCAAAACTGGGTGTCAGGAGCAAAAGCAGGGTGTTCCGCAGGGCGCCCTGCACTCAACAACACAAAGGATGGGCAAACCACCTCAACCATCCTTCCAGCCAGACCCCTGGACACACTCCTATGATCGCCCCATGTAAGAAACAATCTCTGCCACCCGCCTTGGGGACCAAGCAAGGGAGCTTTTCACTTGTTTCTGCTCCCTCCTGGAGCCCCAATGAAGGCTTGATTGAATTTCTTGTCTGGCTTCCAGTCAATTTCTATTGACTGGGGAAGACCAAGAACCCTGGTGGGTATCAAAACCAAATAAAGACATTACAATAAAGGGAACATTTTGGAGGATAATTTGGTGGATTCTTACAAAACTAAACTTATCCTTACCATGCCATCTCTAATCATCCTCCTTGCTATTTACCCAAAGGAGCTGAAAACTTGAGTTCATACAAAAACTTGTGCACAAATGTTTATAGAGGCTTTATTCAAAATTGTCGAAACTTTGCTTTTTGAAAGCAACTAAGATGTCCTTCAATAGGTAAACTGTGATACACTCATAAGTGAAAGTGAAAGTCACTCAGTCGTGTCCGACTCCTTGTGACCCCATGGACTTCACAGTCCATGGAATTCTCCAGGCCAGAATATTGGAGTGGGTAGCCTTTCCCTTCTCCAGGGATCTTCCTAATCCAGGGATCGAACTCAGGTCTCCCACATTAGAGGTGGATTCTTTACCAGCTGAGCCACAAGGGAAGCCCTTATACAATAAAATAGAACTGAACAATAAAAATAAATGCACTATCAAGCCATGAAGATACATGGAAGAACTTTAAATGCATATTGCTAAGTGAAAAAAAAAAACAGTCTAAAAAGGTTACATATAGTATGATTCCAGTTAATGACATGGAAGAGGCCAAACTATAGAGACAGTAAAAAAAAATTAGTGGTTGCCAGGGGTGTGGCACAAAGGAAGGAGAGCTAAGTAGGTGGAGCACAGGGGAGTTTTAAGGGCACTGAAAGTATGCTGTATGATACTGTAATGGTGGAAACATATCATTACATATTTCTCAAAATCGAGAGAGTGTACACATAAAGAGTGAACCCTAAACTATGGACTTTAGTTAATAATAATGGCTCAAGAGGGCTTCCCTGGTGGCCCAGTGGTTAAGAATCTGCCTTGCAACACAGGGGACACCACTGGTCCAGAAAAATCCCACATGCCAGAGGCCAGCTAAGCCCATGTGCCACAACCACTGACCTTCTGCTCTGGAGACCACCAGCCACAACTACTGAAGCCCATGTGCTTAGACCTCGTGTTTCTCAACAAGAGAAGCCACTGCAATGAGAAGCTGATGAAGCACAAGTAGAGAGTAGCCCCTGCTGGCCACAACTAGAGAAAGCACATGTGCAGCAGTGAAGACTCAGTGCAGTCAAAAATAAATAAATAAAATAAATAAATACATATGTAAAATCATAATGGCTCACCCATTATAAGAAATACACCATACTTATACAAGATGTTAATAAGGGAAAGTATGTATATAGGGGTTGGTGAAGAAGTAGCAATATATGGGAACTCTGTGCTTTCTGCTCAATTTTTCTATAAGCCTAAAACCCCCTGAAAAATGCCTTATTAATTAAAAAAATACTACAAAGTCTTTAATTGATTCAGTGTGATTTAGCGCACAAATTGGTCTACAATGGATAGAAAAGAAAGTGAAGAAACAGGTCCAAGTACATTAGAATATGATAAAAGTGGTTACCTCAAACTGACTGGTAAAGATGGGACTTTTTAATAAATGGTGATGGGACAATTGGATAATCATTTGGAAATATTAAAGCAACTCTGTCAAGAATCCTATCATCAAGTGGGTTTATGTCAGGGATACAGCTAAACATCCTACAAGGCACTGGATGGCTCCTCACTGTCTGCGTAACAAAGATTTAGCTAGCCCCAAATGTCATTAGTGCCACAGTTGGGGTATTCTACAATAGGGGAAGGCTTTTGACTATCGCTCAAAATCTAGATGCAGTAAAAGAAAATATGAATAATTTTGACTAATGGAAATTTTTGAAAAGTGTTTATTTTCAACCAACTTAACATTTCAGTTCAGTTCAATTCAGTTCAGTCACTCAGTTGTGTCTGACTCTTTGTGACCCCATGAATCACAGCACACCAGGCCTCCCTGTCCATCACTGACTCTTGCAGTTTACCCAAACTCAAGTCCATCAAGTCAGTGATGCCCTCCAGCCATCTCATCCTCTCTCGTCCCCTTCTCCTCCTGCCCCCAATCCCTCCCAGCATCAGGGTCTTTGCCAATGTGTCAACTCTTCACATGAGGTGGCCAGAGTACTGGAGTTTCAGCTTCAGCATCAGTCCTTCCAAAGAACACCCAGGACTGATCTCCTTTAGGATGGACTGGTTGGATCTCCTTGCAGTCCAAGGGACTCTCAAGAGTCTTCTCCAACACCACAGTTGAAAAGCATCAATTCTTTGGCGCTCAGCCTTCTTCGCAGTCCAACTCTCACATCCATACATGACTACTGGAAAAACCATAGCCTTGACTAGATGGACCTTTGTTGGCAAAGTAATGTCTCTGCTTTTGAATATGCTGTCTAGGTTGGTCATAACTTTCCTTCCAAGGAGTAAGCGTCTTTTAATTTCATGGCTGCAAGCACCATCTGCAGTGATTTGGGAGCCCAGAAAAATAAAGTCTGACACTGTTTCTACTGTTTCCCCATTTATTTCCCATGAAGGGATGGGACTGGGTGCCATTATCTTAGTTTTCTGAATGTTGAGCTTTAAGCCAACTTTTTCACTCTCCTCTTTCACTTTCATCAAGAGGCTTTTTAGTTCCTCTTCACTTTCTGCCATAAGGGTGGTGTCATCTGCATATCTGAGGTTATTGGTATTTTTTCTGGCAATCTTGATTCCAGCTTGTGCTTCCTCCAGTCCAGTGTTTCTCATGATGTACTCTGCATATAAGTTAAATAAACAGGGTGACAACATACAGCCTTGACGTACCGCTTTTCCTATTTGAAACCAGTCTGTTGTTCCATGTCCAGTTCTAACTGTTGCTTCCTGACCTGCATACAGGTTTCTCAAGAGGCAGGTCCAGTGGTCTGGTATTCCCATCTCTTGAAGAATTTTCCACAGTTTATTGTGATCCACACAGTCAAAGGCTTTGGCATAGTCAATAAAGCAGAAATAGATGTTTTTCTGGAACTCTCTTGCTTTTTCCATGATCCAGCGGATTTTGGCAATTTGATCTCTGGTTCCTCTGCCTTTTCTAAAACCAGCTTGAACATCAGGAAGTTCACAGTTCACGTATTGCTGAAGCCTGGCTTGGAGAATTTTAAGCATTACTTTACTAGCATGTGAGATGAGTGCAACTGTGTGGTAGTTTGAGCATTCTTGGGCATTGCTTTTCTTTGGGATTGGAATGAAAACTGACCTTTTCCAGTCCTGAGGCCACTGCTGAGTTTTCCAAATTTGCTGGCATATTGAGTGCAGCACTTTCACAATATCATCTTTCAGGATTTGAAACAGCTCAATTGGAATTCCATCACCTTCACTAGTTTTGTTCATAGTGATGCTTCCTAAGGCCCACTTGACTTCACATTCCAGGATGTCTGGCTCTAGGTGAGTGATCACACCATCATGATTATCTGGGTTGTGAAGATTTTTTTTTTTTTTTTTTGTACAGTTCTGTGTATTCTTGCTACCTCTTCTTAATATCTTCTGCTTCTGTTAGGTCCATACCATTTCTGTCCTTTATTGAGCCTATCTTTGCATGAAATGTTCTCCTGATATCTCTAATTTTCAAGAGCTCTTTAGTCTTTCCCATTTTGTTTTTTTCCTGTATTTCTTTGCATTGATCGCTGAGGAAGGCTTTCTGATCTCTCCTTGGTATTCTTTGGAACTCTGCATTCAGATGCTTATATCTTTCCTTTTCTCCTTTGCTTTTCACTTCTCTTCTTTTCAGAGCTATTTGTAAGGCCTCCCCAGACAGCCATTTTGC
Source organism: Capricornis sumatraensis (assembly GCF_032405125.1). NCBI lineage: Eukaryota > Metazoa > Chordata > Mammalia > Artiodactyla > Bovidae > Capricornis > Capricornis sumatraensis. Next base: position 199,722,515 of record NC_091070.1, read on the forward strand.
CTTTTTGTGTTTGTTTTCCATGGGGCACGGTGGCTGCAATGGACTCTGCAGAAGCATGCCGAGAGGAGCTACCCCAAGCCCGAAGTCAGGGGGAGCGACCAAGAGCGCCAGGTTGAGATAGCACAGGAGCGGCCAAGAGAAGCTACCCCAAGTCTGAGGTCAGGGGTGGTGGCCGAGAGGAGCAACCCCTCGTCCAAGGAGCGGTGGTTACATGGGCGCAGGAGGGCCGAGAGGAGCTACTCCACATTCAAAGTCAGGAGGGGTGACCTCGTCCAAAGTAAGGAGCAGCGGATGCACTTTGCTGGAGCAGCCGTGAAGAGATGCCCCACGTCCACGGTAAGAGAAACCCAAGTAAGACGGTAGGTGTTACAAGAGGGTATCAGAGGGCAGACACACTGAAACGATAATCACAGAAAACTAGTCAATCTGATCACACGGACCACAGCCTTGTCAAACTCAACGAAACTAAGCCATACCGTGTGGGGCCACCCAAGATGGGCAGGTCATGGTGGAGAGGTCTGACAGAATGTGGTCCACTGGAGAAGGGAATAGCAAACCACTTTAGTATTCTTGCCTTGAGAACCCCATGAACAGTATGAAAAGGCAAAAAAGATAGGACACTGAAAGAGGAACTCCCCAGGTTGGTAAGTGCCCAATATACTACTGGAGATCAGTGGAGAAATAATTCCAGAAAGAATGAAGAGATGGAGCCAAAGCAAAAACAATATCCAGTTGTGGATGTGACTGGTGATAGAAGCAAGGTCCGACGCTGCAAAGAGCAATATTGCACAGGAACCTGGAATGTTAGGTCCATAAATCAAGGCAAATTGGAAGTGGTCAAACAGGAGATGGCAAGGGTGAACGTCGACATTCTAGGAATCAGCGAACTAAAATGGACTGGAATGGGTGAATTTAACTCAGATGACCATTATCTCTACTACTGTGGGCAAGAATCCCTTAGAAGAAATGGAGTAGCCATCATAGTCAACAAAAGAGTCTGAAATGCAGTACTTGGATGCAATCTCAAAAACGACAGAATGATCTCTGTTCATCTCCAAGGCAAACCATTCAATATCACGGTAATCCAAGCCCATGTCCCAACCAGTAACACTGAAGAAGCTGAAGTTGAATGGTTCTATGAAGATCTACAAGACCTTTTAGAACTAACACCCCCCAAAATAAGCATCTGAACGCAGAGTTCCAAAGAATAGCAAGGACAGATAAGAAATTTAACATTTAATTTCCCCCTAATGTTCTGCACTTTGTTTTTTTATCATAATTAGGCAATAGCAAGAGAATGTGAATAATTGTTTTCACTAAGTTCTGTGTAGATGCCTACAAATCCACTCCTGTTTCCTCTAATATTTAAATATTAATATTTTTGGTGTGGGCCATGATACAAACAGGTTTGATAACTACTGTTATACCGAAAGCCCATTTGTATCTTAGATGATTTCTAATCTGCTTATCTATATGTTCTTATAATATCTATATTTGTGTGTCTCCGTTTGTATGCATGTGTAGGTGTGTCTTGCAAGTTTCTTGGAACAAATGTATTTTATATTTAACATTTATTCAGTTCCAGGGACTGTCTTAAGTGCTTTACATATATTAACATATTTAATCATCATCACAAAGCAATAAGATATATTTTTTTAATCTTCATTTTGCAGGTAACCCTGAGACAGAACAGTAACTTGCCCAAAGTCATACTGCTACTCAGTGGTGGAGCTGAGGAAGGATTAGTTAATGGCCTGATAAATATTCTCTGTTTTGGTGTTCATGAAAAGTAGTGTTGAATTGCTTAAAAACTTAATTATTTCAACTTTTGTTTATGTTTTGCTAAAACTACTTATTTTCGAATGAAGCTTCTTTTCTTTTCTTTTTTTATTGGGGTTAGAATACTTAACAAGATCTACCTAAAGTGCACAATATTGTTCACTATAGGTTCTATGTTGTACAGCAGATCTTTAGAACTTATTCATCTTGGATAACTACTTTATACCCATTGAACAGTCCCCCAGGGGGTCCTTTTTTTGAATGTATGTCCATGTTTACTCTGTTCCTCCATTTATTCCTATGTTGCCTGAATATTTTTAGCTTGTCATTACCATGACAATCACTATGCAAAAAGCCATGCCAGGTATGCTATAAAATGTTAAGTGCCCACTTGCTATGTTATATTTGTATTAATAAAAACTGCATATAATAAAAATGGTGTAATACATAGAAAGGGCTTCTCTTGTGGCTCAGCTGGTAAAGAATCTGCCCGCAATGTGGGAGACCTGGGTTCAATCCCTGAGTTGGGAAGATCCCCTGGAGAAGGGAAAGGCTACCCACTCCAGTATTCTGGCCTGGAGAATTCCTGTACTGTATAATTCATGAGGTCGCAAAGAGTCGGACACAACTGAGTGACTTCCACTTTCACCTATATAGAAAAATTCAGATAAGACTATTACTGTGGATGTAGCAAACTCTTCTATAGGAATTATTTCATTTGAGCAGTGTTCCTATAAAAGCTCCATTAAGAACAAGAATTCTTTCTCTTTTCACACTGAGACTTGTTCCTCTAGAGAGACAGAATACAACTATGACAGTGTATGGACTTGGACAATCCAAACTTGAGAAATACCTGTATGCTGATGCAATATCTTGTTTATCTCCCGCAAGCGGTGGCCCAGAGGGCTTAATTTGAAAATTAGGTCACAGTGATAAAAGTAATTGTACACACGTTGTATAAGGATATTGCTGCCTTCACTTGTTGCTTTTATATAATAATCATGGGAGCTAGAAGAGGGAGTGGAGATAGTATGTAAATAAATGGCTTAAATAATGCAAAAGAGGTTTTTTTTTTTCCCCTCCTGTAACTGACCTGTCTGTTTGGCAGTTGGTTTCCCAGCTGAAAATACATTTCATGAGTATGTCCAGGGTCATCAAGTCAATGTGCTCATAGACATCCAGAAGTGCATCCTGAGAGCCACAAATCTTCTCCCACTTATCCTGGCACAGGAGGTCAAGATCAACATCATCATCATCATCAAAATGCTTTTATCTGAAAGTTCCTCCCTGATGCTTCTCTTACCATGTGACAGAGACAATTCTGACTTAGCAGGAGTCAAAGGTCATATAAGTAAATGTTAACCCGAAATAGCTGCCCCTTATTTCACTAGTAAAATGGGTTTATTTAGGCACAGCAGAGAATTGAAATTCAGGACATGCAATCACAGTGCATGCGTGCTTAGTTGTGTCCAACTCTTTGTGACCCCTTGGACTGTAGCCCACCAGGGTCCTCTGTCCATGAGATTTCCCAGGCAAGAATACTGGAGTGGGTTGCCATTTCCTCCTCCAGGGGATCTTCTTGACTTCAGGGATCAAACCAACATCTCCTGTATCTCTTGCATTGTAGATAGATTCTTTGCCATTGAGTCACCTGGGCAAGTCAGGAGAACAAAGGACAGGAACAATTATAGAGGAGAAGGAGGACTTGGGGGAGCTGTTATAAACAGAGTCCATTGAAGGAAACTGGGAGATTAGATTGCAGTGGTTTTTCATTGTCCAAGTTGTGATAGTCTCATTAACTGGGCTGTTGCAGGTAAGGAGAAATTCTTCTTTTCTTTTGCTGGATAGTAAAGTAGTAACCTTCTTCCTGTTGGACATGCAGAGGTAGGTAGGTTTCTTCCAATTGGATCTGCAGTTGACCTCTAGTGGTAGGACTTGAGAGCTCCCCTTCTGGCTTCCTGACTCCATTTTAAATGAGATTTCTGTTTACTAATTTTCACATAAATAAGCCAAGTGCTTACTTGGCATGAGTAAGGGAAAAACGCACCCAACTAAATGAGAAAAAGCATGGAACAAACCAGGTATCTGGTAAATGCCTGAGGTAAGCATTTTTTGGCCTTCCAATTATTATCACAACTCTTGTTTTAGAACAGATCAGGGTTCCAGTAAAACAGATAATCTCACATAAACCCATAATTACATGGGTTCTCCCCAGGGTTTCCTCCTTCTTCAGTCCCCAGATTGCTAGATACCCCACCTATCACTACTCTCAACCACTATAGCTACACTTAAACATAAACTTGGAATTAAAAATAATTTTTTTTGATTTAGAAGTCAGGAAAAGAAATAAGTAGTGAATAGGAGCAGTGAATAGGAGCAGCTGCTGGGAGGTGGCTCTCAGCCAACCACTGCCTGTGTCTATTCTACTTCCTCCCCTAAATGACCCACTTCCACTACCCAAGACGTTTTGTGCCTTAAACTGTCACAAAGTTCCCTGCTGAAAATGTATTAATCATAATAAGCATTCTTTGTGTAAAAAATACAAATAAATCTACATGTTTTAAGTTTCAGTTAAGTTCAGTTTGGTCACTCAGTCGTGTCTGACTCCTTGCGACCCCATGAATCACAGCACGCCAAGCCTCCCTGTCCATCACCAACTCCTGGAGTTCACTCAGGCTCATGTCCATCGAGTCAGTGATGCCATCCAGCCATCTCATCCTCGGTCATCCCCTTCTCCTCCTGCCCCCAATCTCTCCCAGCATCAGAGTCTTTTCCAGTGAGTCAACTCTTTGCATGATGTGGCCAAAGTACTGGAGTTTCAGCTTCAGCATCAGTCCTTCCAAAGAACACCCAGGACTGATCTTCAGAATGGACTGGTTGGATCTTGCAGTCCAAGGGACTCTCAAGAGTCTTCTCCAACACCACAGTTCAAAAGCATCAATTCTTTGGCGCTCAGCCTTCTTCACAGTCCAACTGTCACATCCATACATGACCACAGGAAAAACCATAGCCTTGACTAGACGGACCTTAGTCAGCAAAGTAATGTCTCTGCTTTTGAATATGCTGTCTAGGTTGGTCATAACTTTCCTTCCAAGGAGTAAGTGTCTTTTAATTTCATGGCTGCAGTCACCATCTGCAGTGATTTTGGAGCCCCCAAAAATAAAGCCAGCCACTGTTTCTACTGTTTCCCCATCTATTTCCCATGAAGTGATGGGACCGGATGCCATGATCTTCATTTTCTGAATGTTGAGCTTTAAGCCAACTTTTTCACTCTCCTCTTTCACTTTCATCAAGAGGCTTTTTAGTTCCTCTTCACTTTCTGCCATAAGGGTGGTGTCATCTGCATATCTGAGGTTATTGATATTTCTCTCAGCAATCTTGATTCCAGCTTGTGTTTCTTCCAGTCCAGCGTTTCTCATGATGTACTCTGCATAGAAGTTAAATAAGCAGGCTGACAATATACAGCCTTGATGTACTTCTTTTCCTATTTGAAACCAGTCTGTTGTTCCACGTCTAGTTCTAACTGTTGCTTCCTGACCTGCATACAGGTTTCTCAAGAGGCAGGTCCGGTGGTCTGGTATTCCCATCTCTTGAAGAATTTTCCACAGTTTATTGTGATCCACACAGTCAAAGGCTTTGGCATAGTCAATAAAGCAGAAATAGATGTTTTTCTGGAACTCTCTTGCTTTTTCCATGATCCAGCAGATGTTGGCAATTTGATCTCTGGTTCCTCTGCCTTTTCTAAAACCAGCTTGAACATCAGGAAGTTCACGGTTCACATATTGCTGAAGTCTGGCTTGGAGAATTTTAAGCATTACTTTACTAGCATGTGAGATGAGTGCAATTGTGCAGTAGTTTGAGCATTCTTTGCCATTGCCTTTCTTTGGGATTGGAATGAAAACTGACCTTTTCCAGTCCTGAGGCCACTGCTGAGTTTTCCAAATTTGCTGGCATATTGAGTGCAGCACTTTCACAATATCATCTTTCAGGATTTGAAACAGCTCAACTGGAATTCCATCACCTCCACTAGCTTTGTTCATAGTGACGCTTTTAAGTTTAGATCAAGCTATATTTGTTGAGCACCCACGCCTACAGCTGGATGTTAAGGATTTGGAGGCCACAGAAAAAAAGGCAAAGAAATTGAAAGAAATCTTTTACCCAAGTGTCAATTGTTTAGTCAGTTGCTTTCATCCTGATGGCTTCCCAGGTGGCACTAGTGGTAAAGAATACATCTGCCAATGCAGGAGATGCAAGAGAAATGGATTTGATCCCTGGGGTGGGAAGATTCACTGGAGTAGGAAACGGCAACCCTTTCCAGGATTCTTACCTGGAAAAGTCCATGGACAGAGAAGCCTGGTGGGTTACAGTCCAGGGGGCTGCAAAGAGTCGGACATGGCTGAGGATTATGTAAGTTTTACCGAGTACAAAAAGTGAGTTTGCTAATACAATATTGTTAATCAATTATATTTCAATGAAAATTCTATAAAAATAAATAAAATAAAATGAAACCTACAGGAATACCAAAAAGAATGGAGTCTAGAAGAAATGAGAACAAAAGAGGCTCTCCAGAGACACTTTGCAACAAAGCAGGGGAGGAGCTGTAAGAGGAGTCTTGGGAAAATACACAACTGAGAAGCAAGAAAATAGAAATGGTTCATCAAACTGTTGATAAACTCAAATATCACCACAGGCTGATTTGCAATTGTGCATAAAACTGCACAGCACCAGACTTGGAAAGCATGCCCTCTCTAGCCTGTACTTCTAGGTTTCTGCCTTGAGAAAGCACAATGAACATTTTAGTCACAATCCCAGTCAATTTCAGGTTAAATCTGCTTTTGTGAGCTTGGCTGAGGACCCAGCCAACCAGGTAGTAACAGTGGTTCTCTCTTGGGAAAGGGATGGGTTTGCAGATGTAGGTGGACGGCAACTTTGGCTCTGTTTGTGGTGTTTGAAGCGTTATAATGAAACTGTATTAATGAATTACTTGTCTTATTTTCAAGTGTGTACAATTTAAAAATCAAAAATATGCCATGTACAAGTGGAATTTTGGACTAGAACTCATTTATAAATCAGGGACCACCCACAGGAATATTCTGCAACATCCTTCTGCCCCTTTGGACGAGCACAGGTCAGCTCCTAATGATACTCCACTACCTGCAAGAGGAAACTCACATCTTCGACTTCAATGTAGACACATTCTTTTTAGGTCCTTTATGGCCTTCAGGCAAGTCTATTCCAACCTTCAAACTTTTACTCCTTCTAACTCATTGTGCCTAAAATGCCCTCATCCATATTATCCACATATTCAAGTCCAGCTCATATTTCATAGTAAATTTGAGTCTCCTCTGAATCTGAAGCTATTATAGCTGCTTCTAGTTTCCTTACTTGTCACCACAACACTTATCATCTGAGTCTTACCACTTGGTACTTGGTTTACTGCCATAAGATCTCAAAATATACCTAAGATGGATGACCAGATCTTCTTTTTTTATCATCCAAAGAACGATAGCAAAGGCTTACACGGACTCTCATTGCTTGGTGGGTACTTGTACATTGGTTAGTTTCTAGAAATCATCCTCATTTGACTTTCACTACCCACTAAACAGATATCTGATACATTCGCTGTAGCGTTTCGCAACACACCAGAGCACTTTCATCCCTTTACTAACCAGCATGATGTTCACGGATTGAGCCATCACCTCGACGAACGATTTCAAGGTATTAAAATGGAATCCAGGAGTTAGTAGGCGACGGTGCTGAGACCATTTGGGTCCATCCAAATTCACTAGTCCTTTTCCTTGAGAAATTAAAGGCACAAAACCACATGCCATGTTATTAGGTGAGATGGGGAAGGACAGGTGAGCAACACAGACATCATGGAGTTACTGTTGGTGCACAGACAGTGGTGACATGGTGGAATGTCAAAGTAGTGCTTGTACATTAAGGATGAAGTGAGTTTTGATGCTTATACCTGGGATGGATTTAGCACTGTAAGAAAGACCCTGAGTTTTGAAGCTGGATAAGCATGCTAACCCTGAAATCACCAGTTACTACCTGGTAGTAATTAAGTTATGTAACCTCCCTGGAGTTTGCTTTTCTCAATGAGAAACTGTGATAATAAATACGTACTTCACTGGGTCACTGTGCAGATTAAATGAAGGCATATACATAAGGCCTAGCTTGGTCCCAGCAAAGGCACAACAAATATTTATCTCCTGTCAAAACCAATCCATAAACTGCTGTCTGAACACCAAATTCACAAGCAACTAGATAAGAGGTTTAAGTCTGTCTTTGGCTACCCTTTCCTTCAGTGTTAGTCTGTGCTTCCCACCTGTAAGTGATACAAAGTGAAAAGACTCATCAAACCTAAGGACTCATAATCTTCTGTTACCAGAGAGGTAAAGATTTGGCTTTTAAAGAACCTTAAAGTTTATTACATCTAATTGCCATATTCATTGAGTGCTTATAACATGCCAGGCTTTCGATAGATACATGCTCCAATGCTGATACAATGCCAGCCATTACACTAAAATGGCTAAAATGAAAATATGTGTTTCATTCAATCCTCACAATAGCCCAGAGATGTTATTCTCATCTTTATTTTCAAAGATGAGAAAACAGAGGCTTAGAGAAATTAGATGACTTCTCCAAGATCACTCAACTAGTTAGTGGGGATAGGGGAAGGGCAGGATTCAAATTCAAGAAGCTCTGAATCCAAAACCTATATTCTTTCATTTAATTCCTTCCTTGTCTAACATATAGGCCAATTATATAACTAAAAAGCTTAATTTGTAATTAGGCTTGGAATTTGTAATTAAGCATGGAATATTTTCAAACTGTAGTTTGAAGCAAAACTTTACTGATTTGCATATGGAAATACAGAAACTCCAAAAAGAAAAGGAAAGATCCAAGAAAACAAGAGAGAAGAAAGAATAAAATAAAGAATGTGGATGGTAAGGCTGCAGTTTTAAAGACAAGAGATGGGACAGATTTACAGACAGGCTGTCTTGCAAATGAGACTTTGGCAGAGAAATTGACAAGGAGGGTTCCTAGGAAGTTGCACTGTGCTGACCTTAGGACTTCCTCTTGACCTTCCCCCTAGAAAACTCTTAGTATAGATGTACCATATTCTCCATGCTTTTGAACTCTAATTTGAGTTTCCTTGGCAAGCTCTACTATCCAAATGGGGCTTCAAGAAAGAGTGGGTCACCTCCTTCATTTGCACATACATACCAACAGTTGGAATAATGAACCTATACAGGAATTTGGACTTGGGATCTGCAGAGTCAAGCAGAGGAAACAAAAGACAACATTAGAGGAAAATCACCAAAGTTGGGGATGGTTCTCTTCATTTGCCTAAACTAACCACAAACAGTGAGCAAAAGGGAGCCCGGGACTCACTCCCTACAGCCCTTGGCTTTATTGGCTTAGGAAGCTGACAACAGCAGCTCCAGGAGGCAGACAGGTACACAAATCCAGATTCTTTCGTTGTTTCCACTTCTTCCAGCAGAAACAGATCACCCAAAGGTTGCAAAGTGTCCAGGACAGGAGTTGGGACAATATATCACATCTTTTTTGGAAAGCAAATTAACTATTAGAGCCGAGACCTGCAGAACCTGGAGAAGGAGAACCCTGAAAGGGTTCCTGAACTCTAACATGAGGGTGTTTTACAGCTCTTGTCCTTTACAAGATGAATATGAGACAAATCAGAGCTGTGAGACTGGGAGACATGGAGGCTTTTAGGGAAAGTCTGCTTTTGTAAGGTTTTACTAAGAGTAAGGGAGGTAATGGGGCTTCCCAGGTGGTGCTAGTGGTAAAGAACACACCTGGCAATGTAGGAGACTCAAGAGACATGGGTTCAATCCCTGGGTCGGGAAGATCCCCTGGAGAAGAACATGGCAACCCACTCTAGCATTCTTTCCTGGAGAATCCCATGGACAGAAGAGCCTGGCAGGCTACAGTCCATGGGGTCGCAAAGAGTCGGACATGACTGAAGCGACTTAGCGCATGCATGTACACAAGGGAGGTAATAGCACAAAGAAGCTGAGCCTATCATTAACTTTACAAAGTTGGGAGAGCAAAAACTGGACATTTGAATTTTGTGGTATGAGATAATCTACCCTGGGAACATTTCTCTTGAAGACTTTATACTCGAGAAAGGGGCTGAGGTGGGGAGTATTACTGATGCTGAAGTCACAAAACCAAGAGAGGAAAGGAAGGCCCTGGAGATCCAATGGTACCTTCTAGGTTTAAGATACACTGCCCTAAAATGGTCCAGGGAAGTCTGAACAAGACGAGTGACTAGGGGGACGTGGGAATCCCCTTCAGGATTGGTGGGAAACCTCTGCACCCTTCCGCCAGTGTCTCTTAAAGGCCCAATACCAATCTTTGCTTCAGAATTCCTTTAGAATCCTTCCTGTGGGTTGTGTCATATCACTTCTAGGAGGATTAGGATCCTGAGATTCATCTCTTTTCTTACCTGTTCTGCTCAGAAATGTCTTTGCATAGTCTGGATCATAGATATAGAAAAATACCGCAAAGGGCCCAACCCAGCGAGGGAAGGCACAAGGGTATTTTTCTACAATCTTCTCAAGGTTCTCCATTTTACCATCTTTAAATAACTGCAATGAACAAGTGAAAGAAATGAAAGAAGTCAGCCAGTCTGGACTCATCCCCCTCTATAGACACAAGTTGAACTCAGGTCCTGGATGAGGTCCCACAGGTAGAGGGGCTTGACCCTTTTTCTGGAAGTGAGTGAACACACTTTCCTTGGGATTTCTAAGCCTAGAGTATAATTTTCTAACCAAACAGTATATTCATCTTTTCAATATAATATGTTGTATCACCAGACAATGTTCCTGTTGAATGATACATATTGTGAACTGTTTCCCCAAGTGAGAAGGTGCAGTGAATAGAGTCACGCACTCTGCCTCACCTGCCAGCGTCACACACTTAGATTAGAAGTGGAGTCCGGAAGCTGAAAAAAATGTTTTTAGGTGGGAAGGAAAAAACATTACTAGATTGAACATGACCCACCATTCAGCTCACCATTCCGTTGCTATAAATACTGATGACTGATTTTTTCTCATGACTTAATAGTAAATGCTCTCTAAAAATCTGCCAATTCCATCTGCAAAGAAAGCCCAATTCTTTTCCCTTGTAATAGTAGAAGGTGCATTTATATAGGTGTGTAAATCTTGGTGCTGCTGCTGCTGCTGCTGCTAAGTTGCTTCAGTCGTGTCCAACTCTGTGTGACCCCACAGACGGCAGCCCACCAGGCTCCCCCATCCCTGGGATTCTCCAGGCAAGAACACTGGAGTGAGTGGCCATTTCTTTCTCTATGTATGAAAGTGAAAAGTGAAAGTGAAGTCACTCAGTCGTGTCTGACTCTTAGCGACCCCATGCACTGCAGCCTACCAGGCTCCTCCGTCCATGGGATTTGCCAGGCAAGAGTACTGGAGTGGGTTGCCATTGCCCTCTCTGGTATAAATCTTGAAGTAAGGTCAAAAACAAAACTCTCAGCTTCCAACATTTATACATTAAAGTACAAATACTGCAATCAGAGATGAACTTTTTGCCTTGATAAGCATGGCTCATTTAAATAGTTACTTCCCTGGTGGCTCAGACGGTAAAGAGCCTGTCTACAATGTGGGAGACCTGGGTTTGATCCCTGGGTCGGGAAGATTCCCTGGAGAAGGAAACGGCAACCCACTCTAGTACTCTCGCCTAGAAAATCCCATGGACGGAGGAGCTTGGTGCAGGCTACTGTCCACGGAGTCGCAAAGAGTAGGGCATGACTGAGCGACTTCACTCCACTTCACTTCACTTCTGAGGTAGGAAGGTAGGTGGGCCTCGGGCTGAGCCACTGGAGCTTGTCTCCAGCTGACATTTCAGAGAAAAGACAGGGGCAGAGAGGAGCTGAGCTCTGCTGGAACAAAAAGAGAAGATGACAACATATTTTTGGAATCAAGAAGATCTTCTAGACCACACATGTGCAGAAAAGATCCTCAGGGGTCAGGGAAGGGAGGAGGCACCAATCCATAACATGTCTTGCCAACCTCACAGAGACTCTTGCGTGAATCCATCTTGGCTAAAAGATATGCATGCACATCCGAAGGACCCTGAATCAGACCAGATATGAGCAACAAGCAAGATGATTGGCCAGAGGAAACCTGGAAAATCCACCCCCTCATATAAGCAATTTAAGTCACCCCCAAAGCATGACTCTCTGAGCCCACCCATGTGTTCTTTTCACATGTATTCTGCTTCTAATAAATGCTTTACCCACCATACTATCTTTTGCTCTTTGATGAATTCTTTTTTCAAAGAAGACAAGCAGTGAGGTCCCATTTTAAGCCCACTGGCCCTCAGGGTCTAGTGGTTAAGGATAACACTCTAACCACCACGACCCAGATTCGATTCCTGGCCAAGGATCTAGGATCCTGCTTCAAGCTACTGCACCCCAAAGCCCCCCAAATCACTTCTAAATCACTGACAATAAGATCCATTTACATGTGCTTGTTGTATAAAGTGTGAGGGTAGAGAGGAACCTCTGTGTGTGTCTGGATGTGCCTAGCTTTGCATTTGAGCACAATTGTGAGGGGCCTGACTTGCAAAGAAATCTTTAAAATTTTTTTTTAAAAATTATTTATTTATCTAAGTTTTTGGCTGTGCTGGGTCTTTATGGCTATGTCCAAGATTTCTCTAGTTGTGGAGAGCAGGGGCTACTCTTCGTTGCAGTGTGCAGGCTTCTCATTATGGTGCCCTTGCTTCTCTTGTTGCAGAGCATGGGCTCTAGGGTGTGTGGGCTTCAGTAGTGGTGGTACACGGGCTTAGTTAGCCCTCAGTACGTGGATCATCCTAGAGGAGGGACTAGGACTGAGTCCTTCCTCTGCATTGTGTCCCCTGCATTGACAGGTAGACTCTTAACCATCGTACCACCAGGGAAGCCCTGTAAAGAAATCTTAAAGCTGGCAAGTTCTTTCTTGTGTGACCAATCAGAATTTGCTGTGTGATTGTGAAAAGGTGGAAAACTTCAGCTCCCAGTTTCCTGTTACCAGCTAGTAGCTCTAACCCATGAAATGTTCCCTGGATACTTTAGGGCCCCGAAAACATTTGAGACTCCTGAAATCTAGTTTCTGAAATATTGCAGACTCTATTTTGCTAACATTCCCACAATCAAGCCAGTGATAAGAGTCCACTGACAGTGCAAACTGTGTTTCCTAACAATGTAAATATTTAGTCATTTGCAAACAATAAACAGATAAGTATTTATTCAGTGCCTGTTATATGTGCCAGGTCATAGAGATGCAGAGAAATATAAAACAGCCAAGTTCTTTGCCCTGGTGGAAATTGCAACTTAATATGAGGATTATTTTTTTTATGTTTGAAATTGTCATGGACATCCTCAGCCATAAGCTTTCTGGTTGTACTTTTAGTAACTCTTGTCTGGAAAAAAAGGAAAGAAAGCTATTGTGAATTCTGTAATATATGAATTTATATTTCTTCATCCACAAATCTAAACACATTTGAATTTATGTATCATATGTATTTAGGAAAGATGCTCAGAAACATTAAATAAAAAAGAGCTTAGTTCCTTGAGATATAGTAATAGCTAACATTTACCAAGCACTATCATGAGCTAGGTGCAGCTGTCAACAGATAAAAAAAATGCACAGCCTGAAAGTTGAGAATTATGTTTTATATGGTGGACAAAACTGAGGACTTAAGCCCAGGATGCAGCCTCTCAGATAGCTCTGAGAGACTGCTCTGAAGAGGTGAAGGAGAAGTCAGGATATATAGGAGTTTTTGCAACAAAGACCAGGTTGTCAAAACTTCAAAAGATTACTGTTAATTAAATAAAGCCAGAAGGAATTTAGTGCTTCTCTATGCTTTATATTCTTTACTCTTTACATCAGGAACCCTAAAAAGCAGATGCAATTGCAATCCCATTTTGCAGATAAGGAAATTGAGCCTTAGAGAAGTTAAGTAATCTCTTCTAGATTGTGTAAGAAATGGAACTTGTGTGGTCCATTTTCAGAACCAAGTAGCTGGCCTTGGGTGGAAAATTATTAACAAACGGTTTTCCACTCAGAGCTAGCTAGTTTTGTCCTGAAAATTACTGGCAAGCTAGTCTTGCCTAACAGCTTACACCTGAAGAGTCCCTAAGCTAACAGGATGTCTGGGAAGGGATAAACAAAAATCCTTGTTGAGAACTGTGGACTTAGGATAGGAAGGGAGAAGAAAGAATACCCTACGAGACTTGGGCAATTCCAAGAAGATTGTAACCGCATCAGTTCAGTTCAGTTCAGTTCAGTTGCACAGTCTCACCTAATGAGGAACCAGAGAGGGATCTGCGAGCCAGGGAATAAGTGCTTGCTGTAACTGTCCTGGGTGTGCCTGCCCATCAGACACCTGATCTTGCAAGACTATCATTGTAAGTCTTGCTTTCACTGTGCTTTGTGCCTCTGAGTCCATCCCTTGGTTTTGGGCCGGTTGAGTGTGTTTCTCACAGATTGTATAGCCAGCCACTAGTAGTAAGGATTCAAACATTCATTGAACTATGGAGCCCAAGAACTACTTAGTTACACAGACTTTCCCTGAATTATATATAAAGATACACACATACCCACCCACATAAGCACTAGGTCCTCCACACTGACTGGGATACACTGGTCTACTGAATAAATGTCAATCTACCTAGTTGGTTCTTTATAGTCAACAGATCTTTGAATGAATCAGTTTATTTAGCATCTAATATATGTGTGCATTCAACAAAGTAGTTTTTTTTTAAATTAAAGTATAGTCGATTTACAATGGTGTGTTAATTTCTGCTCTTTAGCCAAGTGACTCAGTTATATAAGCATATACTTTCTTTTTTCTGTTCTTTTCCATTATAGTTTACCTTAGGATACTGAATATAGTTCCCTGTGCTACACAGCAGTACCCTGCTGCCTATCCATTCTGTATGTAATAGTTTGCATGCACTAAACTAAACCCAAACTCCCAGTCCATTCCTCTCTGACAGCAAACACAAGTCTGTTCTCTATGTCTGAGTCTGTTTCTGTTTCATAAGTAGGTTCATTTGTGTCATATTTCAGCTTCTACATACAAGTGATTTCATATTTTATTGTCTTTCTCTTTCTGACTTACTTCACTTAGCATTGTGACAAGGAAGAACAGAATCTGGCTCCGTATTGGATCTGTTTCTTTTACTTTAACCTTTGCTTTCCATTGCTTTTGTTACTATAATCACTAAAAGGATGATATCCATAGCTATGAGCACACGTAACACCTGCCTCAGGGAACCCTGCCCTCCTGCCTGAATGTTAAACTAAAGTGCCTTTGTTGAGCTCACAGGGAAACAACCTGACCCCGCACACCTGTGAACAGCTGCAGGAAAGAAGAAATTTACACATCCCCTCCTGCGGCTGGCCAAGCTAGGAGATACTTCCTAAGACTTGTGGCCATTTTACTTTACTTCTTCACCTCCTCCCCATCTCTGTTCTATAAAAGAGATAAGTATCCAGGCCTCTGTAAGATGGGACTCTACAACTCTAGTCTGCCACCCTATTGAACACACAGTTTTTCTTCTATTTCTTGCCTCAGTGCCTCGCCTCCTGATTTATTGGCCTGTGGGTGGCAAGCAGACTGAGCTAGGACTCGGTAACAGTATGATAATATCTCATTCCATCCGTGTTGCTGCAAATGGCTTTATTTCATTCTTTTCCTATGGCTTTACTCCTTGGAAGGAAAGTTATGACCAACCTAGACAGCATATTCAAAAGCAGAGACATTACTTTACCAACAAAGGTCCATCTAGTCAAGGCTATGGTTTTTCCAGTGGTCATGTATGGATGTGAAATTTGGACTGTGAAGAAAGCTGAGTGCCGAAGAATTGATGCTTTTGAACTGTGGTGTTGGAGAAAACTCTTGAGAGTCCCTTGGACTGCAAGGAGATCCAACCAGTCCATCCTAAAGGAGATCAGTCCTGGTGTTCTTTGGAAGGACTGATGCTAAAACTGAGACTCCAATACTTTGGTCACCTCATGCGAAGAGTTGACTCATTGGAAAAGATTCTGATGCTGGGAGGAATTGGGGGCAGGAGGAAAAGGGGACGACCGAGGATGAGATGGCTGGATGGCATCACCGACTCGATGGACATGAGTTTGGGTGAACTCCGGGAGTTGGTGATAGACAGGGGGGCCTGGTGTGCTGCAATTCATGGGGTCACAAAGAATCAGATACGACTGAGTGACTGAACTGAACTGAACATCTTATTATATAATATACCACATATTCTTTATCCATTCATCTGTTGATGAACAGTTAGATTGTTTCCATGTCTTGGCTATTGCGAATACTGCAGCCATGAACACAGGTGTGCATTATCATTTGGGATTATACTTTTGCTCGGATGTACACCCAGGAGTGGGATTGCTCGATCCTATGGTAATTCTATTTGTAGTTTTTTGGAGAACCCCCATACTGCTTTTTAAAAATTATTTTTATTTAATTTTGGCAGTGTTGGGTCTTTGCTGCTGTGTGGGCTTCTCATTACCCTGGCTTCCCTTGCTGTGGAGCATGGGTTCTAGGCGTGAGGGCTTCAGTGGCTGTGGCACAGGGGCTCAGTAGTTGCAGTTCCTGGGCTCTAGAGCACAGGCTCAGTTGCTCTGGGGCATGTGGAATCTTCCCCTGCCCACCCCCACCCCCACACCCCAATACTGTTTT
The DNA here is from genome assembly GCF_032405125.1 of Capricornis sumatraensis. Taxonomy (NCBI): domain Eukaryota; kingdom Metazoa; phylum Chordata; class Mammalia; order Artiodactyla; family Bovidae; genus Capricornis; species Capricornis sumatraensis. The sequence continues at coordinate 199,739,024 of NC_091070.1, forward strand.
CCACAGTGGCTGCAGCAACTCATATTCTCACCAACCGTATAGGTGGGTTCCCTTTTCTCTATACCCTCTCCAGTAACAAAGTAGCTATTGAACGCCTACTATGAGTCAAGAACTGGGTTTATAGTGGTGAGCAAAGACTCTCCTCTCACAGATCTTATATTCTAGTGGGGAGAAGGGGAGTATGGATGAAAAATGTTGCCTGCCATATCAGCAAACAAAGAATGTTGTAGCCATCAAGCCATCAGTCACTACTGCTGCCCCCTCCCCGCCCCCCCCCCCCCAAACGTGAGCCTGACTATTGGGAACTCAGGATGGGGAAGAACATGATACGAGCTAAAGATAGCTAAGGTGCACATCAAAGGAATAATTTCAATGAATCCAAACTCTTGCATTTTCCCATACACAGAAAAGCACTAAACTCCTTATGTTGAGATACTTAGTTTTCTTCATTTTATTATTATTATTATTTTGGCCACACCACACAGCTTGTGAGATCTTAGTTCTCTAACCAGGGATGGAACCCATGCCCCTTGCAGTGGAAATGCAAAGTTCTAATCACTGGCTTGCCAGGGAATTCCCCTGATTTTCTTTAATTAATAGTAATCTTTTTTTTTTTTTTTACTTTATTTGACTTTACACTACTGTATTGGTTTTGCCATACATTGACATGAATCCACCATGGGTGTACATGCGTTCCAAAACATGAACCCCCCCTCCCACCTCCCTCCCCATAACATCTCTCTGGGTCATCCCCGTGCACCAGCCCCAAGCATGCTGTATCCTGCATCGGACATAGACTGGCGATTTGATTCTTACATGATAGTATACATGTTTCAATGCCATTCTCCCAAATCATCCCACCCTCTCCCTCTCCGTTTGAGTCCAAAAGTCCGCTATACACATCTGTGTCTTTTTTGCTGTCATGCATACAGGGTCATCATTGCCATCTTTCTAAATTCCATACATATGTGTTAGTATACTGTATTGGTGTTTTTCTTTTTGGCTTACTTCACTCTGTATAATCGGCTACAGTTTCATCCATCTCATCAGAACTGATTCAAATGTATTCTTTCTAACGGCTGAGTAATACTCCATTGTGTATATGTACCACAGCTTTCTTATCCATTCATCTGCTGATGGACATCTAGGTTGTTTCCATGTCCTGGCTATTATAAACAGTGCTGCGATGAACATTGGGGTACATGTGTCTCTTTCAATTCTGGGTCATAAGGCAGTTCTATTTGCAATTTTTTAAGGAATCTCCACACTGTTCTCCATAGTGGCTGTACTAGTTTGCATTCCCACCAACAGTGTAAGAGGGTTCCCTTTTCTCCACACCCTCTTCAGCATTTATTGCTTGCAGATTTTTGGATCGCAGACATTCTGACTGGTGTGAAGTGGTACCTCATTGTGGTTTTGATTTGCATTTCTCTAATAATGAGTGATGTTGAGCATCTTTTCATGTGTTTGTTAGCCATCCGTAATTAATAGTAATCTTTTGATGTTCCAACTATGTGATCTTTATTGCAGAACTCCTTCATACCCTGGCTTCTTGCTTACCTTTTTGGAGCAGTCTCTCAGAGCTATGTGGCTTGAAGTCCTCAGAAAGTCCACCAAATTAAACACATGGAACTTATATTTCATTTAACACTTACATAGCACTTACAAAGTAGACATGGTCTCAGTTCTTTTCAAATATCTAATAAGTTTATCTTCTGAAAAAGTCAATAAAATATCAGTAATTATATTACATGTAAATAACGAAATTATTTCCAGTAAAAGACAAAAGATATCAGATTATATTTTTTAAAAGCCTAACTATACTACTGACAATAAACAAATGGGACCTAGTTAAACTTAAAAGCTTCTGCACAACAAAGGAAACTATAAGCAAGGTGAAAAGGCAGCCTTCAGAATGGGAGAAAATAATAGCAAATGAAGCAGCTGACAAACAACTAATCTCAAAAATATACAAGCAACTTATGCAGCTCAATTCCAGAAAAATAAATGACCCAATCAAAAAATGGGCCAAAGAACTAAATAGACATTTCTCCAAAGAAGACATACAGATGGCTAACAAACACATGAAAAGATGCTCAACATCACTCATTATCAGAGAAATGCAAATCAAAACTACAATGAGGTACCATTTCACACCAGTCAGAATGGCTGTGATCCAAAAGTCTACAAGCAATAAATGCTGAAGAGGGTGTGGAGAAAAGGGAACCCTCTTACACTGTTGGTGGGAATGCAAACTAGTACAGCCACTATGGAGAACAGCGTGGAGATTCCTTAAAAAACTGGAAATAGAACTGCCTTATGACTGAGCAATCCCACTGCTGGGCATACACACCAAGGAAACCAGAATTGAAAGAGACACGTGTACCCCAATGTTCATTGCAGCACTGTTTATAATAGCCAGAACATGGAAGCAACCTAGATGTCCATCAGCAGACAAATGGATAAGAAAGCTGTGGTACATATACACAATGGAGTATTACTCAGCCGTTAGAAAGAATACATTTGAATCAGTTCTAATGAGGTGGATGAAACTGGAGCCTATTATACACAGTGAAGTAAGCCAGAAAGAAAAACACCAATACAGTATACTAACGCATATATATGGAATTTAGAAAGATGGTAACGGAAACCCTGTATGCGAGACAGCAAAAGAAACACAGATGTATAGAACAGTCTTTTGGACTCTGTGGGAGAGGGTGAGGGTGGGATGATTTGGGAGAATGGCATTGAAACATGTATAATATCATATATGAAACGAATCTCCTGTCCAGGTTTGATGCACAATACTGGATGCTTGGGGCTGGTGCACTGGGACGACCCAGAGGGATGGTATGGGGAGGGAGGAGGGAGGGCGGTTCAGGATGGGGAACACGTGTATACCTGTGGCGGATTCATGTTGATGTATGGCAAAACCAATACAATGTTGTAAAGTAAACTCCAATTAAAATAAATAAATTTGCATTTAAAAAATAAAAGTTATTCTGTTGTCTGGAAAAAAATTCAAAAAGTTAAAAACAAAGGATTAAAAAAGTACTATTTCAATACTAGCAAAAAAGTTTACATAGTTACACTAGTATCAGATACAGTAAAATTTAAGACAAGAAGTCTTACTAGATATGAAAAGGGACAATTCTTATATAAAAAGGATTAGTTTACCAGAAGATGTAATAATTGAAAATCTCAAAAGCTTGAAAATTGATAAAACAGAAAAGGACATTAGAACTAAAATGAGAAATAAAGAAGTTCACAATAAGACTGGAAGACTTTACCACAATGCTACTCAAAGTATGATCCAAACCAGTCCATGATGAGATAATTATAGAAACTGAGCACAGCACTTACAGATTTTTATAGCAATTTAACATTGCTGAAATTTCTTACTTTTTTTTAAAAAATGAAAACAATTGTCTACAACAGATCAGAAAAAAAATGGCTCTTCACCACAAATGCTTTGAGAAGCACTATCTTAATATATCATTCTTAAGAGCTGGTAGAACACATCTCTTGGGCCATTTTTAGTTTTCCCAATTTCTGATTGATGGTGCTTTCTCAGTTTTGGTTTGTGGAAGGTGTAGAGGTGAAAATTAAACTCTAATGAGAGACAAAGGAAATGGAAGTAGAGGATGAAAAGTTTAGAAAAAGTTAATCAGGTTAAATTAAAAATAAATATAGATATAGACCAATAACTTAAAGGCTGGTTCAACCCCAAATCTCTGCTCTCTCTCCATGCAACACCCCCTCAGGTCCCACAGCAGATCAGAGCTTTTATTTTCTAGAAAAACTACACCAGAGAGACTCTAAGACTTGAAGAAACCAGACACTGTGGAGGGCAGGGATGAATCACTGGACTAAAAATAGAGGGATTCAGTGAAAGACTGCATAACAAATGATTAGATCCCCAGCTCCCTTCCTTTTTCTGCTCCCAGAATGCCGGAGTCACCTGACAATCTAAGTCACAGAAAGGTAGGTTCATCTCTAAGAAAATGAAAAATGAACAAATAGGTGCTGACAGGCTGAGTCCTCCAACAGGTTTGCTCTCATGGAAAGTCCTTGCCGTGTACACAAGACTTCAAACATCTTTAGAGCCTCACTCTAGAAAATGAAATGACAGCCAAAGACCATCTCTCATTTTTGGAGATAGCCTCCAAGAAAGGCATAAAGCAAAACTAACAAACAGTGGTAGCCAGCCTCCAAAATGGCCTCCAATCACCCCCCACCTTTTTATATTGTCCCTTCCTACGTTGTACACACATTTGTCAATGTGCCTGATTGCTTACAGTAGAAATGATGGAATAAAAGTTTCAAGATTAGGTTATGAAAGACTGCAGTTTCCATCTTAGATTCTCTAATTCTCACTCTTGCTCTCTCATACTCTGAGGGAAACAAGCGGCCATGTTGAGAGCAGGGTGACTAACCTTTCCAGCTTCCCTGACTGAATGGGTTGCCAGAGGCAAAACCTTCAGAACTAAAATCACGGGTCAACCAGGAAACCTGGAATGAGTTGGTCACCCTACTTGTGAGCAGTCTTATGGAAAGGTCCATGGGGTAAAGAACTGATGCCTCTGGCTAATAGCCAATGAGAAACTGGGGCCTGTCAACAAGTCTGTAAGTGAGCTTAAGAGTGGATTCCCTAGCCCCAGTGGAGCCTTGAGATGACTATAGCCCTAGCCAATCCCATGCAAACTTGGAGGAGACCCTGAGTCTCTCACAGAGAGATTCTCACAAACTTCACAGATTGTGTGAGATAAAACCATATGTTGTTTTTAAGTTGCTAAGCTTGAAGGTAATTTGCTAGGCTTTAATAGATAACTAATACACAACAGAAAAAAAAAAAAACCTGAAAAAGTTAGTACTTCAAAAAAAGATATGTACAGTATTTCAAGATCAGGATTCTGTAACAAAGCGGAATGTGTTAAATTGACTATAGGAATGGCCTCAATTTGTTAAAGCCTCCCTGAATTCAACACTTTGTCAGTTCTCTCGCACTGATTTGGCCATGTGTCTTGCTTTGGGAGAGTAGCAAACATGACTCAGAGACTTGAAAAGCACCTGCACATTGAGGCCTGCTCTCTTGCTATTCTTGAGTCCCTGATACCACGTGGGCAAAGCTAGGCTAACCAGCTGAAGGATAATAAACCAGATGGAAGAGAATGAAGGCACCCAAGAGGACAGTCAGCCTTTATCTGCCCCAGTAGCTGACTGCAGTTTCATCAGTGAGCCAAACTAAAGTCAGTTGAGACTGGCTATAAGAGCAGAACCTCATAGTCTAGTCTAGCTCAAATTGCTGACCCACAGAATCATGAACTAAATAGCTGGCTGTCATCTTAAGCCACTAAGCTTCAGCTTTAGAGTGTTTTTTAAGTTAATTAATTTATTTTTGGCTGCGATGGGTCTTCATCACTGTGTGTGGCTTTTCTCTAATTGCAGCAAGCAGGGGCTACTCTGTTGTGGATCACATGTTTCTCATTACTGTGGCTTCTGTGTTGCAGAGCACAGGCTCTAGTATACACAGGCTTCAGTAGTTGTGGCTCGTGGGCTCTAGAGTGCACGCTCAGTAGTTGTGGCACAAGTGTTTAGTTGCCCCACAGTGTGAGTATTCTTCCCAGACCAGGGATAGAACCCATGTCCCCTGCATTGGCAGGCAGATTCCCAACCTCTGGGCCACCCAGGGAAGCCCCTTAGGAAGTTCTTTTTTTTTTATGCATCATAAGGTAATCAATACAATAACAGATGAAGAATAAGACAGAGCTCTTGGAAATCAAAATTATGACCGTCAAAAATTTTCAACGTTTTAGTAGAAATCCTAGGAAGGTAAAAATCAAGAAGAAAAGATTAAAAAAATAGATCTAGAAGGTTTATATCCAGCCAATAGGAGTTCCAGAAAGAGAGAAGAGAGAAATTGAGAGAGGTGGGGGATGTGTTGAAATAATTGTAGTAGTCACTGTAAGTGTCCTGTCCCTAATTCATCATCCTTACCACCTAAATATATACCATAATTAGCACCTGCATTTATTAGCCTAAGGGTTTTTCCCCTGGGCATTTGAGCCTGCTTTGATGCTTGACTATCAAAGAAAAATTAATAACTTAGGAAGTGAAACCTCCTCCTTACCAAGTATTGGAATTATGTATTTCCAAACAAAAGTGAAAGACTTATTCAGTGAAAATTATGTCATGTTGAAAGAAATTTTAAAAGGCATAAAGAGCCTACTGATGAAAGTGAAAGAGAAGGGTGAAAAAGTTGGCTTAAAACTCAACATTCAGAAAACTAAGATCATGGCATCTGGTCCCATCACTTCATGGCAAATAGATGGGGAAACAATGGAAACAGTGAGAAACCCAATTTTCTTGGGCTCCAGAATCACTGCAGATGGTGATTGCAGCCATGAAATTAAAAGATGTTTGCTCCTTGGAAGAAAAGTTATGACCAACATAGACAGCATATTCAAAAGCAGAGACATTACTTTGCCAACAAAAGTCCATATAGTCAAAGCTACGGTTTTTCCAGTAGTCATGTATGGATATGAGAGTTGGACTATAAAGAAAGCTGAGTGCTGAAGAATTGATGCTTTTGAAGTGTGGTGTTGAAGAAGACTCTTGAGAGTCCTTTGGACTGCAAGGAGATCCAATCAGTCAATCAGTCAGTCAGTCAATCAGTCCTGAATATTCATTGGAAGGACTGATGCTGAAGCTGAAACTCAAATACTTTGGACACCTGATGCAAAGAGATGACTCATTTGAGAAGACCCTGATGTTGGGAAAGAATGAAGGCAGGAGAAGAAGGGGACGACAGAGGATGAGATAGTTTGATGGCATCACCGAGTTGATGGACATGAGCTTGAGTAAGCTCTGGGAGTTGGTCATGGACAGGAAAGCCTGGCATGCTGCAGTCCATGGGGTTGCAAAGAGTAGGACACGACTGAGCAACTGAATTTACCGAGGTGGAAACATATCCCATGTTCATGGATTGGAAGATTTAAGATGTGAATACTACCCAAAGGAATCTACAGATTCAATGCAATCCCTATCAAAATCCCAATGATGTTTTTGCAGAAATAGAAAAATTCTAGAAAATTCATTCTAAAACTCATGTGGGATAACAAAGGATTGTGAGTAGCCCAAACAGTCTTCAATAGGAACAAAGCTGGACGACTCATGTTTTTTGACTTCAAAATTCACTATAAAAGTATACTAATCAAAATAGTATGGTTCTGGTTTAAAAACAGACACATAGACAAATAGAAAAGGATAGAAAGACCGGAAATAAACCCTTCAAAATATGGTTAAATGATTTATGACAAAGGTGCCAGGACCATTACATGGGAAAATGTGCTGGAAAAATTATATATTCACATGCAACAGAATGAAGTTGTACCTTTACCTAAAATACAAAAGATAACCCAAAATAGATCAAAGACTTCAGTTTAGTTCAGTTCAGTCACTCAGTCATGTCCTACTCTTTGCAGCCCCATGAACCACAGCATGCCAGGCCTCCCTGTCCGTCACCAACTCCTGGAGTTTACCCAAAATCAGGTCCATTGAGTCAGTGATGCCATCCAACCACCTCATCCTCTGTCATCCCCTTCTCCTCCTGCCCTCAATCTTTCCCAGCATCAGGGTTTTTTCAAATGAGTCAGCTCTTTGCATTGGAGTTTCAGCTTCAACATCAGTCCTTCCAATGAATATTAAGGACTGATTTCCTTTAGGATGGACTGGTTGGATCTCCTTGCTGTCCAGGAGATTCTCAAGAGTCTTCTCTTGAGAGAAGACTTAAAACTATAGAATTCTTAAAAGGAAACATAGGACTAAAGCTTCACAACTTTGGATCTGGCAATAATAATCTTGGATACGACATCAAAGGCATAAGCAACAAAAGAAAAAATAAACAAATGGAACTTAATGAAATTAAGAAAATTTTGTACATGAAGAGACAGTATCAACAGAGTAAAAAGGCAACCCAAAGATTGAGAGGCAATATTAGCAAATCATACACTTGGGATTAATAGTTAGAATATATAGAGAACCCCTACAACTCAACAATAGAAAACAACCTGATTCGAAATCAACAAAGGAGTAAATAGACATTTTTCCAAAGAGGAAATGAAGATGTCCAACAGGTACATGGATGCTCAACATGGCTAATCATCAGGGAAATGCAAATCAAAACCATAATGAGAGCTCAAGCACCACATGCCTACCAGAATAGCTATCATCAAAAAGAACAAATGACAAATGTTGGCAAGGATATGGAGAAACCTGGAGAATCCCCATGGCAAGAGGAGTCTGGTGGGGTCACAAAGTCTATGGGGTCACAAAGAGTCTGTCACGACTGAGCAACTAAGAACACCACAGCACAGTAAACAGTGTACCCTCACATACTCTTGGTGGGAACTGTAAATTAGTGTAGCAATTGTGAAAAACAGTATGGAAGCCTCTCAAAAAACTAAAAATACAACTATTGTATGACTTTTCCACTCCTGGCTATATAGCCAAAAAAACCCCAAAACACGAATTCAAAATATACGTGTACTCCGATGTTTGTAGTAACATCATTTACAACAGCTAGGGTATGGAAGCAACTTGTGTCCATCAACAGAAGAATGGATAAAGAAGATGTGGTGTGCATATAGATAATGAAGTACTACTCCGCCATAAAAAAGATGAAATTTTGCCATTTGCAACAATGCAAATGGACTTGGAGGTCATTAAGCAAAGTGAAATAAGTCGGTCAGAGAAAGACAACTATTGTATGATACCATTTAAATGTGGACTCTAAAGAACACAACAAACTAGTGAATAAAACAAAAACGAAGCAGACTCACAGATATAGAGAAGAAACTAGTGTTGACCAGTGGGGAGAAAAAAGAGGGGGATGGGAAATATAGGGGTAGGAGGAAAAAAGGGTTATTATGGATTATATGAAATTATATGCATGAAACTTTTGAAAATTGTAAAGCACTACAGATTTTAAAATTGTAAAGCACCCCTTCATGGATCACTGCCTTGTTGTGGCGAAGGGGCTCATGCAACTCGACAAAGCTATGAGCCATGCCATGTAGGGCCACCCAAGGTGGAAGGGTCATAGCAGAAGGTTCTAACAAAGCATGATTCACTGGAGGTGGAAATGACAAACCACCTCAATTTACTTGCCGTTGAGAACTTCATAAATTGTCTATAAAGGACAAAAAGATATAACACCAAAAGACGAGTGTTCCCAGGTCTGAAGGTGTCCAATATGCTACTGGGGAAGAGTGGAGGAGAACTACTAATAGCCTCAATAAGAATGAGGTGGCTGGGCCGAAGTGGAAACAATGCTCAGTTGTGGATTTGTCTGGTGATGAAAGTAAAATCCGAAAGTAAAATATTGCAAAGAACAATATTGCATAGGAATCTGGAATGTTGGGTAAATTACCATGGATCAAGGTAAATTGGACATGTTCAAGCAGGAGATGGTAAGAATAAACATCAACATCTTAGGAATCAGTGAACTAAAATGGATGGGAATGGGTGAATTTAATTCAGACCATTATATCTATTACTGTGGGCAGGAATCCCATAGAAGAAATGGAATAGATCTCAAATCAACAAAAGAGTCCAATGAAGTAGTTGGGTGGAACTTCAAAAATGACAGAATGATCTGGGTTCATTTCCAAGGCAAACCAATCAACATTACAGTAACCCAAGTTTATGCCCCTACCAATGATGCTGAAGAAGCTGATCAGTTCTATGATGACCTAGAAGACCTCCTAGAACTAACACCAAAATAAGATGTTCCATTCATCATTGGGGACTGGAATGCAAAAGTAGAAGGTCAAGAGATACCTGGAATAACAGACAAGATTGGCCTTGGAGAACAAAATGAAGCAAGGCAAAGGGTAACTGAATTCTGTCAAGAGAATGCATTGGTCATAGCAAATGTCCTTTTTCAATGACACAAGAGACGACTTTACACTTGAACTTCACCAAATGGCTAACATCAAAATCAAATTGATTACACTCTTTGTAGCTGAAGATGGAGAAGCTGTATACAGTCAGCAAAAACAAGACTTGGAGCTGACTGTAGCGCAGATCATCAGCTTCTCATAGCAGAATTCAGGCTTAAACTTTAAAAAGTGGGGGAAACCACTAGGACAGCCAGGTATGATTTAAATAAAATCCCCTATGAATATACAGTGGAGGTAATGAATAGATTCAAGGGATTAGAACTCGTAAACAGTGTGCTTGAAGAATTATGGATGAAGGTACATAATTTTGCACAGGAAGCAGTGAACAAAGCCATCTCAAAGATAAAGAAAAGCAAGAAGGCAAAGTGGTTATCTTAGGAGGACTTACAAACAGCTAAAGAAAGAAGAGATGTGAAAAGCGAGGGAGAAAGGGAAAGGTATATCCAATTAAATGCAGATGTCCAAAGAACAACATGGAGGGACAAGAAGGCCTTTTTCAATAAACAGTGTATAAAACTAGAAAAAAACAACAGAACGGGAAGACTAGACATCTCTTCAGGAAAACTGGAGATGTCAAGAGGACAGTTTGCCCAGATGGGCACAATAAAGGACAGAGACGGTAGAGACCTTATAGACACTGAAGAGATCAAGAAGAGGTGGAAAGAATACACAGAAGAGCTGTATAAAAAAGATACAGATGGACTGGGTGACTATGATGGTATAGTCAGCCACCCAGAACCAGACATTCTGGAGAGTAAAGTCAAGTGGGCCTTAGAAAGCTCTGCTGTTAATAAAGCTAGTAGATGTGATGGAATTCCAGCAGAACTATTCAAAATCCTAAAGGATGATGCCATTACGGTGTTTCATTCAATATGTCAGCAAATCTGGAAGACCTAGCTGTGGCCACAGGACTGGAAAAGGTCAATTCTCATTCCAGTTCCCAAGAAGGGTAGTACTAAGGAATGTGCTAACCATCAGACAATTACACTCATCTCCCATGCTAGTAAAGTCATGCTTAAAATCTTGTATACTAGGCTTTAGCATTATGCAAACCAAGAACTTCCAGATGTCCGAGGTGGATTTAGAAAAGGAAGAGGAACCAGAGATCAAATTGCCGACATTTGCTGGATCATACAGAATGCTAGGGAATTAAAAAAAAAAAATCTACCTCTGTTTCATCGACTATGCCAAAGCCTTTGACTGTGTGGATCATAATAAACTGTGGAAAGCTCTTAAAGAAATGGGAATACCAGACCATCTTACCTGTTTCCTGAGAAGCCTATATGCAGTTCAAGAAGCAACCTGTATGCAAAAGCAAACCCTGTATGAAACAATTGATTGGTTCAAGATTGAGAAAGGAATAGAGTAGGGCTGTCTGCTGTCACCCTGTTTGTTTAATCTACATGCTTAGCACATCGTGAGAAATGTCGAGCTGGATACGAGCTGGAATCAAGATAGGCAGGAGAAATATCAACAACTTCAGATATGCGGATGATACCACTCTAATGGCAGAAAGCAAAGAGGAACTAAAGAACCTCTTGATGAGAGTGAAGGATGAGAGTGAAAAAGAGCCAGCTTAAAACTAAATGTTAAAAAAAAAAAAACACCTAAGATCATGACATCTGGCCCCATTAACTCATGGCAAATAGAAGGGGAAAAGGTGGAAGTAGTGACAGATTTCTTCTAATTGGGCTCTAAAATCACTGAGGATAGTGACTGCAGCCATGAAATCAGAAGATGTTTGCTTCTTGGCAAGAAAGCTTTGACAAACCTAGATGGTGTGTTGAAAAGCAGAGACATTACTCTGCTGAGAAAGGTCCTTATAGTCAAGGCTATGGTCTTCCCAGTGGTCATGTACAGTTGTGAGAGCTGGACTGTAAAGAAGACGGAGCACCAAAGAATTGAAGCCTTTGAACTATGGTGCTGGAGAAGACTCCTGAGAGTCCCTTGGACAGCAAGGAGATCAAACTAGTCAATCTTCAGGGAAATCAACCCTGAATACTCATTGGAAGGATGCTGAAGCTGAAACTCCAGTATTTTGTTCATTTGATGTGAACAGTTGATTCACTGGAAAAGTCCCTGATGTTGTGACAGATTGAGGGCAGGAGAAGATGGCGTCAGAGGGTGAGATGGCTGGATGGCATCACCAATGCAATGGACATGAACTTGGGCAAACTTTGGAGATAGTGAGGTGCCAGGAGCCAGTGTGAGGAACTCCACCCTTGGCAAAGGTCATGAGGAAGGAGGCTAGGCATACGCAAAGGCAGGATCGAGCCTCAGGAAACCCCCTGTTCCCGAGCATCTATCCCCCAAACCAGAGTCTGTTTTATGCTCTCACCTATACCTCTGACTTTACAGGGGGTTCTCCCCCATCATCATTTCTCTCGGAGGAGTTAACTTGCAGCTCCAGTTAATAAAAATTCCTGGGCGTGACAAGAGTGTTTCAACTTACTAACTCCTCTGAAAGTTTTCTAGCCTGCCTGAGCGGGTTCATCCTGCCATGTGTGATTGTTTACAGCCTCCCAACTGTGAGAGGCACGAGATGCTTTAAACTTTCTATATGCAGACTCTTTTGAAAAGTTAGAAAATTATTAGTATAGCATAGTGGGTTGATTAGGAACTATATTGGTGAAGGGTTTTTCATTTATTGTGCCAATAGTTACTGCTAATTCCCTGCCCTAGGTGTGACAAGGGTGTCTGTCAAACCTCTCTGCTGGCAAACTAGCTTGTGTGACAGGATTATCCATACTCCTGCCAAACACATGATTGTTTACTACCTCTCAACCTAAACAGCACAGAGAGTTTGGAGTATTTTGAAAGTCTTAATTAGCACAGGGCTTTTCTCATTGTTGAGTCAATGATTGCCGCCAGGCCTCCATATCCTTAGGCACCTGGGAATATATTAATCAATGTATTTGGAACATACAAAAGAAAATATAGTAGTTTTTGATGTTAGCAATACTAGACTTTTTGAGTTAATGAATTTTCTCTTTTGTTATAGAGCACTGTACTTTGTTATAAATCACTGTGTCCTTGCTATGTAAAAATGTAACTTTATCACTATCTTAAGACTAGATAGATCTTAAGGGGAATGCTAGTGAAGGGTTTTCATTTGTTGAGCCAATATTTGCTGCTAAATCTCCATATTCCTTGCCCTTATAATGACTATAACTAGCGTATAGGAAAAATAAGTATTAACCTTTAAGATTAATCATGTTAAACCTTAGGTTAAGTAAATTCCTTTCTTGATTGTAACCCACTACACCCTCACTTTATAGGAATGCAACTTTATTTGGAGGGTGGCACCTGGTTTAAGAAAAAATCACCCCTGGAAAAAATAAGTTTTCTGGTTGACTGACCGTTATCAGAAAGGGCCATAAAATGTCAACAGGCCTCATGGCCAGAAGATGATGTAAAACCCATAAGACCTTTGTATAATTTTATATGAAGCACCTGATTTTGACAAGGGTCAGGTCTGCTGACCCCATGTGACTCTGTATTCATCCCTATGTATAACAAAAAGTATATAAGCAAACTTGAAAAATAAAGAAATGGGATCAGTTTCTGGAAAGACCAGTTCCCGTGTGTCGTTCTTTCCCCTTCTGGCTGAATTACCATCTGAAATGTGGGTACTCACCAAGCCTGCTAATTTTGCCTGGGCTTCTAAGATCCGACCGGGGAGGCCTCAGTGCCTCCTCTCCTTCGGGAGAACAGAAAGATGCCTGTGGCCTACATAGGTGGTGATTGGTATTCCACGTAAACCAAGTTATTCAGCCGCTTTTTCTTCACTAATTTTCCTACTACACTATCCGTTTCTAATCTCTCCCTATATCTGTAATTAAATAAGTTTTCTCCTAGGACGCCTACTCCGTCTCCCCTTCTAATTACCCTGGATCCACTGGGGCTGGACCCTGGCAGTGAGGGACAGAGAGACCTGGTGTGTTGCAGTCCATGGAGTTGCAAAGAGTCAGACACAACTGGGTAACTGAACAACAACAATGGATTATATGAAATCATATGTATGTAACTTCTGAAAATTGTAAAGCACTATAGAATTTAAAGAATCTTTCTTTCAGTAAAACGTTTTAAGTTAAAAAAAAAGAACAAAAACTTAAATAAACATCTCTCCAAGTAAGATATATAAATGGAAATAAGCACATGAAAAGATGTTCAGTGCTGCATTAGGGATCATTCGGGAAATGCAAATCAAGATTATGAGATACTACCTCACATCCATTAGGATGGCTGCCATTCAAAAAAAGGACAGAAAATAACAAGTTTTGGCAAGAATGTTGAGAAACTGGAACTCCTGTGCACTACTGGTGAAAATGTAAAATGGTATTGCCACTGTGGAAAACAGTACAGTGTTTCCTCAAAAAACTAAAAATAGAATTACCATAGGATCCAGCAATTCCATTTCTGCACATTTACCCCAAAGAATTGAAAGCAAGGTCTCAAAGAGATATTTGTACACTCATGTTCACAACTGCTAAAATGTGGAAACAACCCAAGGGTCCACCAACGAATGAATGGATAAAGAAAATATGGTATATACATACAATGGGATATTATTCAGCCTTAAAAAGAAAGGAAATTCTGACATATGCTATGAAATGGATGATGTGATATGATTGGGAATTTGTGTGCCAATGCAGGGGACAAGGGTTTGATCCCTGGTTTGGGAAGATTTCACTTGCTGCAGGGCAACTAAGACCCTGCCACAACTACTGAGCCCACGTGCAGCAACTACTGAAGCCCGCCCGGCCCTAGAGCTCTTAGTTTGTGACAAGAAAAGCCACCGCAATCAGAGGTCTGTGCAGGGTACAACTAGAGAGTAGCCCCTGCTCACTGCAAATAGAAAAAGCCTATGCACATCAGTGAAGACCCAGCACAGCCAAAAATAAAGAAATAATAAATTAAAAAAATTTTAATTAAAAAAACATGTTATTTAGAGTAATAGACTATTTTTAAGCAATGTATGTGGAAGGCTTTTTAAAACGCGTACATAAATGCAAGAGATGAGCGAAGCAATTTAGACAGACCTGAATTACACCACAGCTTTCTTTTTCCATATTGTCTCTTTAAATATCCCCTCTCTCACTGGTGGTGGTGTAGTGGCTAAGTCGTGTCCGACTCTTGCGACCCCATGGACTGTAGCCCACCAGGCTCCTCTGTCCATGGGATTTTCCAGGCAAGAGTACTGGAGTGGATTGCCATTTCCTTCTCCAGGCGATCTTCCCAACCCAGGAATCGAATTCAGGTCTCCTGCATTGCAGGCAGATTCTTTTACCGACTGAGCTGTGAGGGAAGTCCACTCCCACCCCCTAAATATCCCTTTTAGTGGCATGCATTGGAGAAGGAAATGCCAACTCGCGCCAGTGTTTTTGCCTGGAGGATCCCAGGGAAGGTGGACCCTGCTGAGCTGCCATCTATGGGGTCGCACAGAGTCGGACACTACTGAAGCGACTTAGTAGCAGCAGCAGTAGCAGTGGCTCCAGGGTGTTTCATGGAGTAATGTAAGTGCCGGGAGCCACAGGCTCTGGATGGGAGGAAAAGAAGGAAGCAGCCGCTTCTCTGCGCGATCGGGTTTCCAGCATCCTCCTTCATCCCTGCCTCCGATGTGTCTACCTTTTGATGCCCGTAGAGCCAGTGAGTGGGGGGCGAGGGGAAGGGGCGCAGGTCTCGAAGCAGCCTCTGCCTCTGCAGGTAGAGCTTGATGGCCTGCAGCAGCCCTAGGGCCAAACAGAACGCCAGCGTCAGGTGAAAGGGCCTCGTCCAGTGCGCCTCAAGCCAGAAGGACTCCATCCAGGACTCCATCGCTTTGCGCTGCGAGGATTGCCTTGCCGGAAGGGAGCTTTGTTTAGCAGGCTCTTGCGGGAGGATCCACCCACTCACTCCAGGGCAAAGCCCGCCCACTGTTTCTCTGTGCCCTCCCGCAGGATCCGGGTCCCTCTCCCCGCTTCCTCCTCTCATCGCCCAGGGTGCTAAAGAGCCTTGGGAGGGGCAGTTCCCGCTTAGGGGGAGGAAGCAGGCGCGAGTTCCCGGATTTCTTGCCCTTTATCAATGGATGCAAACCTGCACTCAGGACGACTTCTCATGAAGTGTCATAGTTCATGTGTGACAGTTTTCAGTCACAGAAAATCTGAATTTTAGGTTTTGAAATAATGCCAAAGCTAACGTCGTTGGTTTTCCTCTTTGCCACAAAGCATTTATAAACTGTGCTGAAGAAAAGAACTTGTTCCCCACTGAAATGCTATCAAAACCCACAAAAGTCTGGGGGCTGGTAATGCGTGAGTAGGATAATTAACCTTACATAGGTACCCGTCCAGTGGTGTGCTAGTAGTCTTACAGCTGGTTCTCACTCTGATTACTGGTGCTTGCCCGTGCCCAGCAAGTCCTGTGTCAAGTCTGCCAGCAGAGGACCTGAACACTGAGCTGGGAAGAGATACAAAGCTGCTACCGTCATGTAGTATTCCCACCACGCAGATTCAGACGGGGCCGGTTACAGGATTTGTGGATCCAGGTGCAAGATGAAAATGCGGGGCTCCTTGTTAAAACTTTATTAAAAATTTCAAGATGATGACAGCAGGGCATTAAACCAAGCACACACCCTTTTGAGTGCAGGGCTTAGATCTCCGGCCCATGAAGCCAGCCCTGGATACAAGAGACATCAGTTCAGTTCAGTCACTCAGTCGTGTCCAACTCTTTGCAACCCCATGGACTGCAGGACACCAGGCTTCCCTGTCCATCACCAGCCCCCAGAGCTTACTCAAACTCATGTCCATTGAGTCAGTGATGCCATCCAACCATCTCATCCTCTGTCATCGCCTTCTCCTCCCGCCTTCAATCATTTCCAGCATCATGGTCTTTTCGAATGAGTCAGTTCTTTCCATCAGGTGGCCAAAGGATTGGAGTTTCAGCTTCAGCATCAGTCCTTCCAATGAATATGCAGGACTGATTTCCTCTAGGATGGACTGGTTGGATCTCCTTGCAGTCCAAGGGACTCTCAAGAGCCTTCTCCAACACCAGAGTTCAAAAGCACCAGTTCTTCGGTGCTCAGCTTTCTTTTTAGTCCAATGCTCACATCCATAGGTGACTACTGGAAAAACCAAAGCTTTGACTAGACAGATCTTTGTTGGCAAAGTAATATCTCTGCTTTACAATATGCTGTCTAGGTTGGTCATAACTTTTCTTCCAAGGAACAAGCGTCTTTTAATTTCATGGCTGCAGTGATATTGGAGCCCCCCCCCCAAATAGTCTGTCACTGTTTCCATTGTTTCCCCATCTATTTGCCATGAAGTGATAGTACCAGCCATGAAATTAAAAGACGCTTACTCCTTGGAAGAAAAGTTATGACCACCCTAGATAGCATATTCAAAAGCAGAGACATTACTTTGCTGACTAAGGTCCGTCTAGTCAAGACTATGGTTTTTCCAATGGTCATGTATGGATGTGACAGTTGTACTGTGAAGAAGGCTGAGTGCCGAAGAATTGATGCTTTTGAACTGTGGTGTTGGAGAAGACCCTTGAGAGCCCCTTGGAGATCCAACCGGTCCATTCTAAAGGAGATCAGCCTTGGGTGTTCTTTGGAAGGACTGATGCTAAAGCTGAAACTCCAGTACTTTGGCCACCTCATGCGAAGAGTTGACTCATTGGAAAAGATTCTGATGCTGGGAGTGATTGGGGGCAGGAAGAGAAGGGGACAACAGAGGATGAGATGGCTGGATGGCATCACTGACTCGATGGATGTTAGTCTGAGTGAACTCTGAGAGTTGGTGATGGACAGGGAGGCCTGGCATGCTGCGATTCATGGGGTCGTAGAGAGTCGGACATGACTGAGCGACTGAACTGAACTGAACTGACTGATAGTACCAGATGCCATGATCTTAGTTTTCTGAATGTTGAGCTTTAAGCCAACTTTTTGACTGTCCTTTTTTACTTTCAAGAGACATAATTATTAATAATCTCAAGAGTATAGATAATAGTATAGTAAAATTAAAAAACTATGCATTTTTAGTACTTATTAATCATCAGATATGGGCTTCAGTGGTGGTTCAGCGGTAAAGAATCCACCTGCCAATGTAGGAGAGGCATGTTCAATCCCTGGGTTGGGAAGATGCCCTGGAGAGGGGAATAGCAATCCTCTTCAGTATTCTTGCTTGGGAAATCCCATGGATAGAAGTGCCTGGTGGGCTACAATCCATGGGGTCACAAAGAGTCAGACACAACTGGGTGACTAACACAATGACTAACAACAGCAAAACCAGCAGGTGGTGAAGTCGGATTCAAGAGTCCTAATTTCTCAAGCTGGCTTCCCTGGTGGCTAAGCTGCTGTCCCTCACATCTAGCTTTCTTTCATACATCCATTTATTTATGCTAAAACAGGCAAATGTAAGGTGTTGGATTCACAGCCCAGAATAATAAACCCAGTCTCTGCTGCAATTCCTTACTCCCCTCTCCTCAGTACCGCCCACTCCTCAGGCTCCCACTCCAGTCTCTGGAGCCAGGTTTCACTTAGCAAGGTAACGGTTAGGACAGACTCCAGTGAAGACAATTTTACCTGGACCAAATGCCAGCCCCTCAAATCCATTGTGCACCACATATGAAGTGTTTCAGTTGCCTCTTCTCAGACGTTACCAGCTCCTGCCTATCTCTGTCTCTCAACCAGAAACTGCTATTTAACAGTGTATCAGAATCTTCTGTTTTACAGTCTCTCCTGGGAGATTCATGGCATTTTTATTTTTCCGATTTTTTCTCTGTGTCCTGCTCTTTCCCTAGATCATGATAAGTGTATGGTGGCCTTCCTAAGACTGCATCATAGTGGTCTGGCTGAAGACCTCAGATTCACACCTAGGTCCTGGGTACTCTCAGCTTTGTGAGATCTAGTCTGGTCTGGTCTTTGGGTTGGTGAACTTCTAGTTAGTTCTCTCAGCAGGGTCAGGGCCTGAGGACACCTTAGCTGACCCAGTCCCACCGAGGCACTTGCTGGAATTGTTAGCTCTCTGAGACCTAGCCAGACTATTTTCTGCATTCCATGTCCTTCCTTGCAGAACAAAGGAACTTTGGGCTTTTTACCAATATACCCTAAGAGGCATGAGGGTGCTAGCTCAGGCCTTCTTTCTCCTTCACTGCCATTTTCATTCTGCTTCCTCCCAAAAAGGAACTCTTGTGCTATCAACTTTTCTGTCATCTATCCAAAACTCGCCTTCCCTTGATTTTAGCCTAGATGGGAGAAATCAGTTACTCTCCTGACCACTGGCTTCCTGACCTCTGCTCATTCTTCTCCCAGCCCAGTAGGTTGGAAGAGGTGGCTTTTCCACAACCTCCATTTCACGTAGGAAGAACTTTCCTTATGATATTGCCTGTGTTCTGTCTACCTTCAATTGAGAGTGAAGAGCTTCCATTCACTCCAAAAGTGGGGAAACAGAGAAATTTAGAAATTTATTCTGGCTAAAGACTGGCTTTCCATACTTACTGCCACTCAAAAATCCCATTTTGGGGGAGCAGTCCCTGCCTTCTCTTGGCATTCTTATGCAAATAGCCACTGAATTAACTTTCCTCAGCTGCAGTACAGGGGACAGAGGTCACTGAAAAAGCCCCCAGCAACACAGATAATGATGCTTGGCAGGTCCAAGTAAGTAAGGACTTCAGGCTTTACCCAGGACAGAAGAATCCACTGAAAGGATTTAAGATGAAAAGTTACATGGGTTAGATAGCAGAGCACTCTGATGACTATTTGGATGATAATAGGTAAATATTTATTGTGCGCTTACTAAGTGCCAAGTACTATTCTAAAGTGATTTAGAAGTAGTAGCTTATTTAATTATCAAATTAAAAATTTGAGATTGGTATTAGCATTTTACATATCCTCATTTTATTTATACAGAAACTGGGACACAGAGAGATTATGCAATTTGCCCAAGGACACTAGAGGGTAAGGAGGCAATCTGAAGAATCCAGGTCTCAGGATCTTAACATTTATGGGAGCAAATTATGTGTGTATATAGAAGGATATGGGTTTCCCAGGTGGCACAGTGGTAAAGAATCCTCCTGCCAATGCAGGAGACACAGGAGATGCAGGTTCAATCCCTGGGTCAAGAAAATGCCCTAGAGAAGGAAATGGCAACCTACTCCAATGCTCTTGCCTGGGAAGTCCCATGGACATGAGCCTGATAGGCTCTAGTCCATGAGGCTGTGAGAGTTGGACACAACTTAGGGGCTAAACCACAAAAATAGAGGGATATAGGACCTGAACTAGGAGAACAGTTCAAATGCTACTGTCGTGTTCAGGTAAGATGTGAAAATGGTCTGGACTGCCAGTATCATGGGACAGAGAGGCAGAATGAGTAGGAGAAATACTGGTGTAATTTTTTTTACGGGAATTGGTAACTGACTGGATGTGGGCACAGCAGAGAAGAAATCTAGGATGATCCTTATGTTTCTGTTCTTGAGATAGACAAAGCGAGAAGAATTAATATTCCCTAACATCCCTCTTTCCAGACACCCACCAATCCTTGTCCTGTGTGTCTTGTGCTCTTCCAAACTCATCGTCAAGATTCACTGCCTCTATAAAAGCTTCTCTAACCAGCCCCAGCCCATGGGAATCTATCCTGTGAACAATCAACACATTCATTTTTATTTTTATTTATTTTTTGTTGCACTGGATCTTCATTGCTGCATGCAGACTTTCTCTAGTTGCAGTGAGCGAGGTCTGCTCTTCAGGCTTTATGTAGGCTTTTCATTGTGGCGGCTTCTCTTGTTGCGGAGGACAGGCTGTAGGTACACGGGCTTCAGTAGTTGTAGCACACGGGCTCCAGTAGCTGTGTCTCTCAGGCTCTGGAGTGGGCTCAGTAGCTATGGTGCACAACCCCAGCAGCTCCACACCATGTGGAATCTTCCTGGACCAGGGGTTGAACCCATGTCCCCTTCATTGGCAAATGGATTTCCATCCTCTGTACCACCAGGGATGTCCCAACACATTTTTATAGCTCTCATTTGACACTTTGCTCATGTTTCATTTATTATTCATATCACAATCACCAATCCTATGCAGCCTCATTATGTATGCCTCATTATGTACCTCTTTATATATGCAACTTGCTTTCCTAATTAGGTTTTGAAACTCTATAGTGGTTCAAATATTGTTTTTTTTCATCTCTTGGATTCTCTTGGAGCCCGACTTTGGGCTAGACACACAGTAGATGTTTTAAAAATAGTTTTTTAATTCGCTTGGACTAAGGAGACATGTGCGGGGAGGGGGAGATTTGGGAAAGAGCAGAATGAGGAATATAGAATAATTATCTCCAAAACAAATGGAAGACAAAGAACTGGAGCCTTCCCAGGTCAAGTAGTTTGTATACTAAGAGAATAAGCATAACATAGGGAGTGAGGAGGGAGGAGGCGATGGCACCCCACTCCAGTACTCTCGCCTGGAAAATCCCATGGACGGAGGAGCCTGGTAGGCTGCAGCCCATGGGGTCACAAAAAGTCGGACATGAGACATGACTGAGCGACTTCCCTTTCGCTTTTCACTTTTCACGCGTTGGAGAAGGAAATGGCAACCCACTCCAGTGTTCTTGCCTGGAGACTCCCAGGGACGGGGGAGCCTGGTGGGCTGCCGTCTAGGGGGTCGGTCACACAGAAGTGACTTAGCAGCAGCAGGGAGTAGGGAAGGGATTTGAGAAGAGGAAGAATAAATTAAATTGACAATTATTTTCATGACAGGGAGCCTGGTGCTTGTTCATAATGGACATGGTGTTGCAAAGTGCTTAGAGAGGAGCAATAAGGGAAAAAATAGGGCCAGGGGATGAATGGGGCATTGAATAGAATGAATCAGCTGGTGGGATGTGGCTCAGAAACTTCGTAGATGGATATTTTCATGAAAATATTGAGGCTGGGTAGAAATCACTGTGTTCTGCTCTTAATTTAACACAGAAGTTATAGTTTTTGAAGGGGTGTGCTGGGGTCCAGCCCCGGTGGATCCAGGGTGATTCGAAGGTGGGGACGGAGTCAGCGTCCTGGAAAAAACTTATTTAATTACAGATATAGAGGGAGATTAGAAACAGATAGTGTAGTAGGAGAATTAGTGGAGAAAAGAGGCTGAATAACTGGTTTACATGGAATACCAATCACCACCTATGTAGGCCCCAGGCGTCTTCCCATTCTCCCAAAGGAGAGGAGGCACTGAGGCCTCCCCGGTCTGATCTCAGAAGCCCAGGCAGAATTAGCAGGCTTGGTGAGTACCCACATTTCAGATGGTAATTCAGCCAGGAAAGCGGAGAGCAAGAAAGAAACGACATGGGGGAATCAGTCTTTCCAGAAACTGATCCGATTTCTTTATTTTTCAGGTTTGTTTATATACCTTTTTGTTATACATAGGGATGAATACAGAGTCACGCGGGGGTCAGCAGACCTGACCCTTGTCACAATCAGGTGCTTCATATAAAATTATACAAAGGTCTTATGAGTTTCATCATCTTTTGGCCATGAGGTCTGTTGACATTTTATGGCCCTTTCTGATACTGGTCAGTTAACCAGAAAACTTATTTTTCCAGGGGTTATTTTTTCTTAAATCAGGCGCCACCCTCCAAATAAAGTTGCATTCCTATAGGGTGAGGGTGTAGTGAGTTACAATCAAGAAAGGAATTTACTTAACCTAAGGTTTAACATGATTAATCTTAAAGGTTAATACTTATTTTTCCTATATGCTAGTTATATACATTATAAGGGCAGGAACATGAAGTTTTAGCAGCAAATATTGGCTCAACAAATGTAAACCCTTCACCAATGTTCCCCTTAAGATCTATTTTGTTTTAAGATAGTGATAAAGTTACATAGCATAGTGATTTATAGTGATTTATAACAAAGTACAGTGATCTATAACAAAAGAGAAGATTCATTAACTCAAAAAGTCTAGTATTGCTAACATCAAAAAACTACTATATTTCCTTTTCTATATTTCAAATACATTGATTAATATATTCCCAGGTGCCTAAGGATATGGAGGCCTGATGGCAATTATTGACTCATCAATGAGAAAAAGCCCTATGCTAATACTCCAAACTCTCTGTGCTATTTATGGCTGAGAGGCTGTCACACAAGCTAGTCTGTCAGCAGAGAGGTTTGACCTGAGACATCCTTTTCACACCCAGGGCAGGGAATTAGCAGTAATTATTGGCAGGACAAATGAAAAAACCCTTCACCAATATAATCCCTAATCATCCTACTAATACTATACTAATGATCTTCTAACTTCTCAAGAGTCTGTATTTAGAAAGTTTTAAAACATCCCGTGCCTCTCACAGTTGGGAGGCTGTAAACAATCACATGCGGCTGGAAGAGCCTGATCAGGCAGGCCAGAGAACCTCCAGAGTTCGTAAGCTGAAACACTCTTGTCACGCCCAGGAATTTTTATTAACTGGAGCTGCAAGTTAACTCCTTCTCTGAGAGAAATGGTTATGGGGGAGAGCTCCCCGTAAAGTACTCTGGTTTTGGGGGTAGATGCTCGGGAATAGGGGGTTTCCTGAGGCTTGATCACTCCTTTGCGTATGCCAAGCTTCCTTCCTCATGGCCTTTGCCATGGGCGGAGTTCCTCACGCTGGCTCCCAACAGGGGTGCAACTGGGAAGAAATGTGAGAAGTGTGAGAGGTGAGAAACAGGGAGGGAGTGGGTAAATTAGATTTCTGATGCCAAATAATTAATCCTTTAATTTTCTTAAAGGATTCTGAGGCATTGTTTGCCCTGGCAAGGACAGGGAGGATTGAGTGCCTGAGCAGAGTGGTGATTTGGAACAGCCACCATGGTTAATGTGAGGACATAGGCACATAAGATGTGAAAAGACAGGAACCAGTGGAATTTACATAGCAAGTTCCATGTAGAGGGCCAAGGACACAGAGTTCCATTACTTCCTTCCACAAGAGCCTGGAGGTAAGAGAATGGAAATGTTCAGGTAGGAAGCATAGACCCATTTCCCGCAGGCATTGTTGCCTCCTGTATACCAGCCAGTGCTGAGCGATGCCAGGATACAAAGTGGATCAAGGGGAGGCCTTGCCCTGGCAGAGTTCACAATCTGGTGGGGGGGGGGGGTGGGATAGATTGATAAGCAAAGAGATATAGTACAATGGGTAAATGCCACAATTGGAAGGACCCATATGGATTATCTAGACATTGTCCTGTCTTTGGAATAAGGAAATTGAATCCAAAAAAGGGGAAGGGGCTTGCCCTAAGCCCCTTATCACCAGACTGAGAATTTTAAGGTCCTTCATTTCTCTTTGTCTCCTGTGTGACACAGCAGTTGCACTGGTCTCCCCAGTCCCTTTGAATGATACAACCAGTGAACTGGGGAGACCATTCAGTTCAGTTCAATTCAGTTGCTCAGTCGTGTCCAACTCTGCGACACCATGAACTGCAGCATGCCAGGCCTCCCTGTCCATCACCAACTCCCAGAGTCCACCCAAACCCATGTCCATTGTGTCGGTGATGCCATCCAACCATCTCATCCTCCATCGTCCCCTTCTCCACCTGCCTTCAATCTTTCCCAACATCAGGGTCTTTTCAAATGAGTCTGCTCTTTGCATCAGGTTACCAAAGTATTGGAGTTTCAGCTTCAACATCAGTTCTTCCAATGAACACCCAGGATTGATCCTGGTTGGATCTCCTTGCAGTCCAAGGGACTCTCAAGAGTTCAATAGCCTTGAATTAGAAAGAAGAAAATGTTAGGGTAGATGCAAAGATTCACATTTTGTGTTATTTCAAACCACAACAGAGAGCAGCAATACAAAATGTAAATCTTTTACAATATTGTAAAGTAATTAACCTCCAATTAAAATAAATAAATTTATGTTAAAAAAATCCCGTGAAAAATCTCCAGATCATGGATAGTTTTGAATTATATCCATATCATTAAATTTTACAATTTCAAGATCCAGTCTCTATCTCCTTTTTTTTAAAAAAACATAAATGTTGGAATAATTTCAAAACTATTTTAAATTAAAAATACTTGAATTTCAGAGTATATTGAAGTCATCTGATAAAAAGTATACTTGCGTAATATCATGATAAATAAGCTGCTGCTGTCAACAGTAAGTTAAACAAACGCCTTCAGCAGTCCTTCATATTTGTTTAAACTGGGTGCAATTCAAAAAATATTAATTTTATTTGTGCAATTACATGAGTAACATAACTATAGGGCATAACAGCCTATGCCAGGATAGACTCTCACCTAGAATAATAATAATATAAAATAATATTGAACTATACTACTTGCCAGATACTTTACATGCACTCTCCATATGCACTCTCCGCCTAAGCAGGTCTGACTTACCATCCCTACTTTACAGATGAACAAATTGAAGGTTAGAGAAGCTAAGTCAAGATCTTAATCTCTCCTCTGTATCACATGGTGCCTTCAGGGTATCATAAGACCCCCTCCTCTGCCAGTTCTTCTCATTACACAGACACACAGTGAGCCGTAAGTGGACCAAAATTTTCTAATATCAACCTGCATTCATTATTGACTAAATAGTAACATTTTACCCTGGTAAGAAACAAAAAGGAAAATTGGCCTGAATTATACATTTTGAAGTATTCAATATTACCAAATTCAAAAATCTATTTCTAAGTATTTTCCCACATGACCACTATTCATATTTCCTTAAATTCCTGAAAGTTAGAGTTACCTATACCAACTATGATGAATTCTGGAACTTATTCAAAATTGAAAAATATATCCAAGTTCCTATATTCTTATAAAATAAGACCTAAACTTGTGTATGGACAATCAGTTCAGTTCAGTTGCTCAGTCGTGTCCGACTCTTTGTGACCCCATGAATCGCAGCACGCCAGGCCTCCCTGTCCATCACCAACTCCAGGAGTTCACTCAGACTCACCTCCATCGAGTCAGTCATGCCATCCAGCCATCTCATCCTTTGTCGTCCCCTTTTCCTCCTGCCCCCAATCCCTCCCAGCATCAGAGTCTTTTCCAATGAGTCAACTCTTCGCATGAGGTGGCCAAAGTACTGGAGTTTCAGCTTCAGCATCAGTCCTTCCAAAGAACACCCAGGACTGATTTCCTTCAGAATGGACTGGTTGGATCTCCTTGCAGTCCAAGGGACTCTCAAGAGTCTTCTCCAACACCACAGTTCAAAAGCATCAATTCTTTGGTGCTCAGCTTTCTTCACAGTCCAACTCTCACATCCATACATGACCACTGGAAAAACCATAGCCTTGACTAGACGGACCTCTGTTGGCAAAATAGTCTCTGCTTTTGAATATGCTATCTGGGTTGGTCATAACTTTCCTTCCAAGGAGTAAGAGTCTTTTAATTTCATGGCTGCAAGCACCATCTGCAGTGATTTTGGAGCCCCCCAAATAAAGTCTGACACTGTTTCCACTGTTTCCTCATCTATTTCCCATGAAGTGATGGGACCAGATGCCATGATCTTAGTTTTCTGAATGTTGAGCTTCAAGCCAACTTTTCCACTCTCCTCTTTCACTTTCATCAAGAGGCCTTTTAGTTCCTCTTCACTTTCTGCCATAAGGGTGGTGTCATCTGCATATCTGAGATTATTGATATTTCTCCTGGCAATCTTGATTCCAGCTTTCCAGCCCAGGGTTTCTCATGATGTAATCTGCATATAAGTTAAATAAGCAGGGTGACAATATACAGCCTTGATGTACTCCTTTTCCTATTTGGAACCAGTCTGTTGTTCCATGTCTGGTTCTAACTGTTGCTTCCTGATGTGCATACAGATTTCTCAAGAGGCAGGTGAGGTGGTCTGGTATTCCCATCTCTTTCAGAATTTTCCACAGTTTATTGTGATCCACACAGTCAAAGGCTTTGGCATAGCCAATGAAGAGAGTTATTTTTCTATAAGTAAATATCACATAACTTTATTCATAAAATGGTATCCATTTTGATAAACAAAACCACTATATAAGCAAATATGGAATCTTAAAACTTTAAGGAAAAACTTGATGAAGACTGAAGATTTTGCCTTACAAGCAAATTTAAAATTTTTAATAAGCTTAAAATATTCTATCTTGTAATCTGACATTAGGAAAATTATAAACATGTTACTGCTTCCATTTTTCAATTGCTTTAGTTTCCATGGTTAATAATAGTAGCTCTATTAATCATGGTTATCCCATTGTGTTACTTAAATGGCTTTTAATTTTTAAGATGGAGAAAGACATTCTACTGTAGAGACAAAGATAGAAATTGTAAAAATAAAATTAATTAAGAACCTATTCTGCAAAACTTGCACATGTATTGTATCTATAATAATGATCTCAGCAGATCTGCAGAAATATTTTTCCAATTTCATTTTTAATGATTTTATTCAAAGCCTTCATTATATTGGCAATAGTTCTGATGGGTCACTTGATTTTTTTTTTTCCTGCAATCTTTATATTTTTTAAAATAGATTTTCCTCCACTTGAAATAATTGAGTTGGAGGAAGAAATGCAAGTATGTCAGCATCAGTAGGTTAGTTCTGGAAATATTAAAATTGCTGAGCAATCATTGCATCAATTGTGTAACAAAAATGATGCTTTATAATCCTGTTGCCTAAAACTTTGCTCAGAGTTAGGAATATGGCATCTGGATCTCACACAGCGGAAAACAAAGCAAGAGAAGAAATCAGCCTGTCTGCCTTGCATTAAACCTTCCCCAGGACAAGAAATAACTGAACCAGTAAATGGGAGCAGGAAAAAGGGATATGAGGATTCACGTCTCCAAAAATTATCCTGCTTTGTGACAGATCTATTTACAGATCAAATTCTGACCCACTTCCTGCAAAGCTCTGTTCTGTGGATGAAACATAACTCCTGGACTCACATGGTACTTAAACCAGTGGCAACTTCTCTAAGCCTCAGTTTCCCCAGCTGTAAAACATGGCAATGCCGATTGCACCTATCTCTGTCAGTTACTGTAAGAATCAAATGCACAGCACGGAGCACCGCACTGGAGCACTGGGTTACACGTGTGTTTTTAAATATTGTGACTATCAGAGAAACCAGGGCTCTAGCCAGGGAGACCTAAGGAAGTGAATGAAGGAGTATGTCATTCAGCCATTAAACACACATATGTTAAACAAATAATAGGTATACTAAACAAACATATCCCATCAATAAATAAATATGCAGGCAGATTCTTTACCACTGAGCCACCTGGGAAGCCCTTTTAGGTGACACTGCCTCACATTTCAACCACTGTGCCTCAAAGCACCAGGGAAAGCTATTAGAACCAGCCACAAACCAAGGCAAAAATCATTCCTTACCTTAAAAAAATCCTAGGGCCTCATGTTGAATGTAGTGCCTAGCCTAGAACGTCCCTTTGCATAAGGTAATTTAATTTTAACGGAATCACTGTCATCCCCTGCCACTGAGATGATCAGGATCTTGCTGTTGATCCTCCCAAATCTCCCTCACTTGCAATTATGCAGCCAAGAAAGGAGTGATTGTCCCTTCCGTACCTGTCTGTGTAAGGAACTTTGACTCAGAGGCACAGTTCTTGTCAAATCCCATAAAAGGAAGGACCCACAAACACCCCACAGATATACAGAAGAAACTAGCTGTTAGCAGTGGGGAGAGTGGAGTGGGGAAGGACAAGATTGGGGTAGAAGTTTAAGAGGTACAAACTGCTATGTATAAAATAAACTACAAGGAATGTAGCCAATATTTTATAACAAATATAAATGGAGTATAGTTTTTAAAAATTGTCAATTACTATGTTGTACATCTGAAAAATGTAATATTGTGGATCAACTGTACCTCAATAAAAATTAATTAAATAAAAGAAAAGCCAAGATGAGAGGTGGAGAGAAAGTGGCCTACTTGGAATCTCTAACTCCAGGCCTATGGCATCTTACGTCTTGATTATATTAATCAGTAAAGTCTCAAGTTAGGTTTCTACTACTTTTCACTAAAACATAAACAAACAACAACAATAAAACTCCCAATTAATGTATCAGATCCTCACTAAAAATGGCACTTTGTAGTTTTATTTACTGGTTCTGAGGATAAGAACATGGGCATACTTGGAGGGGCAGGTATTTTGCCTATCACAGAAAATAATCCAAAAGTTAACTAAGGGCTTTGTCCAAGGGACTAAGCAGGTTTTTGAAACTGAGATATTTGGCAAACACACTTATGAAGTATAAACAACATGTTGCTTAAGAATTCTGGCACAATATTCAGAACAAACCAGTTTTGAATATTGGATCACTATTTGCTATCTGTGTAGCCTTGAGCAAGTTATTTTACTGCTTTGGAGACCATCATAAAATGGGCATTTTTCAGTACTTATTCATATAGGGCTTGCTGCAAAAGCCTTGGTTCACCTTGAAGATCCCCCTGCAGAATCAAGGCACTCATTCCTCTAGCTCCTTGGTGTGCTGGCTGCTAAGGGATCAAGGATGCATCCTTTTTATGGCTGAGTAATATTTCATTGTGTATATGTATCACAACTTCTTTGTCCATTTGTCTGTCAATGGACACCTAGGTTGTTTCCATGTCCTGGCTGTTGTAAGTAGTGTGTCAATGAACACTGCGGTATTTGTGTTTGTTTGAATTATATTTTCTCAGGGTATACACCCAATAGCAGGATTGCTGGTTCAGGTGGTAGTTTTATTCCTAGTTTTTAAAGGAATCTTCATACTGTCAGTTGAACTGAGGTGAGTGAACCTAGAGCCTGTTAAACAGAATGAAATAAGTCAAAAGGAGAAAAAACCAAATATATTAACACAGATGTATGGAATCTAGGAAAATGGTACTAATGAATCTATCTGCAGGGCAGAATAGAGACACGGATGTAACAAAATGGACTTGTGGACACAGCGAGGGAAAAAGAGCGTGAAATGAATTGAGAGAGTAGCATTGAAACATATACATTACTGTGTGTAAAATAATAGCTAGTGGGAAGTTGCTGTATAACTCAGGGATCCCAGCCTGGAACTCTGTGATGTCTTAGAGGGGTGGGACTAGGGGCAGGTGGGAGGGAGGTTCAAGAGGGAGGGGATACATGTATACTTATGGTTGAATTACCTTGCTGTACATAAGAAACCAACACCACATTGTAAAGCAATTATTTCAATTAAAAATAAATTTTAGAAAAGATATATCATTCTCTAGTGATTGCCCTGTGGCAGCCAAAGAGCAGAAAGGACTGCCGATCAGCTCTGGGACTTAATTCTAAGAAGAGCAAACTTTGGAGGAGATTAAACTTTCAACTTCAACAGGATTGCCACAACAAAGTAAGGGTAGCAATTGGGAAGAATGGGACCCTAATACATGAGATAGAACATCTGAGTCAATACACTTAGAAATCTGGGTCCCCAACCTCCCTTGAATGATTCCAGCCATTTGAAATCAATTCTTGCCATACTACTGTGCCCAAGTGGAGATAGGGTACCTAATCGTGGAGCATGAGTGACCTTGTAGTCACAAACATTTGTTTGAGTTGGTTTTGTCAGACCTATTAAGTCATAAGTTTGGACAGGCCCAGCAGCAATAAATCACAAGATGGAGTGGTACACCCAGGATCAGGTGCAACTAGGACCAGAGAAAACCAATAAGTTATATGAGCTTTATTTTATGCATGAGCTAAGTCAATGGACATGAGTTTGGGCAAACTCCAGGAGATGGTAAAGGACAGGGAAGCCTGGCATGCTGCAGTCCATGGGGTTGCAAAAAGCTGGACACAAATGAGTGACTGAATATCATCATCATCAAGTGGCGCAAACCTTCATGTTGTCAGACTTCCCTGGTGTTCTGGTGGTAAGGCCAATGCAAGGGACATGGGTTTGATCCCTGGTGCAGGAAGATTCCACATGCCATGGGACAAATTAATCCCATCTGTCACAACTGCTGAGCCCCCACTCTATGGCATGTGCTCCACAACAAGAGAAGCCACCACAATTTGAAGTCTGAGCACCACAGGTAGGAGGTAAGCCCTGCTCACCACAACTAGAGAAAGTCTGTGCACAATGAAGATCCAGTATGGTCAAATGAGTAAATAAGAAATTAAAGAAAAAGACCTTCATGTTGTCCACCACTTTCACCTAGGAAACTTCCCCTCAGTTCAAACCAGTGGCTGCAGGTCCGGTCCTTTATGACTCACTGAAGGAAGGGGAAAAAGGCTGAGTGTGGAACACATATGGGTTGGTTCAATCTGTGAGTGCTAATTGATAATGGACTGCTGCTGCTCTCCCACGTTGAAGGTCAGGAACAGCGGCGGTAAGGAGATACCCCTTGTCCAAGGTAAGGAGCAGTGGCTGTGCTTTGCTGGAGGAGCCATGAAGAGATACCCCATGCCCAAGGTAAGAGAAACCCAAGTAAGATGGTAGGTGTTGCAAGAGGGCATCAGAGGGCAGACACACTGAAACCATACTCACAGAAAACTACTCAATCTAATCACACTAGGACCACAGCCTTGTCTAACTCAATGAAACCAAGCCATGCCTGTGGGGCAACCCAAGTCGGGCGGGTCATGGTGGAGAGGTCTGACACAACGTGGTCCACTGGAGAAGGGAATGGCAAGCCACTTCAGTATTCTTGCCTTGAGAAACCCATGAACAGCATGAAAAGGAAAAATGATAGGATACCAAAAGAGGAACTCCCCAGGTCATTAGGTGCCCAATATGCTACTGGAATTCAGTGGAGAAATAACTTCAGAAATAATGAAGGGATGGAGCCAAAACAAAAACAATACCCAGTTGTGCATGTGACTGGTGATAGAAGCAAGATCTGATGCTGTAAAGAGCAATATTGCATAGGAACCTGGAATGTCAGGTCCATGAATCAAGGCAAATTGGAAGTGGTCAAACAAGAGATGGCAAGGGTGACCATCGACATTCTAGGAATCAGCGAACTAAAATGGACTGGAATGGGTGAATTTAACTCAGATGACCATTACATCTACTACTGCGGGCAGGAATCCCTCAGAAGAAATGGAGTAGCCATCATGGTCAACAAAAGAGTCCAAAATGCAGTACTTGGATACAATCTCAAAAACGACAGAATGATCTCTGTTCGTCTCCAAGGCAAACCATTCAATATCACAGTTATCCAAGTCTATGCCCCAACCAGTAATGCTGAAGAAGCTGAAGTTGAACGGTTTTATGAAGACCTTCAAGACTTTTTAGAACTAACACCCAAAAAAGATGTCCTTTTCATTATAGGGGACTAGAATGCAAAAGTAAGAAGGCAAGAAACACCTGGAGTAACAGGAAAATTTGGCCTTGGAATGCGGAATGAAGCAGGGCAAAGACTAATAGAGTTTTGCCAAGAAAATGCATTGGTCATAGCAAACACCCTCTTCCAACAACACAAGAGAAGACTCTACACATGGACATCACCAGATGGTCAACACCGTAATCAGATTGATTATATTCTTTGCAGCCAAAGGTGGAGAAGCTCTATACAGTCAACAAAAACAAGACCAGCAGCTGACTGTGGCTCAGATCATGAACTCCTTATTACCAAATTCAGACTGAAATTGAAGAAAGTAGGGAAAACCGCTAGACCATTCAGGTATGACCTAAATCAAATCCCTTATGATTATACAGTGGAAGTGAGCAATAGATTTAAGGGCCTAGATCTGATAGATAGAGTGCCTGATGAACTATGGAATGAGGTTCGTGACATTGTACAGGAGACTGGGATCAAGACCATCCCCATGGAAAAGAAATGCAAAAATGCAAAATGGCTATCTGGGGTGGCCTTACAAATAGCTGTGAAAAGGAGAGAGGCAAAAAGCAAAGGAGAAAAGGAAAGATATAAGCATCTGAATGCAGAGTGCCAGAGAATAGCAAGAAGAGATAAGAAAGCCTTCTTCAGCGATCAGTGCAAAGAAATTGAGGAAAACAACAGAATGGGAAAGACTAGATCTCTTCAAGAAAATGAGAGATACCAAGGGAACATTTCATGCAAAGATGGGCTCGATAAAGGACAGAAATGGTATGGACCTAACAGAAGCAGAAGATATTAAGAAGAGGTGGCAAGAATACACAGAAGAACTGTACAAAAAAGATCTTCACAACCCAGATAATCATGATGATGTGATCACTCATCTAGAGCCAGACATCCTGGAATGTGAAGTCAAGTGGGCCTTAGAAAGCATCACTACGAACAAAGCTAGTGGAGGTGATGGAATTCCAGTTGAGCTGTTTCAAATCCTGAAAGACGATGCTGTGAAAGTGCTTCACTCAATATGCCAGCAAATTTGGAAAACTCAGCAGTGGCCACAGGACTGGAAAAGGTCAGTTTTCATTCTAATCCCCAAAAAAGGCAATGCCAAAGAATGCTCAAACTACCGCACAATTGCACTCATCTCACATGCTAGTAAAGTAATGCTCAAACTTCTCCAAGGCAGGCTTCAGCAATATGTGAACTGTGAACTTCCTGATGTTCAAGCTGGTTTTAGAAAAGGCAGAGGAACCAGAGATCAAATTGCCAACATCCGCTGGATCATGGAAAAAGCAAGAGAGTTCCAGAAAAACATCTATTTCTGCTTTATTGACTATGTCAAAGCCTTTGACTGTGTGGATCACAATAAACTATGGAAAATTCTGAAAGAGATGGGAATACCAGACCACCTAACCTGCCTCTTTAGAAATCTGTTTATCAGGAAGCAACAGTTAGAACTGGACCTGGAACAACAGATTGGTTCCAAATAGGAAAAGGAGTAAGTCAAGGCTGTATATTGTCACCCTGCTTATTTAACTTATATGCGGAGTACATCATGAGAAGCGCTGGACTGGAAGAAACACAAGCTGGAATCAAGATTGCCGGGAGAAATATCAATAACCTCAGATATGCAGATGACACCACCCTTATGGCAGAAAGTGAAGAGGAACTAAAAAGCCTCTTGATGAAAGTGAAAGAGGAGAGTGAAAAAGTTGGCTTTAAGCTCAACATTCAGAAAATGAAGATCATGGCATCCGGTCCCATCACTTCATGGGAAATAGATGGGGAAACAGTAGAAACAGTGTCAGACTTTATTTTTTGGGGCTCCAAAATCACTGCAGATGGTGACTGCAGCCATGAAATTAAAAGATGCTTACTCCTTGGAAGAAATGTTATGACCAATCTAGATAGCATATTCAAAAGCAGAGACATTACTTTGCCAACAAAGGTCTGTCTAGTCAAGGCTATGGTTTTTCCTGTGGTCATGTATGGATGCGAGAGTTGGACTGTGAAGAAGGCTGAGTGCCGAAGAATTGATGCTTTTGAACTGTGGTGTTGGAGAAGACTCTTGAGAGTCCCTTGGACTGCAAGGAGATCCAACCAGTCCATTCTGAAGGAGATCAACCCTGGAGTTTCTTTGGAGGGAATGATGCTGAAGCTGAAACTCCAGTACCTTGGCCACCTCATGCAAAGAGTTGACTCATTGGAAAAGACTCTGATGCTGGGAGGGATTGGGGGCAGTAGGAGAAAGGGAGGACCGAGGATGAGATGGCTGGATGGCATCATGGACTCAATGGACATGAGTCTGAGTGAACTCCGGGAGTTGGTGATGAACAGGGAGGCCTGGCGTGCTGCGATTCATGGGGTCACAAAGAGTCGGACATGCCTGAGCGATTGAACTGAACTGAACTGAACTGAGCTGCTCTCCAGCCCCTTTCAGGAGCGGTTCTGAAGGGCAGTAGTGAGAAGAAATCTTTCCAATGGACAGAGATTTAGGACGTGCATCTGATCATCCTTTTGATGAGAAATAGGATAAAAAATTATAGTCATGAACAGTGGTGAATGGCTTGGTGGTTTAACTGGTATCTAGAGAGAGAAAGATTAGAAAATAGGAGACAAGAAGGTCTGGGAATCAGACATGTGGATGGAAAAGTGGCAATGGGTGTGAGGTGTGAAGACCTCTGTATTGCACCCTAATATCCACCCAAGAGTTTCTATCACAAATGAGGCATGGGAAAACTGGTAGACAAAGTGACTCAATCAGTTGACATCAGCCAGCCTCCTGCATCATGTGTTCTAGTACTGGCACAAAGGGTACATGAGCAGGGTAGCGATTAGTAACAGGGAAGGAGGCTATGAATGGGCCCAATAACATGGACTCCCTTCTACTCATGAAGTTTAACCTAGCTACTGCCACTGTGAAACATTCAGTTCAGTTCAGTCGCTCAGTCATGTCTGACTCTTTGCAACCCCATGGACTGCAGCATGCCAGGCCTCCCTGTCTATCACCCACTCCCAGAGTTTACTCAAACTCATGTCCATTGAGTCAGTGTTGGCATACAACCATCTCATCCTCTGTCGTCCCCTTCTCCTCCCACCTTCAATCTTCCCCAGCATCACGGTCTTTTCAAATGAGACAGCTCTTTGCATCACGTGGCCAAAGGATTGGAGTTTCACCTTCAGCATCAGTCCTTTCAATGAATATTCAGGACTGATTTCCTTTAGGATGGACTGGTTGGATCTCCTTGCAGTCCAAGGGATTCTCAAGAGTCTTCTCCAACAACATAGTTCAAAAGCATCAATTCTTTGGTGCTCAGCTTTCTTTATGGCTGAGCAGGTGAAACATTCAACCTGACAACAAAAGAGATCAATTCTAAGCCCCTCAGGTCATCCTCTGAGAAGACAAACGCATTGGATGTCTTGCATCCTGAAAGAGACAAAATTGAACTTCACATGATTTGGCCAAGTTCCACTTACTGGTTTACCATTCTTGCCTGCTGGGAAAGATTAAAGGCAGGAGGAGAAAGGGACAACAGAGGATGAGATGGTTGGATGGCATCAACTCTGAAAAATTGAGTTTGAGCAAACTCCAGGAGATGGTGAAGGACAGGGAAGCCTGGCATGCTGCAGTCCATAGGGTAGCAGAGTCAGACATGACTGAGTGATTGAATAACAATACCACTGTCCAAAGGCTTACACAGGGTTTGACCCATTAATACTAGATCTCACACAACATCACCTTGAACTCTGAGATGCACTTCTCCCCTTTACAGGAAAGGAAGTATGGTAGTGATCATAGAACCACGGGATCCACCATAAACTGTCCGTCAAAAAGCTTGTCCTGAACAGGTTTTGAAATGGCCTTTTGAAAGCAGAGCTAAGTCTCCAACTTGGAGACAATATCTTGGGAAGATGGGGCCCCATGGATGTTATACACAATCTACTCAGACCTAATACAGACCTGTGTGTGCTAAGTCCTAATGGTTCTGTTATTTTCATGAATCTACTTGAATCTAGAAACCAAAGGGTAGAAGAAAAATTGACTCTGCTCACTATCACTCTCAGTGGTTCAGTTTGGGAAAATAGTGCTCCCCTTATGCACAACAATAGGCTCTGTGAAGCTAAAGACTTGTTTTCCAAGGGGGAGATATTTCTACCAGAGGCACAACAAAAGTCCCATTAAACACTAAGCTATGGCTTCCACCCAGTTACTTTATGTTCCTTTTTACCAACAGATAGGCAGGCAAGAAAAAGAATCCCATCTCTGTAAAGGGTAATTGACCCTGATCATTAGCAGGAAGTATAGCGGCTATTTGCAATGGAAGCAGGGTAATTACTTTGGTACCTGGGCATTCCCCTACACAATTATGACCATAGATAGACAATGCATCCTGAGATGATCATGGTGATCAAGGCTCAGTCCCTCAGGGATAAGAAGCTGGATCACCCCACCTAGACCAGGAGAGATACCAGCTAAAGAGAGGAAAATTTCGGAGTAGAGGAGGAAGATGGTGAATATCATTTGTGACTTTGAGGCTGCATATGGTCATATCATTAGCCTTCTAAGTTTCCCGAGGAATTCACTACATGAAGCAAGTGTATCCAGGAAGTGAACAGTGTAGACTATAAAGCAGATTATGGCACTCCATAGAGTTCCCCTTTTAGGAATTAGGTACATATTACCCCAGCTGCTAGAAGTATTACCTACTGATGGCTCACACCTGTGTTCCGCTCTGGGAATTTCCTGGGCCACATGATTCTGCTTGCTCAAGGCAAGCTTCCTCCTTTAGGGGCAGTCTGCAACCAATGACTGGACAGTATGAAGATACAATGGTTATTCCCCTCACCTCCTTTCAGAACAACCCTAAAGGACACCCCAGATTCAGTGCTTACCATGAGATTGCCTGAGACAACTATTTCAAGTGCATCACAGTTCATATTCTCTGCCTGACAATCCTTGCTGCCCTTGCTTCCTCATAGGTGTTGTTCCATAGAGAACTTCCTCAAAACCACCTTACAGGATAATATAAGTATTAAGGAAGCTAGTTTAGGACAATGCTGAGAATATAGTACTGTGCCAAATAAATGATAGGCAGGTAGTAGCAAAACTGGAGTTAGAAATCTGAGGTATGGGTCCTGTTGTTGTTTAGTTGGTAAGTCGTGTCCAACTCTTAGGGTGTCAACCCTATGCCCTGCAGCCCACAAGGCTCCTCTGTTCTCCACTGTTTCCCAGGGTTTTCTCAAATGTGGGTCCTGACTCCTACACAAACTTGCTTTGCAACCTTGAGAAAGTCAGTTGACATCTCTGGGCTTGAGTTTTCTTATCTGTAAAATCAGGTTAATAATACCTGATAAATTGAGGAGTAGCTGCAACTGTGCATTCGAAAAGTTTAAGGACTAGGTAAAAGAGTAGACTTTTTTTTTTTTTTAATTTCCTGCTCTACTATGTGCCAGCACTATATTAGGTAATGAGGAAGGGAAATCTCACTATCTTAAAATTTGCCTCTGACTCATTCCAGGTAGGAACTGGTGATAAAGTTCTCAGTTGAAGACAAACTTGAAAGTTCCGTGCTTTGTTTTGGATAGGAAAAGCAGGCAAATATTTGAATATTAGAAGGCCCTCTTCCAGAATGACATAGGAAAGATGGCAATGTAGGAAACCTCAGGAATTCATATCTATACTGAAAAACTTGAACTAGCAGGAGCTGTCTTAAGAAACTGTTTTGGATCTCTGAGTCTGGTAGAAAAATTGAAGCATTCAAGGGAAAGCTTGATGAAGGGGCTGGTAAAATTTCAGTCAGTTTCACCTTTCTTGCATTAGAGACTACTATCTCCAGGACAGGCAGCTGTGGGGACAGTGGCATGTGTTTCCAGGGCAACTTGCTAGAGCCAGTTAGGCAATAAGGCATTGTCCTCCCAAGGCTAGAGTTGAGTATTTCAGTTGCTGATTTGTTGCTTTTCATCATTCAGGGGCCAGCACCAATTGTTCTGGCTCCCACAGGTTGAAATGGCTTCCCAGATAAGAAAAAACTTAAAGTGATAGCTTCTTTTTTCTGGTTCAATATGGCAGAGTGGACATGTGGTCATCTCCTCCTGCGAAAGCACCAAAATCACAACTGGTTGTTGAACAATCATCAAAAGGAGGATGCGGAAACCTACCAAAAAAGATACCCTATGTCCAAAGACAAAGAAGAAGCTGCAGCGAGGGGCACAATCACAATAAAATCAAATCCTATAACCACTGGGTTCAGTTCAGTTCAATTCAGTCACTCAGTTGTGTCTGACTCTTTGCGACCCTATGAACTGCAGCACGCCAGGCCTCTCTGTTCATCACCAACTCCCAGAGTTCACTCAAACTCATGTCCATTGAGTAGGTGATGCCATACAGCCATCTCATCCTCTATCGTCCCCTTCTCCTCCTGCTCCCAATCCCTCCTAACATCAGAGTCTTTTCCAATGAGTCAACTCTTCGCATGAGGTGGCCATAGTATTGGAGTTTCAGCTTTATCATCATTCCTTCCAAAGAACACCCAGGGCTGATCTCCTTTAGGATGGACTGGTTGGATCTCCTTGCAGTCCAAGGGACTCTCAAGAGTCTTCTCCAACACCACAGTTCAAAAGCGTCAATTCTTTGGCACTCAGCTTTCTTCACAGTCCAACTCTCGCATCCATACATGACCACTGGAAAAACCATAGCCTTGACTAGACGGACCTTTGTTGGCAAAGTAATGCCTCTGCTTTTCAATATGCTGTCTAGGTTGGTCATAACTTTCCTTCCAAGGAGTAAGAGTCTTTTAATTTCATGACTGCAAGCACCATCTGCAGTGATTTTGGAGCCCACCAAAATAAAGTCTGACACTGTTTCCACTGTTTCCCCATCTATTTCCCACAAAGTGATGGGACCAGAAGCCATAATCTTTGTTTTCTGAATGTTGAGTTTTAAGCCAACTTTTTCACTCTCCTCTTTCAATTTCATCAAGAGGTTTTCTTAGTTCCTCTTCACTTTCTGCCATAAGAGTGGTGTCATCTGCATATCTGAGGTTATTGATATTTCTCCCGGCAATCTTGATTCCAGCTTGTGCTTCTTCTACCCCAGCGTTTCTCATGATGTACTCTGCATATAACCACTGGGTGAGTGACCCATAAAATGGAGAACAATGACACCAAAGAAGTTCTCCTACTGTTGTGAAGGTTCTGAACTCCACATCAGGCTTCCCAACCTGGGGATCTGACAAAAGGACTGGGAATTCCTAGGGAATCTGACCTTGAAAACCAGCGGGATTTGATTATAAGACTTCCAAACAACTGGGGCAAACAGAGACTCCAGTCTCAGAGAGCACAAACAAAACTTTGCATGCACCAAGACTCAGACAAAAGGAGCAGTGAACCCACAGGAGATCAAATCAAAACTACCTGCTAGTGTGGGAGGATGTCCTGCGGAGATGTGGGTCAGCAGGGGCTCACCACAGGGATGGGGACACTGGCAGCTGCAGACTGGGAAGATCCCCCTTGGTGTAAACCTTATTGGAGCTTACCATTAACCCAACAATAGAGCCCGTAGACCTGAAGGCTGTGTTGCTTCAGGCCAAAAACCTCCCAGGGGGGCATGCAATCCCATCCATCAGCATATAATTGGATTAAAGCTTTACCTAGACAGCATATTAAAAAGCAGACACATTACTTTGCCAATGAAGGTTCATCTAGTCAAATCTATGATTTTTCCAGTAGTCATGTATGGATGTGAGAGTTGGACCATAAAGAAAGCTGAGCACTGAAGAACTGATGCTTTTGAACTGTACTGTTGGAGAAGATTCTTGAGAGTCCTTTGGACTGAAAGGAGATCCAACCAGTCAATCCTAAAGGTAATCAGTCCTGAATATTCATTGGAAGGACTGATATTGAAGCTGAAACTCCAATACTTTGGCCACCTGATGTGAAGATCTGAATCACTGGAAAAGACCCTGATGCTGGGAAAGATCTTCACCGGAAGAGAAATGGACAACAGAGGATGAGATGGTTGAATGGTATCACCGAGTAGATGGACATGAATTTGAGCAAGCTTCAGGAGTTGGTGATGGATGGGAAAGCCTAGTGTGCTGCAGTCTATGGAGTCACAGAGTTGGACATGACTGAGCAAATGATCTGAACTGAGCAAGGACCTGCCCACCAGAGCAAGACCCAGTTTTTCCCACCATCAGTCCCTTGCATCAGGAAGCTTACAGAAGCCTGTTAGCCTCCTCCATCAGAGGGCAGACAGAAGAAGCAAGAAAAACCACAGTCCCACAGTGACTAAAACAAAAATGACATTTCAGAAAGTTAATCAGCATGAAAAATCAGAAAGTTACATCTGAGATGAAGGAACATGATAAAACCCCAGTAAAACAACTAAACGAAGTGAAGATAGATAGATAACCTTCCAGAAAAAGAGTTCAGAATAGTGATAGTGAAGATGACCCAGGATCTTGGAAAAAGAACAGAGGCAAAGGTTGAAAAGATGTAATAAATGTTACCAAAGACTTAGAAGAACAAAGAAACAGAGATGAATAATATATTAGAGGGGATCAATAGCTGAATAACTAAGGCAGAAGAACAGGTAAATGACCTGGAGGACAGAATGGTAGAAATCACTGCTGCAGAACAGAATATAGAAGAAAGAATAGAAGAAATGAAGACAGCCTAAGAGACCTCCGGAAAAACATTAAATGTACCAACAGTTGCATTATAGGGGTCCCAGAAGGAGAATAGCAAGAGAAAGGACCTGAGAAAATATTTGAAGAGATAATAGCTGAAAACATCCCAAACATGGGAAAGGAAATAGTCAACCAAGTTCAGGAAGTACAGAGAGTCCCAGGAAGGATAAACCCAAGGAGGAATGCACCGAGACATATAGTAATCAAACTGATAAAAATTAAAGACAGAGATAAAACTTAAATGCAACAAGGGAAAAATGACAAATAGCATACAAGGGAGCTCTCATCAGGCTATCAGCTGATTTCTCAACAGAACTCCCATGAGCCAGAAGGGAAAGACATGAAATTTTTAAAGTGGTGAAAGGGAAGAACACACAAACAAGAATACTCTACCCAGCAAGACTCTCCTTCAGATTTGATGGAGAAATCAAAAGTTTTCCAGACAAGCAAAAGTTAAGAGAATTCAGCACCACCAAACCAGCTTTCCAACGAATGCTAAAGGAGCTTCTCTAGGCACGAAACAAGAGAAGGAAAAGACTTACCTAATAAAAATAAAACCAAAGCAATTATGAAAATGATAAAAGGATCATAGATTTTGATAGTAAGCTTAAATGTGAATGGATTAAATGCACCAACCAAAAGACATAGGCTGGCTAAACAGATGGAAACATGTGCATATATGCACTTCCACTTACCACATCACTCTGCTTGACCCCCCAAATTGTATGTAAAGGTATTTTATATACCTGACCTGCCTCTTGAGAAATCTATATGCAGGTCAGGAAGCAACAGTTAGAACTGGACATGGAACAACAGACTGGTTCCAAATAGGGAAAGGAGCATGTCAAGGTTGTATATTATCACCCTGTTTATTTAACCTATATGCAGAGTACATCATGAGACACTCTGGGCTGGATGAAGTGCAAGCTGGAATCAAGACTGCCAGAAGAAATATCAATAACCTCAGATATGCAGATGACACCACCCTTATGGCAGAAATTGAAGAGGAGCTAAAAAGCCTCTTGATGAAAGTGAAAGAGGAGAGTGAAAAAGTTGGCTTAAAGCTCAACATTCAGAAAACAAAGATCATGGCATCTTGTCCCATCACTTTGTAGGAAATAGATGGGGAAAGAGTGGAAACAGTGTCAGACTTTATTTTGGGGGGGCTCCAAAATCACTGTAGATGGTGACTGTAGCCATGAAATTAAAAGACTCTTACTCCTTGGAAGGAAAGTTATGACCAACCTAGGTAGCATATTAAAAAGCAGAGACATTATTTTGCCAACAAAGGTCCATCTAGTCAAAGCTATGGTTTTTCCAGTAGTCATGTACGGATGTGAGAGTTGGACTATAGAGAAAGCTGAGTGCCAAAGAATTGATGCTTTTGAACTGTGGTGTTGGAGAAAAGAAGACTCTTGAGAGTCCCTTGGAATGCAAAGAGTTCCAACCAATCCATCCTAAAGGAAATCAGTCCTGACTATTCAGTGGAAAGACTGATGCTGAAGCTGAAACTCCAATACTTTGACCACCTGATGAGAAGAACTGACTCTTTTGAAAAGACCGTGATGCTGGGAAAGATTGAAGGTGGGAGGAGAAGGGGACGACAGAGGATGAGATGAATTTGAGTTAACTCTGGGAGTTGGTGATGGACAGGGAAGCCTGGCATGCTGCAGTCCATGGGGTTGCAAAGAGTTGAACATGACTGAATGATTGAATTGAATTGATTTTATATTATTTAGTTCAGTTCAGTTCAGTTGCTCAGTCATGTCCGACTCTTTGCAACCCCATGAACTGCAGCATGCCAGGCCCCCCTGTCCATCACCAACTCCCAGAGTTCACCCAAACTCATGTCCATTGAGTCGGTGATGCCATACAGCCATCTCATCCTCGGTCGTCCCCTTCTCCTCCTGCCCCTGATCCCTCCCAGCATCAGAGTCTTTTCCAATGAGTCAACTCTTCGCATGAGGTGGCCAAAGTATTGGTTTCAGCTTAGCATCAGTCTTTCCAAAGAACACCCAAGATTGATCTCCTTCAGAATGGACTGGTTGGATCTCCTTGCAGTCCAAGGGACTCTCAATAGTCTTCTCCAACACCACAGTTCAAAAGCGTCAATTCTTTGGTGCTCAGCTTTCTTCACAGTCCAACTCTCACATCCATACATGACCACTGGAAAAACCATAACCTTGACTAGACAGACCTTTGTTGGCAAAGTAATGCCTCTGCTTTTCAATATGCTGTCTAGGTT
This sequence comes from Capricornis sumatraensis, assembly GCF_032405125.1. Classification (NCBI taxonomy): domain Eukaryota; kingdom Metazoa; phylum Chordata; class Mammalia; order Artiodactyla; family Bovidae; genus Capricornis; species Capricornis sumatraensis. The sequence goes on from NC_091070.1 coordinate 199,782,106, forward strand.
GGTCATAACTTTCCTTCCAAGGAGTAAGGGTCTTTTAATTTCATGGCTGCAAGCACCATCTGCAGTGATTTTGGAGCCCCCCAAAATAAAGTCTGACACTGTTTCCACTGTTTCCCCATCTATTTCCCATGAAGTGATGGGACCAGATGCCATGATCTTAGTTTTCTGAATGTTGAGTTTTAAGCCAACTTTTTCACTTTCCTCTTTCAGTTAATCATATTCCCATATGGCTTTCAATTGTAATTATCTTTTACTTTTTGCCTGGCTATTGATTGTGAAAACTGATAAACATCTTTAACTATTTTGATTATGTAACTATTACTCACTTAATACCATTGTATCATGTTGTATTTCCGTCAACAGAAAAATAATAAAATTCTTTATTACCAAAACTACCATTTAATAGGAAAATCTGTAATAACTTTTTAAACTCCAGATGCATATCAGAATTATCTTGGAATTCTTTGAAAAACACAAATGCCCAGGTATTACTTTTTTCCACCAGAGCTCCAAATATGTTTCTAATGAGCTGCTGCTGCTGCTGCTGCTGCTGCTAAGTCGCTTCAGTTGTGTCCGACTCTGTGCGACCCCATAGATGGCAGCCCACTGGGCTCCCCTGTCCCTGGGGTTCTCCAGGCAAGAACACTGGAGTGGGTTGCCATTTTCTTCTCCAATGCATGTAAGTGAAAAGTCAAAGTGAAGTCACTCAGTCATGTCCGACTCTTCGCAACCCCTTGGACTGCAGCCTTCCAAGCTCCTCCACCCACGGGATTTTCCAGGCAAGAGTACTGCCATAGGCTTCTCTGTTCTAATGAGCAGTCACTTTTATGAGCAATTGGACTACATTAGGATCTTTTACTTTTACCTAGTTTGTTTCATTTTTTCCTATTTCATATTCAGTACTACCATTTCATTTAGTTTTTGTTTTCCAATTTCTCCATCTCTTCTTTTTGTAATGTACTTTCTCAAGCCTTTCCAAGCATAGTAGAAAAGCTATTGTATACACATATAAAAATAATGTGTATAATATATATATTTTAAAACACTTACTAATTTTTGTCTAAATAAAAAATTTATGACATTTTGATTCTACTTGTTGTACTTAGTATGAACAGAATGCTGGATTTCTAATTTTAAAAAATAGATATGCAACAAGCAACAAAGGTTTACTGTATAGCACAGGGAACTATAGTCAATATCTTATAATATCTTATAATAAACTATAATGGAAAATAATTTCAAAAATAATATGTGTATATGTATAACTGAATCACACACAAAAAAAGAACTCCACTTTCTGAAATTTAGTAATATTTATTTTTTTGCCAGTTTTTTTCTACATGTCCTATGGACACCTAATAACAGCATATGAGATATAAAATTTTAAATGTACTTGTGTAGGACATAAGATAATATAAATTAATACAAATTGAAGTCTATTATATTTAAATTATTAAAATGCTCCTATTCTTATTTTTTCTGCACTTGATAAAATATTCTTAGAGGAATGTTAATATGTTTCACTATGATTATATATATTTTTCTTTCACCTTTTATTTCTTCTGAATTTTGCTTCATGTGTCTTTGTTTCTTTGTTGTTAGGTGTCTAGTGGTTTATGATATCTATCTTCTTTATAAATTGTACCTTTTATCATTAAAAATATTCATCTTTGTTTCATTAAAAAATAAAGTCAGAGTCATCATCTTTCATCAAACTAAATAAATAAAGTGACCTCTTGTGAATCATCATTTATTTCTTTAAAATGTCTGTTTAAAGAAATATTTGCTATGTCAGTGGCTGACAACATAGACAATAGAAAACGACTAACTGACCGTACACCACAAGGAATATATACTTTGCTAGAATAGTTTGGAAGAGTCACAAAAGGATGGCTCTAGTCATTAAAAAGTAAAATATAAATAATGACTGAGAAGTGAGGGAATTAGACTTCCAAATTACTATAATATAATGATCAGAATGGGCTTCCTAGGTGGTGAAAGCAGTAAGGAATGTTCAAACCACTGTACTATTGTTCTTATTTCACACACTAGCAAAGTTATGCTCAAAATCCTTCAGGATAGGCTTCCGTAGTACATGAGCAGAGAAATTTCAGGTGTACCAGCTGGGTTTAGAAAAGGCAGAGGAACAGGAGATCAAATTGCCAACATTTGCTGAATCATAGAGAAAGCACAGGAATTCCAGAAAAACATCTACTTCCACTTCACTGACTATGCTAAAACCTTCGACTGTGTGGATCACAACAAATTGTGGAAAATTCTTAAAGATACAGGAGTATAGATCACCTTACCTATCTCCTGAGAAACCTATATGAGAGTCAAGAAACAACAGTTGGAACCAGACATGAAACAATGATTGGTTCAAAGTTGGGAAAGGAGTACATCAAGGCTGTACACTGTCACTCAGCTTATTTAATGTATATTCAGAATACATCTTACAAAATGCTGAGGTGGATGAATCACAAGCTGGAATCAAGATTGCCAGGAGCAGTATCAACAACCTTAGATAGGCAGATGATACTGCTCTAATGACAGAAAAAGAAGAGAAACTAAAGAGCCTCTTGGTTAAGGTGAAAGAATAGAGTGAAAAAGCTGGCTTGAAACTCAACATTCAAAAAACTAAGATCATGGCATACAGTCCTATCACTTCACAGTAAATAGATGGAGAAAAAGTGGGAGCAGTGACAGATTTCAATTTCTTGATTTCCAAAATCACTGCAGTTAGTGACTGCAGTCATGAAATTAGAAGACACTTGCTCCTTGGAAGGAAAGCTATGATAAACCTAAACAGCATATTAAAAAGCAGAGACATCACTTTGCTGACAAAGGTGTGTATAGCCAAAGCTGTGGTTTTTTCAGTAGTTATGTAGGGATGTGAAAGTTAAACCATAAAGAAGGCTGAACACCAAGGAACTGATGCTTATGAACTGTGGTGCTGGAAATCTCTTGAGAGTCCCTTGAACAGCATGGAGATCAATCCAGTCAATCCTTAAGGAAGTCAACCCTGAATATTCATTGGAAGGATTGATGCTAAAGCTGAAGCTCCAATACTTTGACCACCTAATGCAAACAGCAACTCATTGGAGAAGACTTTGATGCTGGGAAATATTAAAGGTAAGGAGAATGGGATGGTTGAGGATGACGTGGTTAGACAGCATCACCAACTCAATGGACATGAAGCTGAGTAAACTCCAGGAGATAGTGAATGACAGGGGAGCCTGGAGTGCTGTAGTCCACAGGGTTGCAAAAAGTCAGACATGACTTAGTGACTAAACAACAACAATAACAATACTCAGAATGTCCAGTTGTCAACAAAATTACAAAACATACAAAGAAACAGAAAATTATGGCTTACTCAAAGGAAATAACATAAACCATTTCTGATAGAGCCCAGACATTGGAATTTTTGGTCAAAAGTATTAACAGTCTTGAACTAAAGAAAATTAGAAAAATTATGTTTGAAATAAATGAGATTATCAGTAAAAAACAGAAATTATAAAAAAAATCAAACAGAAATTCTGGATCTGAAAAGTACAGCAACTGAAAAGACAAACTCACTCACAAGATTTGACAGCAGGTTCAAGCAAGTAGAAGAAAATTATCAGTGAACTTGAAGGTAAGACATTTGAAATTAACCAGTTGGAGGGACAGAAGAAAAATGAAAGAAAACAGAGCCTGTAACCTGTGGGACCTATTAAGTATACCAATATGTGCATTTTTAAGAATCTCACAAGGAGAGAGAGAGAAAGAGGAAGAAAAAATATTTGAAGAAACAATGGTTAAAAACTTCTTAAATCTGATGAAAGATATGAACACACATATCTAAGAATGTCAATGAACTCCAAGCAGGATGAACTTGAAGAGATCCACAATGAGACACATTATAGTCAAATTATAAAAACAAAGAGACAGAAATAGAATTTTGAAAGCAGCAAGAGAGAAGGGACTCATCACATATAAGGGATCCTTGAGAAGATTAACAACTGATTTCCCACCAGAAATCATGAGGGCCAGAGGCAGTGGAATGATATATGTAAAATACTAAAAGAAAATGAAATCAAGAATTCTATTTCTGGCAAAATTCTCTTTAAAGAATGAAACAGAAGTTAAGACATCCCAAGCTAAACAAAAGCTGAAGGAATTTAATACCAGTGCACGTGCCCTAAAAAATGCTTTAAAAAAAATCTTCAGTCTCAAATGAAAGGACTTGTGTGCATGCTCAGTAGCTTCAGTAGTGTCCTACTCTTTGTGACCCTATGAACTGTAGATTCCACAGAGCCAGGCCCCTCTGACCATGGGATTCTTCAGGCAGGAATACAGGAGTGGTTTACCATGCCTGCCTCCAGGGGATCTTCCCAACCTGGGGACTGAACCCACGTCTGTCTGCATCTCCTGCATTGCAGATAGATTCTTTACCCACAGAGCCACCTGCGAAACCCAAATGAAAGGACAGTCAACAGTAAGTTGAAGACATAAAACATACATTAAAGAACACTAGTAAAGGTAACTTTATAGGTAGGTATAAAAGCCAGTATTATCATATATTTTGTACAATAGTAAAGAACAGCTTTATTTTTGCATTAGGAAAGCTTATTTCCAGGTCTATCGAAGATTTCACTGACAGGCCACTCAATGTGCTATTACTGGACTAGGCTCTGTGAGTAGCAAAAATCTCTGGACCACACCTGTTTTATTAGTCTCTTGGTCCAGGAAAATATTCCCTGTTGTTGCTTCTTCTCATACATAGAGTGACACCATTATAATTACAGATTTCATATGGAACCGTATACCACCATTATGTCAGTGGCTCAGTCTCACACCAAATAATGTAAGGGACAACAATTTGAAACAGGCAATATAGAAAACAATACAGTTACCAGGAATTGTAAGATCATAAATAAGAACTTGAGTTAAGAACTTCCAGTAGGTAGAGTCCAGTGATATTTCTAGGTCATCTGACTTAGTTTGTTAAATGACTATAGCCTGCTGTTAATCTCCTGGTTGTAGATCTCGGAGCATCTTATCTTTATTCAAATATTGGTTATGAGCTAAGTTTTAGAAACAGAGTGTCCTTTTAAATAACTTAATTAAACCTCTTAGCAATATAACATAACAATGAGGAACTATCTCGGAAGTGAGTTTTAGTAAATACAGACCTTAATTAAAAAAATTAGGACTTAATATTCAGTGAAACATAATATTTTCCTAATATTACCCCATTTTTATTAAGCACAGTCAGGACTGATTTCCTTTTTTTAAAAAAATAAATTTGATTCATTGACTATAGATGCCACAGGCCTGACATCAATTTTTGTTCAGGTGGACTTTTCTTTTAGAGATCCCCAGTATATTTTGAGATTTCTGTGTATGTCAGCACACAGTCTCTCTTTCTGTTTTTCACTTGATAACACTGTTCAAAATGCAAGTGTCTCCAGTTTCTGGAGGGACAAGGGCAGAGAGAAAAGAAAAATGTTTTAATTTTACCCACAGGTGTGAATTACTAAATTGTTTTAAACCATCAGTAACTTGAGGAGAAGAGCTTCTTTATATCTGAAAACAAAGATTAGAAGCCCATAATATGTCAGACAAAAAGTCATGAAAATTGTAAGCATATTTAGCAGTTTAATCCTATGTAATTAATTTTTTTGTTGTTGTCCTTACCTGATGATTGAGGATGCTACTGAAAGCAATAGTTTTTAAGAAGTTTGTTAAGATTTTGTTAATGCTTGTATGATTATTTAATAAAGTAGCTGCCTTGATCACTGGAGATTGTAGAAAACACATTTTAACCATTTTTTTTTTTCTCCATTGTGAGACACTGACTGCATCCAGGAAAGACTTGATCCTATCAAATAAAAGTGAGGTTTGTCAGGGAGCCAAGAAAAGCCAAGTGCCTGTCTTGGACTTCTCATAGCCTTGACTATTTGGTTTACAGCCATTGCTTATCCACCTTAAATTCCCTGATTTAGGAGTAGATGAGGGGCTAATTTTGTAGAAGGAGAATGAGCTTTGTCTGTGTGTGCCATAGTCTTCATAGGTCATTGTGAAATATATTTATTCATTTTATCAAAGTAAAAAAAAGATTTTAAGAACAAATATAAATCACTTAACGGCAAAGAGATTTATATAGCCTGTTATCAAAAGCCATATTCTCAGAAAACTTTGTTCTTTTAACTGGGAGAGGAAACCAAATTCTAGTTTGGTACCAGATTATATTCACTGTGATACAAGAATTATTTACTTAGTCAAAGTAACAATAAAAGATTTCAAAGACAGTTTAATGTCTTAAGAAACTTGTATCATGCACAAAACTCTCTTCTTGGGGTCTACTTCCCACAAACCTTTTTTTCACCTTCTGTATTTATCATTTTATTTGCCCATTCAGAGAACAACCACCTGTAAATTCATATTTACTTCCCTTTCCCTTCATACAATGTAATTCCATTCCTTATACCTTATTATTAAAAACACACATCCTATTTTCCTTAAGCAATCATGAACTATACTTTATATTGTCATTCTGTAGATTGGTAAATATAAAGCACCCAAAACCATGTCATTTGCATTCTTTTTCTCTTAGTATCTTCACAGTGTCTATGTTAATTAGATTAATAAACAAACATTAATACCAGGTATTAGTTCAATAGTGAATATTTTCCAGTCCATATGAACCTGAAATTCATATAGTTTAATTTTTCTTGAATTTAGAATTGTTTAATTTGTAAGTGCTTATTTCTTTTTCTGTCAAATAAATACAGCTTATTGACAAAATAGCCTCAGCAATATTATCTAAAGACACATACTCAGATCTGGACAGAGACTCATAGTTTTTCATTTGAGATTTAAAACGTCTTTTTGACCCCCCCCCCCTTTTTTTTCTCTCTTGGCTTGAAGTCCTAGTAATTTGCTCATGGCTAGAGTCAGACAGACTGGGCTGTGTATCTCAAGGACATGATAAAAATTAATTTCAGGTTTTTTTCATAGACATGTTTTTGCTTCTCAGACAGGATCAAAGCTCCACAAAAAGTATTTTAACAAGCCAGCTTTTTCCTAATTGCACATGCAAAAAGAATCAGTTTTCTCCAGAGCCCAAAGAATATCATGGCCATCCAGTGTCAAAAATGTCATTTCTCCTTTTTGTAGTCATAGTTTTATAGATAGAATTTAAACCAGAGAGTGCTCAAATTAGCTCTGATGACAGGGACAGATTGATAAGCTATTGTTCCAGCAGGAATTGTCTCTCTGGAGAGGTGAAGTCTTCTCTTAAAGCAAAAAGAGCCTGTACAGTATAAAATTAATGGACCTCCCCCCAAACCTAGCCAATGTTCACCATTTCCAAGGGGGTACAGTGGCCTTGGTGTCACAAAAGAAAGTAAGGTGATTCTTTTTTAAGCTCTGGGAATGGAACCTATCCCGGTTTTCCAGGATATACTCCAGTGGGGTGGGGCTGGCACTGGGTGAGGTTCCCATCTGTAAGACAAAGAAAGAGCCAGTGTCCAGTGCTTGTTCTTTCTCAGCATGGAGGTGTCCCTCCCCCAGGTCTCTGATGGTTGATGGGTGGAACATCTAGCCTTTCCCTGAAGCCTCTGGCTGGTTGGGGTCCTCTTGTCCATCTGGCACAGGTGCCTTTCTCTAAGCCTGCTCTGAGGAAAAGGTGAGGACTGACTGGAAAAGTCCCTGGGCATGTCCCTAACTACTATCAGTCTCTGACAGAAAGGATTGCCCTAGGATTTCCCTTTCATCTCCTGTCCCAGGCTGGAAGGGGTAGCATAGCAGGCTCCAAGGCTTCTATTGCCAAATCTTGAAGAGTGGGCATCCTTATGAATTCCCTTCTCATGACCCAAGACATTCCTATGTGATCTATGTGACAGTTCAGTTCAGTTCAGTTCAATCCAGTCACTCAGTCGTGTCCGACTCTTTGTGACCCTATGGACTGCAGCACGCCAGGCTTCCCTGACCATCACTAATTCCAGGAGCTTGCTCAAACTCATGTCCAATGAGTCGGTGATGCCATCCATCTATCTCATCTTCTGTCATCCCCTTCTCCTGCCTTCAGTCTTTCCCAGTGTCAGGGTCTTTTCCAAGGAATCAGTTCTTCTCATCAAGTGGCAAAAGTGTTAGAGTTTCAGCTTTAGCATCAGTCCTTCCGATGAATAGTCAGGACTGATTTCCTTTAGGATTGACTGGTTTGGTCTCCTTTCAGTCCAAGGGACTCTCAAGAGTCTTCTCCAACACCACAGTTCAAAAGCATCAATTCTTTGGTGGTTAGTCTTCTTTATAGTCCAACTCTCACATCCATACATGACCACTGGAAAAGGGAATGGCCAACCACTTCAGTATTCTTGCCTTGAGAACCCTATGAACAGTATGAAAAGGCAAAAAGATATGACACTGAAAGATGTGACTGTAACATATGCCAATGGGTCAAAGTTGAAACCCTAAGTGACCTCTCCTGGTTACTCCAGGCTATCCAGTAACAAAAGAAATGGTGAATAGTTGGCAGGAAGGGAATCTGGAGATCAGACTGGCAATGCAACACTTCATATATACCCCAGTTGTTCAGGTTTTAATCAAGAGTGTTTTTAATCTATACCAAACTAGGGTCTGTACTTTAGGTTTGGCCCTGCAAACTGCTGTCAGTAAACAAATCTCCAGTTTAAGGGTTGTTCCTTTTGCTAGACTCCCTCTTGACTCAAATATATGTTCTTCTATACAATGTATCAGAAAGCATGTCAAATGAACGTTCTTTGTATATTCAGTTCAGTTCAGTTCAGTCGCTCAGTTGTGTCCGACTCTTTGCAACCCCATGAATCGCAGAACTCCAGGCCTCCCTGTCCATCACCAACTCCTGGAGTTCACTCAGACTGGCATCCATCGAGTCAGTGATGCCATCCAGCCAGCTCATCTTCTGTCATCCCCTTCTCCTCCTGCCCCCAATCCCTCCCAGCATCAGAGTCTTTTCCAATGAGTCAACTCTTCGCATGAGGTGGCCAAAGTACTGGAGTTTCAGCTTTAGCATCATTCCTTCCAAAGAAATCCCAGGGCTGATCTCCTTCAGAATGGGTTGGTTGGATCTTCTTGCAGTCCAAGGGATTCTCAAGAGTCTTCTCCAACACCACAGTTCAAAAGCATCAGTTCTACGGCGCTCAGCTTTCTTCACAGTCCAACTTTCAGATCCATACATGACCATTGGAAAAACCATAGCCTTGACTAGACGGACCTTTGTTGGCCAAGTAATGTTTCTGCTTTTGAATATGCTATCTAGGTTGGTCATAACTTTCCTTCCAAGGAGTAAGCGTCTTTTAATTTCATGGCTCTGTAATCATTAGCAAAAAATATATAAAGAAAAGCCAGTTCTCAGGCAAGATACATTGTTGCAATATTAGCAAAGAATTTAAGGAAAGCATGAGCAGGATATAGTGTTGCTTATGGAGATTATGTGTTGGTGATTAAAGCAAAAGAATGTGTAAAAGAATGTTCATTTCCTCTTTAAGGGGCCTTGGACTCCTTATCAACCTGCTTGAAGTTAACTCTTTCACTATTAAACAACTAATAGGTCAAAACCACAGGAAGAAATACCTCAAGACAAATTATAAAAAAAGCATGGTATGTCAAAACTTATGAGATATGATGAAAACAATGTTAGGAGGGAAATTTATAACTGCACCCACATACATTGGAAAAAAAGGAAAATCTCAAATGATAATTTAACTGTGCACCTTAAAGACTTAGAAAAAGAAGAGCAAACTAAACCCAAACCTGATAGAAAGAAATAATACAGGTTATAATTGAGATAGATAAAATAGAGAATAAAAAAATAACCAGGTAACTCAACAAAACCAGAAGTTGGCTCTTTGTAAAGATCAATATGATGGCAAAACTTTAGCTAGATTGACTAAAGGAAAAAGGAGAGATGACTCAAGGTAAAAAATTAGAAATGAAAGTAAGGCTATTACTACTGATTTTATATAAGTAAAAAGGATTATAAAAGTATTCTTCTATATTAACAGTTGTATACTAACAAATTAGGTAAAATTGACAGTTTCCTAGAGACACATAATCTGCCAAACTGACTTATGAAGAGATAGAAGATTCAAACAGAACTGTAACTATTAAGGAGACCAAATCAGTAATCAAAAACCTCCCAAATAATAAAAGCCCAGGTCACATAGTTTCACTGGTGAATTGTATCAAATGTTTAAAGAAGAAATAATACCAATTCTCAAACTCTTGCAAAAAAGTTGAAGAGGAATAAACACCTCCTTTCTCATAAGGTCAACATTGCTTCATACCAAAACCAGACAAAGATACCACAACAAAAGAAAGCTGCAGGTCAATATTTCTTATGATTATAGATGCTAAAATCCTTAACAAAATACTAGCAAACAAATTCAATAGTATATCAAGAGGTTTATACATCAGGACCAAATGGGATGTATTCCAGAAATGCAAGGTTGGTTCAAGATGTAAAAATCAATAAGTATAATACACCACATTAATAGAACAAAGGGGGAAAAGTGACATGATCATTCCAATTGATGCAGGAAAAGTATTTGACAAAATTCAGCACCTTTTAATGATTAAAAACACTCAAAAAATTAGAAAAAGAAGGAAACATCCTCAAAAATTATAAAGCCTACGTAGAAAAAACCCACAGGTAACAACATACTCAATAGTGAAATACTGAAAACTTTTCTGTTGAGATCAGGAAAAATAAAGATGCCCACTTGCATAGGTTTTATTCAACATAGTACTGGAAATTTCAGCCAGAACAATTAGGAAAGAAAAAGAAAAAGAAAGCACTCAGATTGGAAAGAAAGTAGTAAAATTAGCTCTTTGCATATGACAAGATCTTATGTGTAGAAAAATCCTGGAAAAAAAAAATTGTTAGAGCTAATAAACTAATTCGTCAAAGTTGCAGGATATAAAATCAACATATAAAATCACTTGTATTTCTATATACTTGCAATGAATATCTGAAAAAGAAACTTTTTAAAAGCAATTTACAACAGTATCAAAAAGAATAAAACATTTCTGAAAGAAATTAAAGAAGACAAGTAAATGGAAAGACATTGGATTAAATGGATTGAAACAGTTAATGCTGTTAAGGTGAAAATACTACTGAAAGCCATCAATAGATTCAGTACAATGCCTGTCAAAACTCCAATGATTTTTTTTTTTACAGAAACAGAAAAGCTCATACTAAAATCTATATAGAATATCAAAGGACTCCAAATAGCCAAAACTAACTAGAAAAAAAGAACAGAGTTGGAGAATTTATACTTCCTGATTTCAAAACTTATTACAGAGATACAATAATCAAACCACTGTGGTACTGGCATAAGAATAGATGTATAGACAAAAGGGAAAAATAAGAGTATTCAAAAGTAAAGTGAAAGTCACTCAGTCGTGCCTGACTCTTTGTGAGCCCATGGACTATACAGTTCATGTAATTCTCCAGGCCAGAGTACTGGAGTGGCTAGCCTTTCCCTTCTCCAGAGGATATTCCTGACCCAGGAATTGAACTGGGGTCTCCTGCATTATAGGTGGATTCTTTACCAACTGAGCTATGAGGGAAGCCCACTCAGAAATAAACCCTGCCATACATGGATTACATGCATGCCAAGTCACTTCAGTCATATCTGACTCTTTGTGACCCCGTGGACTATAGCCCACCAGGCTCCTCTGTCCGTGGGATTCTCCAGGCACAAATACTGGAGTGGGCTGCCATGCCCTCCTCTGGGGGATCTTTCTGACCCAGGGATCTTATGTCTCCTGTATTGACAGTTGGGTTCTTTACCACTAGTTTCACCTGGGAAGCCCTATATGGATTATTGATATTCAACAAGGGTATCAAGACAATTTAATAGGGAAAAGATAGTGTTTTCAGGAAATGATGCTGAGAAAACTGGATATCCATATGCAGTAGAATGAAGGTGGACTCATCTTATGCCATATACAAAAAATAACAAAGTAGATCAAAGAGTTAAAAGATAGCTCACAGAATGGCAGAAAATATTCACATATATCAGGATGAAAAAGAACCCCTACAACTCACCAAAAAAAGAATTACAATTTATTCAAAAATAGGCAAGAGACTTCAATAGGCACATCTCCAAAGAAGATAAACAAATGACCAAAAAGCACATGAAAATATGCTCAACATCATTAGTCATTAGAGAAATGTGAATCAAAACCTCACACCTTTAGGATAGTTATGATTAATTTTGTAAAAAGGCAAATAAAAAGGAATAAATGTTGGACAGGGTGTGAGGAAACTGAACTTCTGTGTGTCACTGGTAAATGTGAAAGGGTGCTTGGCAGCTTCTTAAAAAGCTAAACAGAGTTGTCATATGATCCAGTAATCCTTAGGTATATAGCCAAAGGGATTGAAAGAACTCAAACAAATACTGGTAAGGCAATGTACATTGCAACATACAATTGAGAAACAGTAGAAAGAATAGATGGAGAAGGCAATGACACCCCACTCCAGTACTCTTGCCTGGAAAATCCCATGGATAGAGGAGCCTGGAAGGCTGTAGTCCATGGGGTCGCTGAGGGTCGGACACGACTGAGCGACTTCACTTTCACTTTTCACTTTCATGCATTTGAGAAGGAAATGGCAACCCACTCCAGTGTTCTTGCCTGGAGAATCCCAGGGACGGGGGAACCTGGTGGGCTGCCGTCTATGGGGTCGCACAGAGTCGGACACAACTGAAGTGACTTAGCAGCAGTAGCAGAAAGAATAGAAGTGTCCATCAATAGATGAATGGGTATACAAAATGTGGGTGTATGCATGACTGATAAGTTGTTTCAGTCCAGTCTGACTCTGTGCAGCCCTAAGGACTGTAGCCTGCAGGCTCCTCTGCCCATGGGATTCTCTAGGCAGGAATACTGGAGTGGGTAAGCCATCCCCTCCTCCAGGGGATCTTCCTGACCCAGGGATGGAATCGACATCTCTTATGTCTCCTGAATTGGCAGAAAGGTTCTTTACCACTAGCACCATCTGAGAAGCTAGATATAATGAAATATTATACAGTTATAAAAAGGAATGGTGTTCTGATAAATGCTACAACATGGATGAAACCTGACAACATTATGTTAAGTAAAAGAAGCCAAACTTAAAAGGAAAATTATTGTATAATTCCACTTATGTGTAGAATTTAGTATAATTCAGTTCATAGAGACAGAAAGATTGAAATTACCAGTGATTCTGGGAAGGCAGAATGGAAAGTTAATCCTTAATGGCTACAGAGTTTGTTTGACATGATGCAAAAATTTTGGAAATATTTAGTTGTAATGGCTGCACATAAGTAAATATAATTAATGTCACTGAATGCATATTTTAAAATGGTTAAAGTACAAACCTTATATTACATATATTTTACTAATTAAAAAACAAGATGTAATGTATCAAAAATCATTTATGGTAAGTGGATGAACTAAATAGTACATAAATTACATGCCAATAAGTTTTTTATTTTTTTTTTAATAAAAGGCCTCTATCTGGCAGATTCAGTTTTTGTAGAGGAGTTAAAGTAAAAACAGTATAATAAACTACTGGTTGCTGGTTTCCAGGGGATTATCAGAAGAGAGTGGGAGAAACTGCTTCATGGCTAGGGATTCTGCTGCTGAAGCAATGGAAAAACTGAAATTAGACAGAGGTGGTGATTACACAGCACTGAGAATGTACTAAATGCCACCGAAATATGTACTTTTAAATGGTTAATTTTATAATTTGTGAATTTTACCTCAATAAATTATTTTTTTCTAAGAACAAATAGGGATAAATAACATCTAGTGGTAAAGAAGTGGTAAGTTTATCAGACCCAGAAATAAGTATCTGGGATGATTTGCCCACAGGAGTAATTGGTTCAAGTGGCCACCTTGGGGATAGTGTAGTCGAGGAGGAGACTACTCTAGCAGATAGGGAGTAGTCGACTGCCCCCTCTTCCACCTTTCTGTTCCCTATAAGCTGAACCAGGGAGCATCCTGGAATAAAAATATTAATTTCCTTTTTAAAATATGACACCCAAAACTGAACCCAGTTTGTTCAAGATGGTGATAAAACCAATCCAAAGTTATCCTCATTCCATCCTGCATTCATTCATCCAATCAGTAAGTATTTATTGGGTATCAGTAAGGGCATAAGCCTCTGTTCCAAACTATGGAAAGTATAATGACATAGAATGCCTAGTAACAACCTTCAAGGCATCCTTGATTGGGTTGTGTGGGTACCAAACAAATGGAAAAAACACTTATTGGTTAATAAATGTTGACCACAGCTGACACAATTTTTCTGAGTTAAGCTCATACTCTATAGACAGTTGTACGTTCTTCTTTGACACTTTGTTATAAGTTTTTCTCAGATGATTGAAAAATCTTCATAAACATCATTTTCAATGACTACTACATCTAACCACATGGTTTATCTAACACTCTTCTGCAAAAGCTGACCTGGAAGATGGTGAAGCTTGCACTCAAGCCAGTACACAGACTTGATAACTGGAAATATTCTACAGCTACTTGGAAACATTGGAAAACAGATCAAATTGAAACATCCCCAGGAAAGTTTGGGGGCTGCTGTGTATGCACCAGAGTCTCAACCCAATAATCATCTCTTAAGTTTGTGGTTAACAGCAAAGTCTCTGGAGCCAGACTGCCTGAATGGAGATAAACATGAAAAAATAAGAGTGAGAGATGAGAATAAATTTTCATCCCTTGCTCTTCTTTCTATATCTGATCTCCATGACTTTTTGCAGGGCCCACCCAAGGTGTATCCTCCACAGTTAACTCTGGAGGCCTAGGTCTGAGCTCTGCCTTCACCTTCACCCTCCCCCAGGTGGGCGGGGAGATCCTCCCAGACCAAGTTAGGTGCTCAGGAGGGGTCAGCCACAATCAGGAACAGTCAGCAGCCCAGAACCCACTCTACCATGAGTGTCTCTGCACTGAGCCTCACCAGAGCCCTGGGCAGTGTCTCTGGGCCCCTGCAGGTGGTATCTCTGCTCAGCCTGGTTCTGCTTCTGCTCAAGGCAGTACAGTTCTACCTGCGTAGACAGTGGCTGCTCAAAGTATTTCATCAGTTCCCGTCTCCTCCTTCCCACTGGCTCTGTGGGCACAGCTTGAAGGTAGGATGGAGCAGGATGGAGGAGTGGGAGGAAAGGGAGAACTAGGGCTCTAGGGCCTGGGCATGGTCAGTTAGTCCATGGGACAAAGCCTTGCTGTGTGACTAGCACACGACCTCACAAAAGAACCCAGCTAACCTCTCAGGTCTTGGCTACTCACCCTGTCCAGGGAGCTCACTCCTCCCGGGACCTGTGCTGGTGTTCACGAGTCTGTCAGACACTCTTCCTTAGGGAGATCTCAGGCTATCCTGGCAGCCCTGCCTCTTGAGGACAACGACTATTCGACTATTCCTTCCTGAGTCTCCCCACTCTCCAGGCAGAGCACCTTCAGCTGTCCTCACAGAACAGGCTTCCAGATGCTTCCCTGCCCATTCCTCAATCCTCCCCACCCTGCCTGGTCCTGAGCTTACCTGGGAGCACAGATGTCAGTCTGATGGATCAGCCCTGTGGGTTCACTGTGTGTGGGGACAACAGATAGGAGTCTAAGATGGTGTCAGGTCACAGAAAATGAGGCTCACCTACTCGGTGGTGGTGAAATCAGGTGTAGGACAAAACCAACTTGATTTGCTTGAGGCTGAGGGATTTTTCAAGGCTGATGATTTCAATGCAAAAACTAGTAGCTGAATTGCATGAGTGAGATTTCCAGGATGGTGCCAGGTAAGGAGTACTGGCACTTGAGTTGCAACATTAAACAGAATCTGTTTACTTCTTAGCTCCCATCCTCCAAACCCCTGGACTGTGAGCTCTATGGGGGCTGAGGATATGATCCCCATCCTGTTCCCTAGTACCCAGCACAGAGCTTGACACAAAGGAATGTTAGGCCCAGAGTATGTGGAGTGACAGAAAGGAGCTGCTTGCTTGCTGGTGAGGGACAGTGCCTACCAGGGAGCTCTGTTAGCCCTGATTGGAGAGGATGGCACAGAACAAGGAGAGGGGCCACATGGAGAGGGTCTCATTAGTGGTGGTGAACTGAACAAATCTTAGGAGGTAGGGTATTGCAGAGACCTGAAGCTTCTATTTCTCAAAGAAGGAAGCCAAGCAATTTTCAGCAGAGTAGAGCCAAAGACAGAGGAAATAATGTCAGCTCCAGAGAGATAACCAAAACTCAGTTTGTTCATGCAAGTTGTTGTACTAGAGACTTCCCACTTATTTATTGATTCAGGGAAATTGTTACCTTTTGTTTGATGCAGTTGTCACCTTTCTGAGCTAGGATTTGATATAAGGAACAACTGAAATTTCCTCCGGTGACTTTCTCGTCATACTAATGGTCCTTGGATGATACGTAGTTTCAGTAGTAGATGGTTTCTATTTACATAACTAATATTCCTCAGGGTGTTGAATCATCTCTCAACTTCTGCTGGTCTAACAGATATTGCTTCCCTCTTTTTTACATTTGTTCTGATTCTATCTGACACTTCCAACCAGAATTTTGTATTTAAACTCTCATCACTCCTACATGTACTCATTCCTTCTTCATGAACTTATTGTCCATTGAAACTTTGAAAAGTGAGGCATAATCCCTATGAATATGCTCTATGCTGACTCTGAAAACACAGGGATGAGAGATATTAAAGGGAAGTTTGTCAACATGTTACCCATTGAATTGAGTCTATGGCCGTACCACCCTGAACATGACTGATCTCATCTGATCTCAGAAGCTAAGCAGAGTCAGGCCTGATTAGTACTTGGATGGGAGGACATTGAGTTGAAATGTGACAATATAGGCACCTAAGGAGCCTTGGGAACCCTGGAGAGGGACATCTTGGGGTCAACAGGTTTGGGTTTAAATGGAGCTCACCTGGGTATATATCCTTTACATGGGTTTCCTCATTCTTCAGTGAGACCGAATCAAGTAATAATCTCTCCTTTAAACAGATTTGCCTTGAATATTACCTATTGGGTTGGCCAAAAAGTTCCTTTGGGGTTTTTTCTACCATCTTATGGAAAACTCAAACTACCTTTTCGGCCAATCCTACACTTGTAATAGGGCTTTACAGGTGGTGCTAGTGGTAAAGAACCTGCCTGCCAATGCAATAGATGGAAGAGACGTGGGTTCAATTCCTGGGTCAGGAAGATCCCCTGGAGGAGGGCATGACAACCCAGTTCAGTATTCTTGCCTGGAAAATCCTGTTGACAGAGAAGCCGGCAGACTCCAGTCCATAAAGTCACAAAGAGTCGGGCATGACTGAAGCGACTTAGCACACATACACTCATACTTGTAATAATGTGTAAGTCCTCAGTTGCTTAGTCATGTCTGACTCTTTGGACTGTAGCCCACCAGGCCCCTTTGTCCATGGAATTCTCCAGGCAAGAATTCTGAAGTGGGTTACCATTTCCTTCTCCAAGGGATCTTCCCAGCCCAGGGATGGAACCCACATCCCTAGTGTCTCTTGCATTCACTGGTGGATTCTTTACTACTAGTGCCACCTGGGAAGCCCAAATAGTGTATAAGGCCAGCCACAAAGTACCACTAACTTGATGGCTGAAACAAAACAATTTAGCGTCTCACAGTTCTAGAGACAGGAGCTGAAAATCAAGTTGGCTCATTTCTTCAGCAGGTTTCAGGACTCTCCTGGTAAAGATGGTAAATCATATCTTTTCCACATGTCTCTTTACTTCGTCTTCTTTCTCTGAATGTCTGTCTCTGTGTCTGCATTTTCCCTGTTATAATTGGATTTGGGTATAACTAATGACCTCACTTAAACTTAATTTATTGTTGTTATTCAGTTGCTCAGTCATGTCCGACTCTTTGTGATCCCATAGACTGCGGTATGCCAGGCTTCCTTGTCCTTCACTATCTCCCAGAGTTTGCTCAGGCTTATGTCCATTGAGTCAGTGATGCCTATCCAACCATCTTATCCTCTGTTGCCCTCTTCTTTTCCTGCACTCAGTCTTTCCTGGGATCAGGGTCTTTTCCAGTGAATCAATTCTTCACATCAAGAGGACAAAGTATTAGAACTTCAGCTTCAGCATCAGTCCTTCCAGTGAATATTCAAGGTTGATTTCCTTTAGGATTGACTGGTTTGATCTCCTTGCTGTCCAAGGGACTCTGAACAGTCTTCTCCAGCATGGTTTAACCAGTAATTCCAATATAAGTCTGTGAAAAACATTGGTACACCATGGAGTCCATTATTAAACATTTATCATGCACCTACTATATGAAAGATTCTAAAGCCAGTTCTGGGTGAGGGCCTAGAAAGGATCCATCTGGAAGCCAAGACTGGGCCTTAGGCCAAGTCACTGCAAGAGAGCAGGAATCCAGATCAGATCCCAGCTTCTCTGAAGCAATTCCAAAGTCCTAAATAGCTGCTGATAGATCCAGAACTATCTCCATGTTGCTCTTCTGTCGCCAGCACTGCTCCCATCACTGATCCTAAAGGGGACACTTTACTGACTGATCTTGCTCTCTGTTATAGTGCTCAAAGGAAAATGAGCTACAAGAGCTACTGAAAAGGGTAGAGAAATTCCCCTGTGCCTATCCTCGCTGGATGTGGGGGGACAATGTTCACCTTATTGTCTATGACCCTGACTACATGAAGGTGGTCCTGGGGAGATCTGGTGAGTACAAAAGAGGATCCCAGCTGGAGTCTCTTTTCCATTTGTGTACATCCTCCTGGGTCTGAAATTCCAGAAGAGACTGGCAGTTCAGTCATCAATACCCAAACTCACTACCATCCAAACATCCAGCCCATATTCCAGGACAAGAACTTTGTTCACTTACTCTAAAATCGAAACAGCTGGTTGAGGCCACGTATTTTCCTTCTTTCTTCTTTAACCCTATTTAGATAATGTTTGTGTAAATAGCCCCAGATCTAAAAGACAATTTTTTTTATCCACTCTGACTTGCATTTGCCTATCCTGGTCGTAGCATGGCTATACCATTGTATATTGCAGGGAAATCACAGGTTTCTGTCTTACCCTGGGGCACTAAACAGAGCCTATATTTCTTGCCCATTCACTGTGTTAGTCTGGTGGGTGTTCTACTGCTGGAACACTGAGTCTTCCTTCCTAGACCAACAGTGATGATCAGGATATAGAGTCAGGGATGGGAGGCAAGTGGAAGGTAGCTTGAGACAGACTGCCATCTGACAAGCATCAGGAAGGGAAGGCAACCAATGGCCTGGAACACAGTTACTTTGGGGGCTGCTTGCCTTGTTTGGTCCAGTCCACTCTCCTGTTATGCTTTCCTTACCTTTCAGATCCTAAGTCTAATGATGTCTGCAGATTCTTGGCCCCCTGGATTGGTAAGTACATCTAAACTAGTACTCTGTTACATTCCCAGTTAGGTTTACCAAGAGTTGACTTTCTGACTCACAGAGAACAACAGGTGCCAAGCACCCTGTCATAATCCTCATCTCTGAATCAAGCCTCATTTCTTTTCTTCCAATAAAACCCTCATTCTTCATAATGGTGTAGAGAGCCCTCCTGAAGTTCAGCCTCTTCCATATCACTTCTCAGTCCTTTCCAATGTTTGCAGTGTGACTTCTAGATAAGTCCTTTATGGCCTGTTCCCCTACCTTTATTGACCTCTATCTCACTCAAATCCTATGGACAGACATATTGGAAATTCACATTCCTGAAATATACTATACATATATATTATATTCTATATATACAAATAGAAAATATGGCCTTTTCTACCTTCGTCCATGATGTGCCTTCTCCTGACACCCTTGGTTCCCAGGTTGTACCCAGTTGCCCCTCTGATCCAGGCTCCCTGACCCCTATACACAGCCATTTGTGGTCCAGGGACAGGTTTGCTGCTGTTGGAGGGGGAGACATGGTTTCAGCACCGGCGGATGCTGACCCCAGCCTTCCATCATGACATCCTGAAGCCCTACCTGGGTCTCATGGCCGACTCTGTCCAAGGGATGCTGGTGAGTTCATCCCTGGTCACCTGTACCTGCTCACATCCAGCACAGCTGGCAAAGTCCACTCTCAGATACTTGTGTCCTTCACACGTCAATCAGACACAGCCTCCCAGAATGTTATATTCAGAACTTAATATGAGACAGCCCTCTCCAAACCTGGGTTGGACAGAGGAGCATGCAGGCATCAGCTTGGATACACGATTTGCTCCTCAACAAGAGAAAACAGAGCCTTGGTGTATTCAGGGTCTACTCTTCTCCCATCTCCACATCTTCAACACAGTGGAATACAGCAGGGGTCATGCCCCTCGAAAGCAGTCCAAGCTGCCCCTGGCTGGCCTGGGCAATGACAGCTTCAGGGGCAGGGTAGACATACCAGGATGCTGCTCAAGCAGTCTCTGGCATGGGGCCCAGGAGTCCTGCATGGAGTTGAACTCTTCATGGGAGAAGATGGGACAAAGTCTACATTCACAGAGCTGAGTCCTGTTGCATGAGCACCAGTTAGATTTTGATTTCTCACCAGTTGGTCTCAGCTGATGCTTGATGAATGAAAGGAAAGGATGTCTCTGATGTCCCTTTCTTGAGGGCACAGGTACTGAACTCTTATGCTCTATCTTGCCTTGAGAAATTTGCTTACCAGTCTTGGACATCACCTGATCAGGTCCAATATCAGAACACAAAATATTCCCCCTATGTCTCCAGAGAAACTGCATTTTGGCCTTCAAAAAGTTGTTTATCATCATAAATTATTTATAAAATTCAGAACTAATTCAGAATATTATGAGAGAATATGAATAATTATATAGCAAAGATTCTGAGAAAATAAGCATCACTTTACACACACCTGTGTGCTACAGCCCCCAGTTGCTAAAACATAACCACTTAGAAACTGAGGAAATCTCATCTGATGGTGTGGAGACAGAAAGAAAGCCTGGCCATGGCAGCACAGGCCTTCTGGGGGAGCAGAGCAAGGTCCATGTCACCCTCCCTCCACAGGACAAGTGGGAGGAGTTCGTCAGCCAGGACTCATCTCTGGAGATCCTTGGAGACATCTCCTTGATGACCTTGGACACCATCATGAAGTGTGCCTTCAGCCATCAGGGCAGCATCAGGAATAACAGGTCAGTGACAGCCTTTCAAGAGCAGGGTCCTGTTCTCACCAGCTGGGGAGGACTTACCTGAGAGGCAGGAAGATCAGCAGGGATGCTTATCAGCACAAAAAGTAACATTCTGCAGAGAGACATGGACCACAGTCAAGTCCATGATCACAACAAAGGGAGAAGCCTGGGCCCTCAGGATACTTGTAAATACTGAGGGCTTCAGAGGCTGAAGCAGAAATGGCAGTGCTTCAGTGCTGCCTGTCCCCACTGACTGAGGAATCCTCCACCCAGAGATCCACTCCCTCTCCAGGTTAGAGGTTCCTTCAGCTCCAGTCTCTTCTGCACCCTCTCCCTTCAGGAACTCCCAGTCCTACATCCAGGCCATTAAGAACCTCAACAGTATGTTTTTTTCCCGATTGAGGAATGTTTTCTACCAGAACGACCTCATCTACAGGCTGACCCGTGAAGGCCACTGGAACCACCAGGCCTGCCAGCTCGCCCATCAATACACAGGTTCTCCTCTTCATGGGCTGCTCCCCAATCTTCATCAGGCTCATGTGAAAGGGCCTGACCTTGGTCTTTCAGGCAGAGCCCAGACTCCTGCTTCCTCTTCAGGAGCTGGCACACATGCACCTGCTGCAGGGACTGGGAACCCAGAGCTCAGGGTGTCAGGTGTTGAACAGGGAGTTACAGGAGTCACCAGGTTGGTGATGACTGAGTGAGACCCTCCCGCTTCCCAGCAGCATTCAGGCAGAGCCTCCGTGGGCTGTGTTACTGTGGGAATTGCTGCCTAGAGTAGATGATGCTGGAGCTCTCAGTCCTGACATGCCACCCAGTGCCACCCACCTCACCCACCTGGCACCCAGACTGGGCCTGAAGGGCAGATGGGGCTATGGTGGGGCTGCATATGGGCCCCCAGAGTCCTCAGCTCTGGCTGGGAACCACTGCTCTGGGACAGATGCAGTGATCAAGGAGAGGAAGGCTCACCTGCAGAAGGAGGGAGAGCTGGAGAAGGTGAGGAGCAGGAGGCACTTGGACTTCCTGGACATCCTCCTCTTTGCCAGAGTGAGTGTGGGCAGGAGAGGCCTGAGCCTTTGTGCAGAAGCACACAGGAAGGGCAGACCCTGCACTCTGGCCCTGCCTCCACAGATGGAGAATGGGAGCAGCTTGTCTGATGAGGACCTCCGTGCCGAGGTGGACACGTTCATGTTTGGGGGCCATGACACCACAGCCACTGGCATCTCCTGGATCCTCTATGCTCTAGCCTCCCACCCCGAGCATCAGCAGAGGTGTCGGGAAGAGATCCTGAGCCTCCTGGGGGATGGCGCCTCCATCACCTGGTGAGTGTCCTGGAGATGGAAGAACCCTGTCCTACCTGAACTTGAAAGAATCCGTGGTTGTCCAGTCCTGCCTGCCCTCAGATGGTCTTCCTTTCAGGGACCATCTGGACCAGATGCCCTACACCACCATGTGCATCAAGGAGGCCATGAGACTCTATCCACCAGTACCAGCCGTCAGCAGAGAGCTGAGCAAGCCTATCACCTTCCCTGATGGACGCTCCTTACCTGCAGGTATGAACTTCACCTCACCACTCAGCTAAGCACTCTGTAGGACCACGTGGTAAACCAGAAATCCACATGTGCTTTCCCAGTTGTGGAATGACATGACTATTGTATCTACCTTAAGGTAATTATTTACTCTGTAGTTAGGATAAGGTGTGTGAAATGCTTGACACAGAACTTGAACACAGCAAAAGCTCAAGGGGAAAATGCTCACTTCTGAATGTGGTCGTGTAATGGAGCTTAAAATTCTAATTCTTTGAGATGTGACGGCTTCAGAGAAAAGCAGACAGAAGCAGCGGAAGGCGTGGTTCTTCCGTATGGTGTCTAAGTAAAGGAGGGAGCTCAGAGACTCCACTGCCATGGCTCAGATGGTTCAGTCTCTGAGGAGCCCTCTGATGGATGGCAGAGAACAGCTGATGACGAGGGCTGAGAGCCCTGCCATGGCTGGAGGCCACCCACTGGCTCACTTCACAGTGGGTCTGAATCCCAGCACTGTTTCCTCCTAGTTGTGGGAGCATAGACCCAACCCTTAACCTCTCTGAGGCTCAGGTACTTCATCTGCACCTAAGGTTATGAGTGTCTTCCTTAAGGGCTTTGTGAGGGTTGAGTTAATTCACATTCCCCAAGGGTCAGGATGGCACTTTATAAATGTGAGTTGTCATATGATTTGGTCCCAAAGGTAAGCCTCTAATTCTCTTTTTCTTTTTAACTTTTTATTTTATATTAGAGTATAGCTGATTGACAATGTTGTGATAGTTTCAGGTTGATAGCAAATAGATTCAGTCATACATATATATGTATCAATTCTCCCCAAAACTCCCATCCCACCAAGGCTGCCATGTAACATTGAACATAGTTCCCTGTATAAGCCTTCTTTTACATGGTTACCTACTCCTAATCCATGCTCATGTGCTTTGTCATGCCCAGCCCATCTGCCTTGCAAGAGCATCATTTCATTCAGAGTGACGGAGGGTGGTTCTCATGGTGGCTCCCAGGATTTTTGTGCTGACACCTGCCCCCTGCTCCATGGGGACCATCAGGCTTTTCTCTTTCCTCCCTTTCCCACAGGAATCAAAGTTGCCCTCTCCATTTATGGACTTCACCACAACCCAAAGGTGTGGCCGAATCCAGAGGTACAATGGCCATGAAAGAAGGGGTTGGGATGCTCTCTCCACACCAACCCCTCCTCCTGCTCCTACTCTGAGAGTCTTGTCCCCTGGTGGACTGGGCAAGAAGTTTGACCCCACCTGTCCTGGCCCTGGTGCTCTCTCTGCAGGTGTTTGACCCATCTCGGTTTGCACTGGGTTCTAATCAACACAGCCATGCTTTCCTGCCCTTCTCAGGAGGATCCAGGTGAGGCCTCTGTACTTGGGACAGTGGGTGTCATTGGGTGCCACTCGATGTGTGTGACTGTTTACATTTACATGGGGTGCATGTAGTTATGCCTTTTATGTTGGTGAGTTGGGATAGAAGTGTGTGTCTTTTGTCCAAAAGACAAATGGCTATTAGAGCAGACCGCAGACTACCCACAGCTCTTTCTCAATGGCTGGCAACATTTTAGTGTTGTTTAAAAGTTTAGTGTATTGTAATGTTTTCCTCACTGCAAGATGATGATGCTACAAAATGAGAATTACTCACTAACTATTAAATTTCATGTCATCCATTTCAGTTGTCAAAATTTAAAGGGTGGATTTTTTTATTCTACATCTTCTCAGTTACACCTTTTCTACTTACATCCCCATTCTCCATCTGGTTGAATCTTGAGTAGTTTGCATGTTTCCATTTTCAGACGCCCTACCTGTCTCAACTATTGAAGCCATACACTGGAAAAGTTATGGCAGCCTTTCAAGAAAGTTTGATACGAATGTGCCTCACTTTGTCTTGTGGTCTGTCCAAAAGACATCTTGACAGCATACTAATGTCTGAAACACATGACAATTTCCCCAGTTGTCAAGACTTTTCCTGTGATCTGGGATTTTTTTTCATGATACCATACTTTGAGTCCAATAGTCCAAGCTGGCAAAAGTATAGAAAGGAGACAGTCAAGTGCTTTCGAGAGAAAAATCCACTAATTTGAATAGGACACATGCATTTTAAAAGTTCCTGGCATGTAAAACATAGAGCATATTTGAAAGAGCTGTGAGCTGGGCAAAAGCACTCTCTATCAGCTGCTTGGAAAATCCTCCCAGGCTGCTAGAATCCTGCGCTGAAATACTAGTTTCCATAAACTTTGAGCTTCTTAGTAGAAACAAGTTTTTTTTCTGAATCTACAATTCTGTGAAATTTTCAGTTAGTGAATCAACCTTCCCAGAACAGGTTTGAGTCAAACTGTCTTCCAGAATTTGCTCTAGGATTTGGTTTGTGCCAGGATCCAGTTCTTCCTTGTAGACATGTCTACATGTCCCTGGTTGCCATTCAAGGATAAGAAGTACTAGGCAGCTTGATTCCTAGGTCAGAATTAATATTTACTTTTACTCCATCTTTTAAAAATTCAATTGACTTTATTTAAATAGAAAACTATTGAGCCTGTCTCTGTGTGTTGAATCCTAGGCTAGGAATTGGGGACATTGAGACAAAAGACTTTGTCCCTAACTTCAAGAGCTCACCATCAAGAAACAAATACTCTGGCATTTCCCTGGTGGTCTCATGGTTAGAACTCTGTTTTCACTGCAGAGGGCCCAGATTCAATCCTTGGTTGGGGAACTAAAACCCCATGAGCCACATGGCATGGTCAAACAAACAAACAAACAAAAACAAACCAAAAAAACCACCTCTATGCAAGACAGACGTCATTCCTTCTTTCTTTCACTCACTCATTCATTCATTCATTCATTGAGCAGACTGTGGAAGGTTCCATGTTCCTGGCACCGTCCTGGGACAGGTCACAAGTGATGCGTTCTTGGGTTAATACTAATGGTATTTGGGGTCCAGGGAAGAAAGAGTGTTGTCAGCAGAGGGGTGAGGACAGGTGTTCACTGGATTGAGCCTTGAGCCTGCGGTTGAAAGAGGTGTGGGGAAGGGATCTTAAGAGGAGCTAAGTGAGGAAGAGAAGCTGGACAGACCCCAGACGAGTGAGGAACAATCCAGAGAGGGTTGTGATGCAGCTGAAGAACTGGGAATTGTCCTGCCTGTGATGGGGAACATAGCAGGCCTGGAGATGCTGTGGCTTTAGAAGATGAAGAAGAAGTAGGGAGACCGAAAAGGACAGCTGAGGAGCCCAAGGGATGGTTAGAGGGTCATTTCTGGATTAGAATGAGAAGGTTCCAGAGGCACATTGACTGAGGAGCTGAGGGGACACAGGAGGCCAGTTCATCAACTGGGAGGCAGATGATCCAGCAGGTTCAGGGTCACTAACCTGTGACCTCTCCAGGAAACCTCCCTGTTGCCATTTAGACTTCCTTAGACAACCCTGTCTTGTCCTGTCTGGAGATTCAGGTCCCTGTGTCTCCCCATATATGACAAGGACCTGAGAGTATGGCCTACCCTACCCCCTACACTGCCCTGCCCAACCTGAAACCAGAAACTGCCTGTGGGCCAGTGAACAAAGTTCTAATTCACATTTCCTGATTCCCTTGACTTGACTCTGTGACTTAGGAGTGCTGACCCTCACCAACAGGATTTTCTGGTGAGAGAAGAAGTAGGAGTTAGGAGTCCTTAGAGAGGTGGACTTTGTCAGAGGTCACAGGGAGAGGATGAACCAAGGCTTGGGTGGCAAGTTTAGTGTGACTAGTAAGAAAGGGATCAGGGCTTGGCCACATGGAAGACAGCTCTGAATATCCTGTTTCTGGTCAGTGGCCAATGCCTACCCAGATCAGAACAGGATCTGAGACCATTTCTCATTTCATTTTCCCTCCTGGGCACAGGAACTGCATTGGGAAGCGGTTTGCCATGAATGAGTTGAAGGTGGCCGTGGCCCTGACCTTGCTTCGCTTTGAGCTGTCACCGGATCCCTCCAGGGTTCCCTGCCTCATACCAGAAATTATATTGAAGCCCAAGAATGGGATCCACCTGTATCTCAAGAGTCTCACTTAAGATCTGCAAGGACAAGGACAAGTTCTGAGGGACTCTTTCCTGCCATCTTATCTTCGTATTGCTCTCCTCTGCCTGCCTCTCTGCCGACTTCCCTCTTTCCACCTGCTTGGCTGCCAGTTGATCTCATCTGTCTCCTGCTCATCAGACTCACCCATTCTCAGGCTTCTTACCTCTTTTTTGCTCCCTTCTCCTACTCACCTGTATCTCTGACTGTCCACTTAACTCTCCATCACCTGCCCTACTCCAGCCTGTATGGCTTCTCCCTGTCTTTTTTTCCTTTCTGCCTGTCTGCCCTTTATTAGTGTCTTCTTTCTGCTACAAGAATTTACCATGAACGTAGTGACATATGACAACATAAAATTATAATCTTATAGTTTAGGAGAGCACAAATCTGAAATTGATTTAACTCAGCCTCAACTAAGGTGTTGAGGAACTCAAGGGAGAATCTTTGTGCATTCTCAGCTTCTAGAACTTTGCTCTTTGGCTCTACATTGAGTGGATTAAGCTCCCCAAGATTATGAAGGGAATCTCCTTTTCTTACATTCAATGGATTGTAAATGTTAACTATATCCTCAAAATCTTCACAACAACAGCTAGACTTTGGTTTAATTGATTACCTGGATCTACAGCCTATTCAAATTGACACATAAAAGCAGACAATACATCCCACCCCTTCCACCTGGCATTCCTGTATATCCCTTTAAACCATACTTAATCTGCAAATAAAGTCATACTTCTGCCATTGATCCTATGTATAATTGAAAGATGCTTCACTCTTTCCACTCAAGACAATGGAAAGTCATTAGTTGGTGGTCACTCTTCTCCCTGATATCCTGGAATTTAATGCTGTGTTGTTAACTGTTATTAATATATCTCATGTTATATGTGAAGGGAGAGAGAAGGAAGAAAAAAAATCTGATACAAATGTGTACCCATAGTCATATTCATAACAAAATAAGGAAGAAATACTCATAATAATTACTGCCCTCATTTCTGCAACTGGTCACGTGGTCAAGGAAGTGAAAATGTTAGTTGCTCAGTCATGTTCAACTGCTTGTGACCCCATGGACTGTAGCCCACCAGGCTCCCCTGTCCATGGAATTCTCCAGGCAAGAATACTGGAGTGGGTAGCTATTCCCTTCTGCAGGGAATCTTCTTGACCCAGGGATTGAACCCAGGTCTCCTGCGTTGCAAGCAAATTCTTTATATATGGTCATAACTACCTTCTTCCACCATCCTCTCCATGTTGTTTTTGCCCTCAGAAAGCACATCAGCTGGTCATGGTTCTTCACCTGGTGAGATGACTTAAAGCTTTATTCTTTAAAGAGATGAGCCATAACTAGCCTGTCTGAATTGCACTATGGCATTTTTCTATTTACATTAATGAGCAGGCATGATATTGGGTTGGCCAATAAGTTCATTCAGATTTTTTCATAAAATGGAATGGAAAAACCCTAATGAACTTTTTGGGCAACCCAGTAGTTTCAAAGGGTCACCCAAAGTATCACCTCTATTCTGGACATACTCCTCTTTACCTTCATTAGCAAGGAACCTACCAATTTCACTTTGGTATTCAATATCAATCCAGTATAGAAACTGCCTTTGATACAAAGGCACGAGGAGCCTAAAGTGGCCAGATGACAGTCTTAATTTCAGTTCAGTGTTACCATTGTTGTGTTTCTGAGTGGAAACCTCTCTCCCTTTAGAACTAAGACATCTAGGCTAATGGAAAATTAGGTTGCAGGGACAAAAAGCAAACATCTTGCTAATACAATCACTTAACACTATAATAATAATGAAAGGCACCACTTCTATTTCCATACCTTAATTCCTGGACATGTGAATCTTGGCAGTGGAAGAAACAGAATTATGTTCATAGCAGCACTACTCACAGTTGCTAAGACGTGGAAGAAGCCTATGTTCCATTACAGATGAATGGATAAAGATGTTCTGTATATACATTGAAATATTACTCAGACATGAAAAGTATGAAAGAACACCATTTGTGGTAACATGGATAGACCTATAGATAACCATACTAAGTAAAGGAAGTCAGACAGAGAAAGTAAATATTATATGATATAACTTATATGTGGAATCAAAAAAACCTAATACAAATGAACTTGTTTACAAAACAGAAATGGACTCACAGACATAGAAATAAACATATGGTTACCAAGGAGAAAGGGAGAAAGGAATAAACTAGGAATATGGGATTAATAGATACACACCACTATATATAAAGTAGATCAATTCAGTCACTCAATCGTGTCCAACTCTTTGCAACCTCATGAATTATAGCACGCCAGGCCACCCTGTCCATCACCAACTCCTGGAGTTCACTCAAACTCATGTCCATCGAGTTGGTAATGCCATCCAGCCATCTCATCCTCTTTCGTCCCCTTCACCTCCTGCCCCCAGTCCCTCCCAGCATCAGAGTCTTTTTCAATGAGTCAACTCTTCGCATGAGGTGGCCAAAGTATTGGAGTTTCAGCTTCAGCATCAGTGCTTCCAATGAACACCCAGGACTGATTTCCTTTAGAATGGACTGGCTGGATCTCCTTGCAGTCCAAGGGACTCTCAAGAGTCTTCTCCAACACCACAGCTCAGTAATTTACTGTATAGCACAAGGACCTTTATTCAATATCTTCTGATAATCAATACTGGAGAAGAATCTGAAAAGGAATATATATATACACATATATCTGAATCACTTTGCTGTACACCTGAAACTAACACAATATTGCAAATCAACTAAAAATAAAAAAAAACAAAAACAAATAGCACCACATACTGGCCATTAATTTATAGCGTATACAATATACTGGAGAACCTTACCTCAGATATATGCAAGCTATTGCCACCTAGCTGGTGCTGTATACCCAAACCCATCCTAAAGTTATTTTTTTGGTTCTGGAATGCATAAATGGTAAAGAAGATGCAGCTAAACTTAGGGGCAGCTAAATTTACATGTAGCTAAACTTAATCACAGCTAAACTTAGCTAAATGTCAGCTAAACATTAAAGTTTCCAACTTCACTGGGACCTTCCCATATGTCCCCATTCCAATTTCAGGTTCCCATTACTTCACAATAAATGCTTGCACTTTGGCAGAAGATTGGGAAATAAATTTGTATTTAATTCAGACACTAACAGGATGAGACTCTGGATTTAGTTTTCACAAATCTCAGTGCTGGTTGAGGCCCCGTGGTTACAGGAAACACAGGTTTCTTTCCGGTCAGGCTGAGAATCTTTCTGGTCATTTAGGTACAGTTTGGCCTGGGAATTTGAATCCCCAACCTCATCCATCTCCTTCGGCACTTTCTCCAGTACAGCTAGGAACAACCAGCGATCTTACCAAAGTCTTTAATTTGACTAAAAAGTTCTAAGATATCAAATATATGGTCATCAGAATCTTGTTTTTTATAAAAATTTGGTGGGTAGCATCCAATGATGATGTTTTGTGGATCTTTATTTAAAATCCTCAAAGATGATGCTCTTAAAGGATGGCACTCAAGTTTTTCACGGGGGCGGCCCTAAGATGGCAGAGGAATAGGCCAGGGAGACCACTTTCACCCCAACAAATTCATCAAAAGATCATTTGAACGCTGAGCAAATTCCACAAAACAAATTCTGAATGCTGATGGAGGACACCAGACACCGAGAAAGGCAACCCATTCTCTTCGATAGGAGGTAGGACAAAATATAAAAGATAAAAGGAGAGACAAAAGTGTTACAGATGGAGACCTGTCCCGGGGAGGGAGTCGTGAAGGAGGAGAAGTTTCCAAACACCAGGAAACCCTCTCGCCGATGGGTCTGTGGGGAATTTTGGAATCTCAGAGGGCAACAGAACTGGGGGAGGGAACCCACAAATTATGTGCCTAAATGCAACTCCCAGCAGAGAAGTAGCCCAGACACTCGCGGCTGCCAGCAGCGAGATGGGGCTGAACAGGGAGGTGCGGGTGGGAGCTAACATGAGATAGAAACCCGAACTGTGAGATAGCCAGAGAGAGAAAAAATAGAAAAGAGAAAGAGAGAGCTTTCCCGTGTAAAGCTCTAACCTAAGGCACTGCTGGGCCTGCTCACAGAACAAAGGACTGAGTGAATGCCAGAGGAGAGCTAGCTGGCTGTGAACCAGCCCCTCCACCTGCTGGAGGAAGAGAGGCAGGCAGGCAACAGCCAGAGCCTGAAGGTGAGGGGCAATCTCTGCCCCAGAGATGGCATCCTCTACCAAACTGTGAGCAGGCTCCCACTTACTAACCAAGTCTTCCTGGGATCCTGGACCGTTGACATCTGCCAGAAGGGTCGCAGTCAGAGATCAGCTCCCCAGAGGAGACACATGGGACACTTGAGATGGCACTCCTGCTGCACACCCAGGAAACCGAGTGACTGGGACCGAGGAGGTGATAAGATCCACCGCCCAGCTGGGAGAGTGTGCTCATCAAGCATCTGGTCGCCTGAGCTGCTCAGACCTGGGAAGGGCAAAAAATGCAGGCCCAACAAAGTCAGTGCTTTTGTGGAGTACCCGAGAACCTGAACCTGAGTGGCTTAGACCTGGGAAGTGCACACAACCAGGGGCCCGCTTAGAGTAACCTGGAGCCTGAGCAGTGTAGGCCAGGAAAGCACACACGTCGTGAGTTTGGGCAAACTCAGTGTGGCCCAGACATTGTGAGCACTCCCCACACATGCCAGTGATTTTTGTTTGCAGGGTTCCTCCCTCCCCACAGCACAATTGAACAAGTTAGCCTAAATAAGTGACTGCCTTCACCCGTGTGTCAGGGTGGAAATTAGACACTGAAGAGACTTGCAAACAGAGGAAGCCAAAATAAACAAGAAGAGGGAACCAATTTGGAAGTGACAGGTGCAACAGATTAAAACCATGTAGTTAGCACTGACTAAATTGGAAGGGGCCTATAGACCTTGAAAAGAAGTATAAGCTGGAACAAGGAACTGTCTGAAACTGAACTGACCCCACACTGCCCTCAACAACTCCAGAGAAATTTCTAGATATATTTTACTATTATCATTTTAAAAAATTTTAATTTTTAAGCTCTTTATTACTCTTTTGATTTTCATTTTTGTAACCTACTATTACCTTCCAAAAAAGACCATATTTTTAAAGCAAATTTCGTATATATATATTTATAATTTTTTGTGTTTTTTTTTAATATTGTATTTTTGAGAGTCTAATTTCAAGTAGGCCTTAGAAAGCATCACTATGAACAAAGCTAGTGCAGGTGATGGAATTCCAATTGAGCTATTTCAAATCCTGAAAGATGATGCTGTGAAAGTGCTGCACTCAATATGCCAGCAAATTTGGAAAACTCAGCAGTGGCCACAGGACTGGAAAAAGTCAGTTTTCATTCCAATCCCAAAGAAAGGCAATGCCAAAGAATGCTCAAACTACCGCACAATTGCACTCATCTCACATGCTAGTAAAGTAATGCTCAAAATTCTCCAAGCCAGGCTTCAGCAATACGTGAACCGTGAACTCCCTGATGTTCTAGCTGGTTTTAGAAAAGGCAGAGGAACCAGAGATCAAATTGCCAACATCTGCTGGATCATGGAAAAAGCAAGAGAGTTCCAGAAAAACATCTATTTCTGCTTTATTGACTATGCCAAAGCCTTTGACTGTGTGGATCACAATAAACTGGAAAATTCTGAAAAAGATGGGAATACCAGACCACCTGACCTGCCTCTTGAGAAATCTGTATGCAGGTCAGGAAGCAACAGTTAGAACTGGACATGGGACAATAGACTGGTTCCAAATAGGAAAAGGAGTACGTCAAGGCTGTATATTGTCACCCTGCTTATTTAACTTCTATGCAGAGTACATCATGAGAAACGCTGGACTGGAAGAAACACAAGCTGGAATCAAGATTGCCGGGAGAAATATCAATAACCTCAGATATGCAGATGACACCACCCTTATGGCAGAAAGTGAAGAGGAACTAAAAAGCCTCTTGATGAAAGTGAAAGAGGAGAGTGAAAAAGTTGGCTTAAAGCTCAACATTCAGAAAACAAAGATCATGGTATCTGGTCCCATCCCTTCATGGGAAATAGATGGGGAAACAGTGGATACAGTGTCAGACTTTATTTTTGGGGGCTCCAAAATCACTGCAGATGGTGACTGCAGCCATGAAATTAAAAGACGCTTACTCCTTGGAAGAAATGTTATGACCAACCTAGATAGCATATTCAAAATCAGAGACACTATTTTGCCGACTAAGGTCCGTCTAGTCAAGGCTATGACTTGGTCATGTATGGATGTGAGAGTTGGACTGTGAAGAAAGCTGAGCGCTGAAGAATTGATGCGTTTGAACTGTGGTGTTGGAGCACTCTTGCGAGTCCCTTGGACTGCATGAGATCCAACCAGTCCATTCAGAAAGAGATCAGCCCTGGGTGTTCTTTGGAAGGAATGATGCTAAAGCTGAAACTCCAGTACTTTGGCCACCTCATGAGAAGAGTTGACTCATTGGAAAAGACTCTGATGCTGGGAGGGATTGGGGGCAGGAGGAGAAGGGGACGACAGAGGATGAGATGGCTGGATGGCATCACGGACTCGATGGATGTGAGTCTGAGTGAACTCCGGGAGTTGGTGATGGACAGGGAGGCCTGGCTTGCTGCAATTCATGAGGTCGCAAAGAGTCGGACACGACTGAGTGACTGAACTGAACTGAACTGAAACATTTTCTTATTCATTCATCCATCAATTAACACTTAGATTGTTTCTCTTTTTCTTGGCTGTTATTAATAACATACTGTTTTCCATAGTGGTTTTACCAAGTTACATTGCCACACATGGTACACTATTGTTCCCTTCTCTCGTTATCTTTGCTAACACATTTCTTATCTTTTTGGTAATAAGCATTTTAACAGTTCCGAGGTGATAACTCATCGTGGTTTGACTTCCATTTCCCTGATGATTACTGATATTGAGCACCTTTTCATGTATCTGTGGGCCATCTATATGTTTTCTTTTGAAAAATGCCTATCCAGATCTTTACCAATTTCTAATCAGATATATGTCTGCTATTAATTTTATGAGTTCTTTATACATTTTGTATACCAACCCTTTATCAGACTTATGAATTGCAAATATTTTCTCCCATCTGGTATGTTGCCTCTTCATTTTGTTGATCATTTACTTTGCTGTGCAGAAGCTTTTCAGTTTGACTTATATGTTATATCCCACTTGGTTATTTTGCTTTTGGTGTCAAATTCAAAAAGTCATTGGCAAGACTGATGTCAAGAAGGTTATCAACTATGTTTTATTCGAAGGAGTTTTAAGATCTTTGAGCTTATGTTCAAGTCTTTAATCTATTTTCAGTTAAGTGTAAGATAGTGGTTCAGTATGATTATTTTGCATGTTATATGGTCCAGTTTTCCCAACACCACTTGTTAAAGAGATTGTCTTTTCCCCATAGTATATTCTTGAGTCCTTAGTCATGAATTAACCAACCATATACGTGTGGGATTATTTCTGGGATCTCTGTTCTATGTCAATGATCTATGTGTCTGTTTTTATGACAATACTGTACTGTTTTGATTACTACAGCTTTGTAGTCTAGGCTGAAGTCTGGGAGCATGATACCTCCAGATTTGTTCATTTTCTCAAGATTGCTTTGGGTATGTGGGGACTTTCATGCTTCCACTTTTTAAATTATTATTGAATTCAGTTTGTTAATATTTTGTTGAAGATGCTTGTGTCTATGTCCATCAGATATTAGCCTGAAAGTTTCTTTTCTTGAGATAGCCTTATTTGGTTTTGTTACCAGGGTAATACTGGCCTCGTACAAAGGGTTTGGAAGTGTTTTCACCTATTCTATTTTGATAAGAGTCTGAAAAGGATCGGTATGAATTCTTCTTCAAAGGTTTGGTAGAACTCACCAGTGAAACTGTCTGGTCCTAGACAACTTGTTTATTGAAGGTTTTCGATTACCAATTCAATCTCCTTACTACTACTCAGTAAGTTTAGGTTTTCTCTTTTCTTCATGTTTCAGACTTGGTAGTTTGAATGATTATAGAAATTTACCATTTCTTCTAGGTCATCAAATTTGTTGGCATGTGATTGTTCATAGTATTCTCCTACATACCTTGTATTTCTGAGGTATCACTTGTAACATCTTTTCTTTTTCTTGGTGAGTCTAGCTAAAGTTTTCTTAGAAGAAAGCAACAAGTTTTAAAATACCACTTTTTTTTTGTTTAAGAACAGATTGCAACAAACAGTGTATTAAAAGCTCCCAAGCAGCATGTAAAATTGTTGATTATAAAATTGTTTTCTAACATAGTATAAAAGGGAATTACTAGACCTACTCCTGCTATAACTGTAGTGCTTCAGTGAAGTAGGACTGAAACTGGTGTTGGATCCTCTATGGCTGATGGAAAGTGAGGGGTGTAGTCCAAGGTGAGCACATTTTCTGGTTGCAGCTCAAAGTAAACCTATTAGTAGGAAAATATCATAATTAAGATCAAGAATAAAACTTTGTTGAAATTCTCAAGTGTTTGAATGGAGAAGTAATTATGTATTGATATTGCAGAACCAATCATTCCAATGTGATCATAGGGCTTCCCTGGAGGCTGAGACAATAAAGAATCTACTGCAATGCAGGAGACCCAGGTTTGATCCCTGGGTCAGGAGGATCATCTGGAGGAGGGCATAGCAACCCACTCCAGCATTCTTGCCTGGAAAATTCTATGGACAGAGAGGCCTAGTGGACTACAGTCCATGGGGTCAGAAAGACCCAGAAAAGCCTTGCGTGACTCACCAGTCATTGCAATGTGATTATAAAAATGTGCTTAAGGGTTGTGAATTAGCTGCAGTCACAACCAGGAGGTCGGTAGGAGAGGGTAAGACAGGGGACTGGGAGGGCTGGAATGGCTCGGGTTCTTAGAGTATGGTTATGGTCAACAAGTCCACACGACAAAGTCTTGTTGTGTAACAATCACATGGTTCCCGGGGAAAAGCCAGCTAACCTCTCAGGTCTTGACCCCTCACCCAGTCCTGGGAGCTCACTCCTCTTCAGGCCCTGTGCTGGTAACCTCAGGTCTGTCAGACACCCCTTCCTTAGGGAGATCTCAGGCTGTCCTGGCAGCCCTGCCCTTAGAAGGGAACAGCTGCTCCTTCCTGAGTCTCCCTGTCCTCCAGGCTGAGCACCTTCAGCTGTTCTCACAGGCTTCTGGATGCTTCCCTGCCCATTCCTCAATCCCACCCTACCTGGCTTGAGATTGTGGAACACAGGACTTTGCTTAAAACTGACATTCCCAGACAGAATGACCAGCCTCAAGGATGGCCTCTAGCAAAGGGTGCTGATATTTGACTTGCGCCCTTAAACTGGGTCTGGTTATCTCTGGGCGTTGTTCCCTCATACAGTGTGCTGTGAGTTTCCTGGGGCTGAGGTATCATCCCCTCCCTGTACCCCTGTACTCAGCACAGAGACTGACCTGGAGGGATGCTCAGCCCAGAGAGAGAGAGAGGAAGAGAGAAATGAGCTGCTTGCAGGCTGGGGAAGCGCAGCATCTACCCACTGAATGAGCCAGCGCTCAGCCCTGTGGCAGGGTGGGCCTGGGGGGTAGAGGGGGCGAGGGCTCACTGAGGGGCCAGTCTTTTCAAGAGAAGGAGTCTCAGTCATTATCAGGAGAGTGGAGGTAAGACAGGGACTGTTAGAATCAGACACAGGGAGACAGCCAAAGCGCAAAAGCGCAGTTTGTTCACAGATGTTGTTGTATTAGATTTTCAGATTATTTTGACTTTCAGAACTTGTGGTCTTTTTTTGGGTGCAACTGTCAATTTTCTGGGCTAAGGGTTGAC
The DNA here is from genome assembly GCF_032405125.1 of Capricornis sumatraensis. NCBI lineage: Eukaryota > Metazoa > Chordata > Mammalia > Artiodactyla > Bovidae > Capricornis > Capricornis sumatraensis. Next base: position 199,818,621 of record NC_091070.1, read on the forward strand.
ACATGGAACTATTAAAACATTTTCACTGATGTTCCCATTTCACCGATGGCCATTACGTAATAGATAGACTCTGTAAGTAGACAATTTCTCTTATGTCAATTGTATTACTCATGGTGCTTCGATAATGGCTCAGATGGTGAAGAATCTGCCTACAATGCAGGAAACCTGGGTCTGACCCCTGAAATGGGAGGATCCCCGGAAGAAAGGAATAGCTACCACTCCGTTATACTTTGGAGTATATTGGAGAATTGCAATACTTCTGAGAATTCCAGGGACACAAGAGCTTGGCAGGCTGCAGTCCATGAATTGGCAAAGAGTAGGACACAATTGAGCAACTAACACACACACACACACACACACACACACACACACACGATGCTTAATCATCTCTCAATTTCTTCTGCGTCCAAGGTAAGTGGTGGCCCAGAGGAGCTACCCCGCGTCCGAGGTCAGGGGCGGCGGTGGGAGAAGACACCCCGCGTCCGAGGTCAGGGGCGGCGGCTGGGAGGAGACACCCCACGTCTGAGGTCAGGGGCGGCTGGGAGAAGCCACCTCGCGCTCGAGGCCAGGGGCAGTGACCCTGAGGAGCCACCCCGAGCCCGAGGCCAGGGACGGCAATGGGAGGAGCCACCCACACCCGAGGTCAGGGCCGCGGGCCTGGAGGAGCAACCCGAGGAGTGGTGGCTGTGCAGGCACAGGAGGGCCTAGAGGAGCTATCCCACGTTGAAGGTCAGGAACAGCAGCAGTAAGGAGATACCCCTTGTCCAAGGTAAGGGGCAGAGGCTGTGCTTTGCTGGAGCAGCTGTGAAGAGATACCCCATGTCCAAGGTAAGAGAAACCCAAGTAAGATGGTAGGTGTTGCAAGAGGGCATCAGAGGGCAGACACACTGAAACCATACTCACAGAAAACTACTCAATCTAATCACACTAGGACCACAGCCTTGTCTAACTCAATGAAACCAAGCCATGCCTGCAGGGCAACCCAAGATGGGCAGGTCATGGTGGAGAGGTCTGACAGAATGCGGTCCCCTGGAGAAGGGAATGGCAAATCACTTCAGTATTCTTGCCTTGAGAACCCCATGAAGAGTATGAAAAGGCAATATGATAGGATACCAAAAGAGGAACTCCCCAGGTCATTCAGTTCAGTTCAGTCGCTCAGTTGTGTCCGACTCTTTGCGACCCCATGTATCGCAGTACGCCAGGCCTGCCTGTCCATCACCATCTTCTGGAGTTCACTCAGACTCGCGTCCATCGAGTCCGTGATGCCATCCAGCCATCTCATCCTGGGTCGATCCCTTCTCCTCCTGCCCACAATCCTCCCTGCATCAGAGCCTTTTCCAATGAGTCAATTCTTTGCATGAGGTGTTCAAAGTACTGGAGCTTCAGCTTTAGCATCATTCCTTCCAAAGAAATCCCAGGGTTGATCTCCTTCAGAATGGACTGGTTGGATCTCCTTGCAGGCCAAGGAACTATCAAGAGTCTTCTCCAACACCACAGTTCAAACGCATCAATTCTTTGGCGCTCAGCCTTCTTCACAGTCCAACTCTTACATCCATACATGACCACAGGAAAAACCATAGCCTTGACTAGATGGTCCTTAGTTGGTAAAGTAATGTCTCTGCTTTTGAATATACTATCTAGGTTGGTCATAACTTTTCTTCCAAGGAGTAAGCGTCTTTTAATTTCATGGCTGCAATCACCATCTGCAATGATTTTGGAGCCCCCCAAAATAAAGTCTGACACTGTTTCCACTGTTTCCCCACCTATTTCCCATGAAGGGATGGGACCAGATGCCATGATTTTCGTTTTCTGAATGTTGAGCTTTAAGCCAACTTTTTCACTCTCCTCTTTCACTTTCATCAAGAGGCTTTTTAGCTCCTCTTCACTTTCTGCCATAAGGGTGGTCATCTGCATATCTGAGGTTATTGATATTTCTCCCGGAAATCTTGATTCCAACTTGTGTTTCTTCCAGCCCAGCGTTTCTCATGATGTACTCTGCATATAAGTTAAATAAGCAGGGTGACAATATACAGCCTTGACGTACTCCTTTTCCTATTTGGAACCAGTCTCTTGTTCCATGTCCAGTTCTAACTGTTGCTTCCTGACCTGCATACAGATTTCTAAGGAGGCAGGTCAGGTGGTCTGGTATTCCCATCTCTTTCAGAATTTTCCACAGTTTATTGTGATCCACACAGTCAAAGGCTTTGGCATAGTCAATAAAGCAGAAATAGATGTTTTTCTGGAACTCTCTTGCTTTTTCCATGATGCAGTGGATGTTGGCAATTTGATCTCTGGTTCCTCTGCCTTTTCTAAAACCAGCTAGAACATCAGGGAGTTCACGGTTCACGTATTGCTGAAGCCTGGCTTGGAGAATTTTGAGCATTACTTTACTAGCATGTGAGATGAGTGCAATTGTGCGGTAGTTTGAGCATTCTTTGGCATTGCCTTTCTTTGGGATTGGAATGAAAACGGACCTTTTCCAGTCCTGTGGCCACTGCTGAGTTTTCCAAATTTGCTGGCATATTGAGTGCAGCACATTCACAGCATCAGCTTTCAGGATTTGAAATAGCTCCACTGGAATTCCATCACCTCCACTAGCTTTGTTCGTAGTGATGCTTTCTAAGGCCCAGTTGACTTCACATTCCAAGATGTCTGATTCTAGATTAGTGATCACACCATCATGATTATCTGTGTCGTGAAGATCTTTTTTGTACAGTTCTTCTGTGTATTCTTGCCACCTCTTAATATCTTCTGCTTCTGTTAGGTCCATACCATTTCTGTCCTTTATCGAGCCCATCTCTGCATGATATATTCCCTTGGTATCTCTAATTTTCTTGAAGAGATCTCTAGTCTTTCCCATTCTGTTGTTTTCCTCTATTTCTTTGCATTGATCGCTGAGAAAGGCTTTCTTATCTCTTCTTGCTATTCTTTGGAACTCTGCATTCAGATGCTTATATCTTTCCTTTCCTCCTTTGCATTTCGTCTTTCTTCTTTTCACAGCTATTTGTAAGGCCACCCCAGATAGCCATTTTGCATTTTTGCATTTCTTTTCCATGGGGATGGTCTTGATCCCTGTCTCCCATACAATGTCATGAACCTCATTCCATAGTTCATCAGGCACTCTATCTATCAGATCTAGGCCCTTAAATCTATTGCTCACTTCCACTGTATAATCATAAGGGATTTGATTTAGGTCATACCTGAATGGTCAAGTGGTTTTCCCTACTTTCTTCAATTTAAGTCTGAATTTGGCAATAAGGAGTTCATGATCTGAGCCACAGTCAGCTGCTGGTCTTGTTTTTGTTGACTGTATAGAGCTTCTCCATCTTTGGCTGCAAAGAATATAATCAATCTGGTTTCGGTGTTGACCATCTGGTGATGTCCCTGTGTAGAGTCTTCTCTTGTGTTGGAAGAGGGTGTTTGCTATGACCAGTGCATTTTCTTGGCAAAACTCTATTAGTCTTTGCCCTGCTTCATTCTGCATTCCAAGGCCAAATTTTCCTGTTACTCCAGGTGTTTCTTGCCTTCTTACTTTTGCATTCCAGTCCCCTATAATGAAAAGGACATCTTTTTTGGGTTTTAGTTCTAAAAGATCTTGTAGGTTGTCATAAAACCGTTCAACTCAGTTTCTTCAGCGTTACTGGTTGGGGCATAGACTTGGATAACTGTGATACTGAATGGTTTGCGTTGGAGACGAACAGGGATCATTCTGTCATTTTTGAGATTGGATCCAAGTACTGCATTTCGGACTCTTTTGTTGACCATGATGGGTACTCCATTTCTTCTGAGGGATTCCTGCCTGCAGTAGTAGATGTAATGGTCATCTGAGTTAAATTCACCCAATTCCAGTCCATTTTAGTTCGCTGATTCCTAGAATGTCGATGTTGACCCTTGCCATCTCTTGACCACTTCCAATTTGCCTTGATTCATGGACCTAACATTCCAGGTTCCTATGCAATATTCCTCTTTACAGCATCAGACCTTGCTTCTATCACCAGTCCCATCCACAACTGGGTATTCTTTTTGCTTTGGCTCCATCCCTTCATTCTTTCTGGAGTTATTTCTCCACTGATCTCCAGTAGCATATTGGGCACCTAATGACCTGGGGAGTTCCTCTTTTGGTATCCTATCATTTTGCCTTTTCCTACTGTTCATGGGGTTCTCAAGGCAAGAATACTAAAGTGGCTTGCCATTCCCTTCTCCAGTGGACCACATTCTGTCAGGCCTCTCCACCATGACCTGCCCATCTTGGGTTGCCCTGCAGGCATGGCTTAGTTTCATTGAGTTAGAAAAGGCTGTGATCTTAGTGTGATTAAACTGACTAGTTTTCTGTGAGTATGGTTTCAGTGTGTCTGCCCTCTGATGCCCTCTTGCAACACCTACCATCTTATTTGGGTTTCTCTTACCTTGGCATGCTGCTCCAGCAGAGCACAGCCACTGTTCCTTACCTTGGACGAGGGGTATCTCGTTACCGCCACCGTTCCTGACCTTCAACGTGGGATAGCTCCTCTAGGCCCTTCTGTGCTGCGCAGCCACCACTCTTCAGGTTGCTCCTCCTGGCCGCTGGCCCTGGCCTCGGGCGTGGGTGGCTCCTCCCAGCTGCCGCCCCTGGCCTCAGGCTCCGGGTGGCTCCTCAAGGTCACTGCCCCTGGCCTCGGGTGCCAGGTTGCTTCTCCTGGCCACCCCTGATCTCGGACTCGGGTTGTCTCCTCCCGGCTGCCACTGACCTCGGACGCGGGGTGTCTCCTCCCGGCCGCAGCCACTGACCTAGGACACAGGGTAGCTCCTCTGGGCCACCACCACTGACCTCAGACGCAGGACAGCCCCTCTCGGCCGTTCCTGCGCTGTCGCAGCCTGGCACTCTAGGCCGCTGCCCCTGACCTCGGACGTGGGGTACCTTCTCTTGGCCGCGCTTAGTGAGCCGGCCCGCAGCCGCCTGCGCTTAGTGAGCCGGCCCGCAGCCGCCTGCGCTTAGTGAGCCGGCCCGCAGCCGCCTGCGCTTAGTGAGCCGGCCCGCAGCCGCCTGCAGGATCATGGAAAAGCAAGAGTTCCAGAAAAACATCTATTTCTGCTTTATTGACTATGCCAAAGCCTCTGACTGTGTGGATCACAATGAACTGTGGAAAATTCTGAAAGAGATGGGAATACCAGACCACCTAACCTGGGGAAACGTGCCACCCCCAGAAGGGTAGGCATTCCCTCCTCCACCTCCCAGACCCCGCCCAAGGACAGGTACTGTGTCTGTTGATTCATGACTGTGGCACCAACCCCTAGAAAACTGTCTGGTTCAAGGTAGAGCCTCCTTAGACACTTGCAGAGGGATGACTGTGTGGATGTACAGAGAGAAGGAATGGGAGACGCAGTCCTGGCAGCCCTCCAGTCCCTGGTTCTCCCCTTCCACACCCTGGCTCCCCCTCCCCTTGAGCTCTGTGAGACGCCCCTGAGCCCCAGCTTTGTATTTGGTCTTCCTTCTTTCCTACATTAGCTCTGATTCTGATACTTGCAAACAGAATTTTGTATTAAACTCACTCATCACTCCTATATGTACCATTTCTTCTTCATGAACTTATTGCTTCTTTGAAAAGTGAGGCTTAATCCCTGTGAACATGCTCTACACTGGCTGTGAAAACAGAGATGATAGATATGAAAGACAAGCCTGTCAACATGATGCCAAACAATTAGAACACTGAATGGAAATGTGATAAGAGAGGCATCCAGGGAGTCTTGGGAATCCTGGGAAGGGACACCTTGTGGTCAGCAGCTTTGGGTTTAATGGAGCTCACCTGGGTATATTTACTTTACATGGGTTTCCTCATTCTTCAGTGAAACATGACTGAGTAATAATCTCCCCTCATACAGGTTTGCCTTGAGGTTTACACAAGCCTATGAAAATGTTTTGTACTCCATGGAGTTAATCCCTGAACATTTGTCAAGCATTCACTGTGTTTTAAGTTCTAATGGCAGTTCTGAGTGAGAAACAAACAAGGAAACTAAATCAGATCTTAGGCCAAGTTCTGGAGAGATACTAGAAGTCTGGATCAGAGTCTGACTCAGCAGGTCTAGTCTTTGATCTCTGTGGATACCCTCAGAACCATCTCGCCATGCCTGTGCAAACATTCATCCTTACCTCAAGCACTTGACCTTAAAACAGAGTTGCTGCTGTTTTTTATTTTTTGCTCTTGTTATAGTTCCAAAGGAACAGAAACAGCAACAACTTCTGAAAAGGACAGAGAAATTCCCACGTATTCATGTTCACTACTGTGGGTGAGCAAGGTTAGCCCTGTGACTCTGACCCTGACACATGAAGGTGGTCCTGCAATTACAGGTGGAGTGAAATCCACATGCCAGCAGGAGCAAATCTTCCCTCTTGGGTACATGCCCCTGGGTCTGGGAAATTCCGACAGAGACTGGCCCTTCAGCATCAGTATGTTACTTTCTAACAGCCATCCTTGAAGCCTGAGAGAGTCAGGGATGGGAAGCAAGCTTGTGGTGGTTGAGACAGATTGATAGCTGAGAGTCATCAGGAAGGGAAGGCAGTTCATAGTATCATTATTATTAAATATAGTCATGATAGTAGCAACAACCCTCTGAAGTATTTTCTCAGATCTAAAGAATAAGAGATAAGCCCTCTTAGTAACACGAACTCTTCTTACTAAGTGCCAGATGAGTTCCCCTACCTGCCACAAATAGTGAAAGCCTGCATGTAGCAACAAAGACCCAGCACAACCAAACATAAAAAATAAGTAAATAATTTTAAATTAAAAAAATAGCCGTATAAGCTGCCCAGTGTTATTCTTCATATGCTACAAAGGAGAAGATTGTTTCATGACCTATCATGATGGATAAAACTTGTGAGGAAAACCACAGAATAGGAAAGACTAGAGATCTCTTCAAGAAAATTAGAGATACCAAGGGAACATTTCATGCAAAGATGGGCTCAATAAAGGACAGAAATTGTATGGACCTAACAGAAGCAGAAGATATTAAGAAGAGATGGTAAGAATACATAGAAGAACTGTACAAAAACGATCTTCACGACACAGATAATCATGATGGTGTGATCACTCACCTAGAGCCAGACATCCTGGAATGTGAAGTCAAGTGGGCCTTAGAAAGCATCACTACGAACAAAGCTCGTGGAGGTGATGGAATTCCAGTGGAGCTATTTCAAATCCTGAAAGCTGATGCTGTGAAAGTGCTGCACTCAATATGCCAGCAAATTTGGAAAACTCAGCAGTGGCCACAGGACTGGAAAAGGTCCGTTTTCATTCCAATTCCAAAGAAAGGCAATGCCAAAGAATGCTCAAACTACTGCACAATTGCACTCATCTCACATGCTAGTAAAGTTGGTTTTCTTGTTTTTTTCTGAATAGTCCAAGAGAAAACCAAGTAAGACGGTAGGTGTTGCGAGAGGGCATCAGAAGGCAGACACACTGAAACCATACTCACAGAAAACTAATCAATCTAATCACATGGACCTCAGCCTTGTCTAACTCAGTGAAACCAAGCCATGCCGTGTGGGGCCCCCTAAGATAGGCGGGTCATGGTGGAGAGGTCTGACAGAATGTGATCCACTGGAGAAGGGAATGGCAAGCCACTTCAGTATTCTTGCCTTGAGAACCCCATGAACAGTATGAAAAGGCAAAATGATAGGATACTGAAAGAGGAACTCCCCAGCTCAGTAGGTGCCCAATATGCTACTGGAGATCAGTGGAGAAATAACTCCAGAAAGAATGAAGAGATGGAGCCAAAGCAAAAACAATACCCAGTTGTGGATGGGACTGGTGATAAAAGCAAGGTCTGATGCTGTAAAGAGCAATACTGCATAGGAACCTGGAATGTCAGGGCCATGAATCAAGGCAAATTGGAAGTGGTCAAACAAGAGATGGCAAGGGTGAACGTCGACATTCTAGGAATCAGTGAACTAAAATGGACTGGAATGGGTGAATTTAACTCAGATGACCATTATATATACTACTGCAGGCAGGAATCCCTTAGAAGAAATGGAGTAGCCATCATAGTCAACAAGAGTTGGAAATGCAGTACTTGGGTACAATCTCAAAAACAACAGAATGATCTCTATTTGTAATCCAAGTCTATGCCCCAAGCAGTAACACTGAAGAAACTGAAGTTGAACAGTTCTATGAAGACCTATAAGACCTTTTAGAACTAACACCCAAAAAAGATGTCCTTTTTATTATAGGGGACTGGAATGCAAAAGTAGGAAGTCAACAAACACCTGGAGTAACAGGAAAATTTGGCCTTGGAAAACAGAATGAAGCAGGGCAAAACTAATAGAGTTTTGCCAAGAAAATGCACTGGTCGTAGCAAACACCCTCTTCCAACAACACAAGAGAAGACTACACATGGACATCACCAGATGGTCAACACCAAAATCAGATTAATCACATTCTTTGCAGCCAACGATGGAGAAGCTCTATACAGTAAGCAAAAGTAAGACTGGGAGCTGACTGTGGCTCAGATCATGAACTCCTTATTGCCAAATTCAGACTTAAATTGAAGAAAGTACGGAACATCACTAGACCATTCAGGTATGACCTAGGTCAAATCCCTTATGATTATACAGTGGAAGTGAGCAATAGATTTAAGGGCCTAGATCTGGTAGATAGAGTGCCTGATGAGCTACGGACAGAGGTTTGTGACATTGTACAGGAGACTGGGATCAAGACCACCCCCATGGAAAAGAAATGCAAAAAAGCAAAATGGCTATCTGGGGAAGCCTTACAAATAGCTGTGAAAAGAAGAGAGGTGAAAAGCAAAGGAGAAAAGGAAAGATATTAGCATGTGAATGCAGAGTTCCAAACAATAGCAAAAAGAGATAAGAAAGCCTTCCTCAATGATCAATGCAAAGAAATAGAGGGAAACAACAGAATGGGAAAGACTAGAGATCTCTTCAAGAAAATTAGATATCAAGGGAACATTTCATGCAAAGATGGGCTTGATAAAGGACAGAAATGGACTGGACCTAACAGAAGCTGAAGATACTAAGAAGAGATGGCAAGAATCCACAGAAGAACTGTACAAAAACGATCTTCACGACCAAGATAATCATGATGGTGTGATTATTCTCCTAGAGCCAGACATCCTGGAATGTGAAGTCAAGTGGTCCTTAGAAAACATCACTACGAACAAAGCTGGTGGAGGTGATGGAATTCCAGTTGAGCTATTTCAAACCCTGAAAGATGATGCTGTGAAAGTGCTGCATTCAATATGCCAGCAAATTTGGAAAACTCAGCAGTGGCCAAAGGATTGGAAAAGGTCAGTTTTCATTCCAATCCCAATGAAAGGCAATGCCAAAGAATGCTCAAACTACTGCACAATTGCACTCATCTCACACACTAGTAAAGTAATGCTCCAAAATCACTGCAGATGGTATTGCAGCCATGAAATTAAAAGATACTTACTCCTTGGAAGGAAAGTTATGACCAACCTAGATAGTATATTCAAAAGCAGAGACATTCCTTTGCCAACAAAGGTCCGTCTAGTCAAGGCAATGGTTTTTCCAGTGGTCATGTATGGATGTAAGAGTTGGACTGTGAAGAAATTGAGTGCTGAAGACTTGATGCTTTTGAACTGTGGTGTTGGAGAAGACTCTTGAGAGTCTGTTGGATTGCAAGGGGATCCAACCAGTCCTTTCTAATGGAGATCAGTCCTGGGTATTCTTTGGAAGGAATGATTCTAAAGCTGAAACTCCAGTACTTTGGCCACCTCATGCGAAGTGTTGACTCATTGGAAAAGACTCTGATGCTGGGAGGGATTGGGGGCAGGAGGAGAAGGGGATGACAGAGGATGAGATGGCTGAATGGCATCACTGACTCGATGGATGTGAGTTTGAGTGAACTCTGGGTGTTGGTGATAGACAGGGAGGCCTGGCGTGCTGCGATTCATGGGGTCGTAGAGAGTCGGACATGACTGAGTGACTGAACTGAACTGCACTGATCAAAGGAAAATGAAAGGAAAGGAAAGTCACTCAGTCATGTCCAACTCTTTGTGACCTCATTAAATGTAGCCTACCAGGCTCCTCTGTCCATGGGATTTTCCAGGCAATATTCCTGGAGTGGATCGCCATTTCCTTCTCCAGGGGACCTTCCTGACCCAGGGATCGAACCCAGGTCTCCCACATTGTGGACAGACGCTTTACTGTCTGAGCCACCAGGGACGATCATAGGAAAGAGATTATTAAATGTTTTCAGAATGTGATTATATTTAAATATATATGTTTTTTATAATTCATTAAAAAAACTTTTATTGCCATGTCACTGATTTACCCTGTTCTGTAATGTTATGTGTACAGCACAGGGATTCTGATGCTTTTCCCTTATAGCTTACTACAAAATATTGAGCATAGTTCCTTATTTTATACCATAGGTTCTTGTTTCTCCTACTCTTTTTCAACCTTTATTTCAAACTGTCACATCTTAATGGTACAGCAATTTTGGAAATTCACTTGCTGGAAATGTACTGGCCTTCCTGACTTTGCCTGTCACATACCTCCTTCTCACAATCTTGGCGCCTCCTATCCCCTCTGATCCAGTCTTCCTGACCCCCCACACACCCAACTGTGGCCCAGGGAATGGTTCTCTCCTGTTGGAGGGGCATATGTGGTTCCAGTACAGGCGGATGCTGACCCCAGCCTTCCACCATGACATCCTGAAGCCCTCCATGGGGCACATGGCCTACTCTGTCCAACTGATGGTGGTGAGTCCACCTCTCTCTCATCTGTGCGTATTCACACCAAGCTCAATCCACAGTTCACTCTCAAGCAGATATATCCATCATACATCCATCAGAAACAGCCCCCTAGAATAATGCGCTCAATCCCAGAGACAGGCACATTACACCCTAGAGTGCACAAACATATTGTCAAGTGCTGAAACTCCCTTCTACAGCCAAGCCTGTTCCCTCTTGCAGACACATGGACATATTATTATCCATCTTATGTGACACACACCTCAACATACGTGTGCTACTGCCATATAGAGATAAATATTTGGGGCTATGGTGGGGCTGCATCTGGGCCCCCAGAGTCCTCATTTCTGGCTGAGAACCAGTGTTCTGGGACAGACACAGTGATCATGGGGAGAAAGGATAATGTGCAGATGGAGGGACAGCTGAAGAAGGAGAAGACCTGGAGGCACTTGGACTTCCTGGGCATCCTCCTCTTTGCGAGAGTGAGTGTGGGCAGGAGAGGCCTAAGCCTTTGTGCAGAAGCACACAGGAAGTGCATACCTGCACTCTGGCCCTGCCTCAGTAGATGGAGAATGGGAGCAGCTTGTCTTATGAGAACCTGTGGAAGTTTCAGTTGCCTTGGACAAATGAAAATGATTCATGTTGTCAAGCAGGGTATTTCAAGGCTATTTATACTAGAGAATTAAACCTGATTCTGAACAATATCACACTGTTAAATAAGACACCACAGGGATATTCTATTCAAGGGAGTTTTTTTTTTTTTTAATCAGCTTGTTTGTTTGTTCTTTAACGTTTTGTATTTTTTACTGAAATGAAAGTCGCTCAGTAGGGTACAACTCTTTGCACCCCTATGGACTGTAAAGTGCCAGGCTCCTCTGTCTGTGGAATTCTCCAGACAAGAATACTGCAATGGGTACCCATTGCTTTCTCCAGGGGATCTTCCTGACCAAGGATCAACCTGGGTCTCCTGCATTGCAGGCGGATTCATCACCCTCTGAGCCACCAGACCAATTTTTATTGGAGTACAGTCAATTATCAATGTGTGATAGTTTCAGGAGAACTCTGAAGAGACTCAGTCATCAGGAAGCTTTTAAAAATATTTACTTTTCTCTTTTCTTTCATACTGTCTAAAGGTTTAAAAAATGTAAGCAGATGATAGTTTGCAGTATCCTAGAACAACTCAAACTCCAGAATCAAGTTAGAAATATTATCTTCTCTTTATAATACCTACATTTTGTAACAAAAGAGAGATTGGTTTAAGAAAACAAATACAAAAAACAGCAACAAACCTGGAAGCCCAGTCTGAGCTCTGCCTTCACCTTCACCCTCCCCCAGGTGGGCGGGGACATCCTCCCAGATCAGGCTGGGTGCTCAGGGGAGGTCAGGCAGTCAAGGACAGTCAGTGATCCAGAAGCCACTGCACCATGAGTGTCTCTGCACTGAGCCCCTCCAGAGCCCTGGGCGGGGTCTCCGGGCTCCTGCAGGTGGTCTCCCTGCTCGGCCTGGTTCTGCTTCTGCTCAAGGCGGCACAGCTCTACCTGCGCAGACAGTGGCTGCTCAAAGCCCTTCATCAGTTCCCGTCTCCTCCTTCCCACTGGTTCTATGGACACAAGCGGGAGGTAGGATGGAGCTGGATGGGGGAGTGGGAGGGTCGGGAGGGCCGGAGATCTAGAGCATGGTCACACTCAGCAAGTTCATACCTGGCCCTGTGCTTGCCTGAGAGCACAGATGTGCAGTCTGATGGTTGAGCCCTGTGGGTTCACTGTGTGTGGGGACAACAGACAGGAATCTAAGAAGGTGTCAAGTCACAGGAAAAGAGGCTTACCTGCGGGGTTGGGTTACGTCAGGTGTGGAGACAAACCGGCTTGGTTCATTCAGACTAAGGGATTTTCTAGTCCTATAAGGTCAGTGCCAGAAACCCACACCAGAGGCCACACACAGGAGCAAAGTTCCCAGGATGGGGCCAGGTGAGGAAAACTGCCTGCTTGGTGTTCTCTCTCTGAACTATGAGCTCTTGGAGCTGAACCTGTAATCCTCCCACCCTCAGCTCCATTGAGGTGTCAGTCCATTGTGTGGAGGGACAGGCAGGAGGGACAGGAGCAGCTTGCAGGTTGGGAGGGGCAGCACCTGCCCACCCAGCACCGGCACCAAAGCCTGAGGGTGGGGGAGCTCAGAGCAAAGTCAGGGCCCACATGGACATGGGTCACCAAGCCACCAAGGGTCTGTGGCTTAAACAAATTTTAGGAGATAATCACAGGTTGCAGAGAGCTGAGGTCCCTCTTAGCAGCACGATTAGAGCAGAGTGGAGCCAAAGACGAGAACTAGAAGCAGCCCAAGCCCCATGCGGGCTGGCCCGGCACCTCTCTCCCCGCTCCTTCCTAATCTCCTGCACCCCAGGTCACTCAAGGTCCTCCCCTACTGCCTGTGCACACCAGCCTCTGGGACTCGGCTCCCACGTGCCCTCTCCCCGGAATGATCTCATCCCTCCTATGACTGTCTCACAAGCCCCAGGCCCAAGTCATTTTCATCCTGGGTTTCCCAGGAGAGGAGAGGACTCTCTTTTTTCCTTGGATGCCCTTCTCACAAGTCAGTGGTAACTGGATGCAGCTATTTCTCTCTGCAAGATCATAGCGATGAGCTTCTTCTGGGAAACCTTGCCTCTGGCTCATGTTTCTATCCTGAAAGCATCTCGGTAAATTATGAGCCAAAGAAAGAGCAAGCGCAGGAAGACTTTCCTAACACCCAGGTCTGAGTTAGGCCCCCTTCCCCAAAGCTTCCCCATAGGCTTTGTCTTCTGTCCATCACACTTTCATGACGCCCTCCGCTTATGGCCAGTTGCTCTCTCATCTATTTCACTAGCCTGCAGGCCACAAACAGACAAGCATCTAGAGCCACCTCCTAATTTAGTGCCTTCAATCTGTGTCTGGCACAGAGTTACTGCTCAGTAAACACAAGCTCAGTGAAGGAACGTGACCCAGAGTGGCCAATTTGCCTCAGAGCTGGTGAGTCTTAATGGTAGAAGGATGCTGGTAGAGGTCAGATACCAAAGTGTAGAGTGTTTGATTTGAGTTACACAGAAGCCATTGAAATCAAGACGGTGTGACTATTTGGAACTTGTCTGGGATCAACTGCTGACAAGAAATCCAGAGGTAACAAAACAAACTGAGTCTGCAAAGTAGGAGGAGAGGGAGTTGCTCTGTGGTAAAGATGCCAGGCCACCAGGCAGAGGGAAGAACGTGAGCAAAGACCTGGAAGGGGAGCAGGTGGACCCAGTGCAGGAGCGCTGGCAGCAGCATCCTGGGGGCAGAGCAATGGGTCCTGTGGAATCGCCAGCCTGTCAGGGCAAGAAGACAGAGGGTAAATTCAGTAAGGAAAGGCCTTTGGGGTCCACACTCAGGTGTGTACAAAGGTTCCACTACAAGACGGGAAGTGCACAAAAGTTTCTGGCAATTAGTCAACGAAAATGAGATCAAAAACCCACATATCAAAATCTTATTTCAATCCCATTCTCATATGTGTACATGCTGAATCTGACCTACAACTGTGCACACACGCAATATGGAAAATAAGATTACACACACAATGTATGACTTAATTTTTTTCACTTAGCCATCCACATTCCAAACATTCTTTCATACTCATATACATTAACATGTATGCTGGGATATCATCAAACATATATATGATCAGGATGGCAAATGAAACTAATATATAAATTCAATTCTTAAAATATCTACCTCTTCTCTAAATAAACGAAATAATATGAAAAATTGTTTACTTTCTCCAGGGGATCTTACCAACCCAGCATCAACCCAGGTGTCCCACTTTGTAGGTAAATTCATAATACCTGAGGTGCCAGGGAAGTCTACCAAGTGACAGAAATTATCATAAATTGCTCAAGAAGTTATGTCACTGTGTGCAAATTATTTCCAAATGTTTCACAAGCCAAGGAGTTATCCTTGATGTAAGATTCTGTAGGCAGTTTGTAGTGTTGGCCCATAACTCTACTTGACATGGGAAAGAATCTGATCTTAGGAGAATGGGGGACAGCCTGCAAGGTTGGATGAGATTCCAGGTCAGAAGAAATAGTTCTGAACTCTTAGTTCTGCTGATGGGTGCAGAGTGATCACCTGGTACCCTTCCAGGCCTTCACCTCCACTCCTGCTCTGGAACTAAAAGAGAGAAGTCGTTGACTTGTGTTTCCCTTGGTGACAGTTCCAAGAGGAGGGTGAGCTGCCACACCTACTGAAAAGGGTAGAGAAATACCCAAGGGCCTGTGTTCGCTGGATGTGGGGCACAAGGGCCTTTGTATTGGTCTACGACCCTGACTACATGAAGATGGTCCTGGGGAGATCAGGTGAGAGGGAAACCCTCAGCTGGAAACAATCTTCCATTTGAGTACAGGCCCCTGGGTGTGAAATTCCAGAAGACACAGGCACATCAGATGCCAAGGCCTGAATTCCTCCAAACACCCGCCCAACCAAAGCCAGAGAGGACAACATTATTTACTGTTATTAAATGCTTTACTCCTGGTGGGGCTGGATTCTCTTTTACGTCTCTTCTTTTTACAAACAAATTGAGATGATCCCAGACCTGGAGCCAATTCCTTGTCCACACTGTCCTAGGTTGGGCACCGTTCACTGTTGCCAGTCCTGGGTCTTGAGATGGCCAGACCACCACTGACTATAGAAAAATCACAGACTCTGTCTCATTCTATGGCACCGAACAGAGTTTATGTTTCAGGGCAATTCACCATCTTAGTCCTGTGGGTGTTCTGCTCTGCAACACTGAGTCTACGTTCCTGGGACCACGGTGACTATCAGGACAGAGAGAGTCAGGGGTGGGAGGCAAGTGGGTGGTGGCTTCAGAGTGACTGCCATTTGAAAAGCACCAGGAAGGGAAGGGAGCCCAAGGTCTAGATCTCAGGTGCTCTAGAGGCTGTCTGCCTTGTTTGGTCCCATCCATCTTCCCTCCTTATTTTTCAGACCCAAAGTCTCACATTACCTACAGACACCTGAAGCCCTGGATTGGTAAGTATATTTAAATACAACTGCCAACCACCCACCTGTTAGGTTTACCAAGAGTGGTCTCTTTGTGTAAATGGAGAAAAACAGGTGTCAGGCACCCTCATATCTGAATCAAACCTCATTTTTCTAAAATGCCACCAGTCTTTGTAATGGTGCTCTAGCCCTCCTGAAGCCTAGCTGCTTCTTCATCACTTCTCAGTCTTTTCTAACGTTGCCTGACTTTTCGATAAGTTCTTTTATGACCTGCCCCCTTACACTTTTTTGTCATAATCACATGCTATGGACAGACATACTAGAAATTCACATCCCTGAAATGTACTGGCCTCGCTGATTCTTGCCCATGGGAAGACTTCTCCTGACACCCTTGGTTCCTCCCAAGAGGGCCCTAGTCTCCCCGATGCCCATACCCACCCATCTGTGGTTCAGGGACAGGTTTGCTGCTATTGGAGGGGCAGAGGTGGTTCCAGCACCGGCGGATGCTGACCCCAGCCTTCCACTATGACATCCTGAAGCCCTATGTGGGAATCATGGCCGACTCTGTCCGAGTGATGCTGGTGAGTCCATCGCTTGTCACCATATGCAGTAGAATCCAGCACAGCTGACAAAGTCCACTATCAGACACTTATGTCCCTCACACACCCATGAATAGAGCCACCCAGAATGACGCACTCATGACTTAGTATGAGAGAGCGCTCATTAAAGCTAGGTGGGACAGAGGAACATCTAGGCTCCAGCTTGGATCCATAATTTTCTCCTCACCAAGAGAAATCAGGGCCATGGTGTATTCAGGATCCACTCTCCCATCTCCATGTTTGAACACAGGGGAGTAGATCAAGGAGGTCAGTGCAAATTGGCCCTGGCTGGCCTGGACAATGGCAGCTTCAGTGGCAGAGTGGACATCCCAAGATGTCACACAAGTGGGCTGTGACCTGGGTTCCATCGATTCTGCATGTCACTGAGCCACTCATGGGAGGAAATGAGCCCAGGTCTACACTCACAGAGCTGGGCCTTCACAAACCACCTCTGATCCAGAACAGGTTCTGTTCTTAGCTGTTCTTAACATCTGTTCTTAGCTAACATTAGATGAATGAAAGCAATTGAATAGCTCATGCCCCTTCTAGGAGCTGCATTAGAGCCATTTTAGCTTTTCCTTGCCTTGAAATCTTTGCTTCCTAGTGTTGGATATCACCTGTCCACATCTGACATCAGGACACAGAAGTTCTCCCTCTGTCCCCTGAGAAACTATGCTTTCTGTTCTGCCAAAGGTGGTTATTTTAATAAATTATTCCAAATATTCAGAATCAGTTAGGATATTAGAGGAGAATATAACTGCGTGTATAAGAAAGATTCAGAAAAAATAGGCATCTCATTACACATGGGTGTTACAAGCCTAAGTTGCTAAAACATGTCTGCTTAGAAGGTGAGGAAATCTCATCTGAAGATGTAGAGACAGAGAGAAAGCCTGGCCTTGGCAGCACAGGTCTTCTAGGGGAGCAGAGCAGGGTCAATCACCATCCCTCCACAGGACAAGTGGGAGGAGCTCATCAGCCAGGACTCACACCTGGAGATCTTTGGACATGTCTCCTCGATGACCCTGGATACCATCATGAAGTGCGCCTTCAGCCACCAGGGCAGCGTCCAGACGGACAGGTCAGTGACAGCTCTTCAAGGGCAGGGTCCTGTTTTCACGAATGGGAAGGACTTACCTAAGGGGCAGTAAGGGCAGTGTGGATGCTTATCAGCACAAAAAGTAACATTCTACAGAGAGACATGGACCACGGTCAAATTCCACCCAGACCACCCTTGACTCAGTCAGAGGTCCCTGACTCCTGCTCGGGGAGAAGCCTGGCCTCTCTGGACCCCTGTAAAGGACTCCAGGGGGAGGGCTTCAGGGAAATGAGGCAGAAATCACAATGCCTCGGTGTGACCTGAGGAATCTGACCCTCTCCAGGTCAGTGCCTCTCTCAACTCCAGTCTCTTCTGCGCCCTCTCCCTTCAGGAACCTCCAGTCCTACATCCAGGCCATCAGGGACCTCAGTCATCTGCTTTTTTCCCGACTGCGGAATGCTCTCCTCCAGAACGACCTCATCTACAGGCTGACCCCTGAAGGCCACTGGAACCACCGGGCCTGCCACCTTGCCCATCAACACACAGGTTCCCCTCCCACCTGGGCTGGTCCCCCCTGACCACACCCGCCCCACCACAGCACCCCCCACCCCCACAGCCCCACCCCCACCGCTTCATCAGGCTCACGTGGCCTAGCCTTGACCCGGTAGGCAGAGCCCAGACTTCTGCTTCCTCTTCAGGAGCTGGCACACACCCGCCTGCTGCAGGGACTGGGAACCCAGAGCTCAGGGTGTCAGGTGTTGAACAGGGAGTTACAGGAGTCACCATGTTGGTGATGCCTGAGTGAGACCCCCTCCCAGCAGCATTCAGGCAGAGCCCCCACGGGCTGTGCTAGAGTCGGGATTCCCGTCTGGAGTAGACTACGTTGGAACTCTAATCCCTGACATGCTCAGCCAGTCCCAACCTCACCCTCATCCACCTGGCACCCAGACTGGGCCTGAAGGGCAGAAGGGCTTATGGTGGGTGCAGACTCTGAACCGCCCAGAGTCCTAAGCTCTGGCTGGGAACCACTGCTCTGGGACAGATGCAGTGATCAAGGAGAGGAAGGCGCACCTGCAGAAGGAGGGAGAGCTGGAGAAGGTGAGGAGCAGGAGGCACTTGGACTTCCTGGACATCCTCCTCTTTGCCAGAGTGAGTGTGGGCAGGAGAGGCCTGAGCCTTTGTGCAGAAGCACACAGGAAGGGCAGACCTGCAGTCTAGCCCTGCCTCCACAGATGGAGAATGGGAGCAGCTTGTCTGACGAGGACCTCCGTGCCGAGGTGGACACGTTCATGTTTGAGGGTCACGACACCACAGCCAGTGGCATCTCCTGGATCCTCTATGCTCTAGCCTCCCACCCAGGACATCAGCAGAGGTGTCGGGAAGAGATCCAGAGCCTCCTTGCGGATGGTGCTTTCATAACCTGGTGAGTGTCCTGGAGGTGGAAGAACCCTGTCCTACCTGAACTCAAGAGAATCCGTGGTTGTCCAGTCCTGCCTGCCCTCAGGTGGGCTTCCTTTCAGGGACCATCTGGACCAGATGCCCTACACCACCATGTGCATCAAGGAGGCACTGAGACTCTATCCACCAGTACCAGTCATTGGCAGAGAGCTGAGCAAGCCCATCACCTTCCCTGATGGACGCTCCTTACCTGCAGGTATGAACGTCACCTCACCACTCCGCTAAGCACTCTGTAGGACACATGCTAGACCAGAAATCCACCTGTGCATTTCCAGTTTCAGGATGCTCTGGCTCTTGTCTGCCTGAAGATAATATTTATTCTCTAGTTTGAATGAGCTTTAAAGAATGCTTTTCCATAGATCCTAGGATTAATACTACCATATATTAAATAATCCTACTGCTAGGAACATACCTTGGGAAAACCAGAATCCAAAAAGCACATGTGCCGCAGTGTCCATTGCAGCATTGTTTACAATAGCCAGGACGTGGAAGCCACCAAGGTGTTCACTGATAGATGAATGGATAATGAAGCTGCGGTCCATATACACAATGGAATATTACTCAGTATAAAATGGAACAAATATGAGTCAGTTGCAGTGAGGTGGAAAAATCTACAGCGTGTTATACAGAGTGAGGCACTCAGAAAGAGAAAAACAAATATCGCCTATTAACACACACACGTAAACATAGACTCTAGGAAAACAGTGCTGATGAATGTATTTGCAGAGCAGGAATGTAGATGCAGACACAGGGAATGGACTTGTGGATGCAGGAGGGGAAGGAGAGGGTAGGACAATTTGAGAAAGTAACATCGGCACAGATAGACTATCATGTGTAAAATACTAGTATGTATCTAGTGGAAAGCTGATATATAAAAGGAAGCCCAGCCTAATTCTCTGAAATGGCCTAGCGGGGTCGAATGGGAAGGGCGAGAGAGGTGCAGGATGGAGGGGATATAGTTGTTGTTTAGTTGCTAAGTCATGTCTGGCTCTTTTGCGACCCCACAGAGCGTAGCCCACCAGGCTCCACTGTCCATGACATTTGTCAGGCAAGAATACGGAAGTGAGTTGCCGTTTCCCTCTCTCTATATATAGATACATAACTGCACCTTGCGGAGGAGTCTGGTAGGCTGCAGTCCATGGGGTTGCAAAGAGTCGGACACGACTGAGTGACTTCACTTTCACTTTTCACTTTCCTGCATTGGAGAAGGAAATGGCAACCCACTCCAGTGTTCTTGCCTGGAGAATCCCAGGGAAGGGAGAGCCTGGTGGGCTGCCGTCTATGGTCTCTCATAGAGTCAGACACGACTGAAGCGACTTAGCAGCAGCAGCAGCAGCATAGCAGAAACTAACACACCTTTGGAAAGTAACTAACCTCTACTGAAAGAAAAAAATGTTTGACACAAAACTTGAATGCAACAAAGCCCAACAATAAATGTTGACCCTTCTGTGTGGTCTTATAGTGGAGCCTAAAATTCTAATTCTTGAATCATGAAGGCAGAAGCAGGGGGAGGCATGGTGCTTCCAAATGGGGTGTAAATAAGGGAGGGCGCTCAAGAGACTCCACTGACATGGGTCATAGGCTCTAGTCTCTGAGGTGCCCTCTGGTGGATGGCAAGGAGCAGGTGATGATGAGGTCTGAGAGCCCTGCCATGGCTGGAGGCCACCCACTGACTCAGCACCCAGTGGGTCTGAATCCCAGCCTGTTCCCTCCTAATTGTGGGATCATAGACCCAACTCTTAACCTCTCTGAGGCTCAGGTGCTTCATGGGCTTGTGGGGACAGGAGTGCTTCCGTGAGGATTAAATGATTCTTGCACATTCCCCAGGTTCATGATGGCACTTGATAAATGTGAGTTGTCACCTGAGCTGCTCCTAAGTGTATCCTTGCTGTTCCTTCAATTCTCAGTCCTGGGCTGTGGTCACCTACCCCTAATCTGTGACCGTGTGCTTTGTCATGCCTCACCCACCTGTCTTGAAAGAGCATCATTCCATTCAGAGTGACGGAAGGTGCTCCCATGATGGCTCCCGGGGCTTTTGCGAGGCCACACATCCCCTGCACTGTGGGACCATCAGCTTCTCTCTCTCCTCTGTCCCACAGGAATCTTACTCTCCCTCTCCATTTATGGGCTTCATCACAACCCAAAGGTGTGGCCGAACCCAGAGGTACGATGGACGTGGGAGGAGGAGATGGGACCTCTCTCAACACCAAACGCTTCCCCTGCTCCCTCTCTGGGATTCTTATCCCCCAGTGCATTCATGTGAGGGGTTTGACCCCAAATATCCAGGCCCTGGTGCTCTCTCTGCAGGTATTTGACCCAACCCGGTTCGCACCAGGTTCTACTCGACACAGCCATGCCTTCCTGCCCTTCTCAGGAGGATCCAGGTGAGGCCTCTGTACTGGGGGAAGCAAGTGTCATGGGTTGCTACCCGATGTGTGTGACTGTCTACCTTCATATGAGGAGCATGAAGTTCCGTCCTTGTATGTTGATGGGCTGAGAAGGAGGTGTGGGTCTCCATGTACAAGAAGGTCTTCAGGACCCACCACAATGACAGACCTCCCACGGTCCACAAGGATTGACCTCATTTCCATGTCCGTGGCCAATCCAAAGTATCCAGGGTTTTCCTCACTTTAGGAGTATGACGTTATAGCATTAATGTCTTCATGACATTTAAACTACACATGTTTGGTTAGCGCAATTTCAGTCATACAATTATCTTCATTGAAAGATGATTTTCTCTGTTCCCACCTTCCTAGTCAGCCCCGTGCCTTTCTGCTTAATTCACCTGTCTGCCCACACTGTATTCATCGTGCTTGCCTGGATTGGGAATTCCATGTCCTGAGGCTTCAAGTTATGTATGTGATCAGTTATAGTTGTAGTTTGAAGAAAGTTTCACAGTCATGAGTATGTTCTCACTTCCTGCGCTACATCCGACATAGATTTGACTGTGTATTAATATAACCGTAACATATATTTTCTGTTGCCAAAATTCTTTATTAAAAAGCAGAGTTTAGACACCATGGTCCCAGATTATACAGAGTAATGTTAGTAAGAACAATCTTAAAGTGGAGGACAATCAAGCCTGCTTTGGGGAGTCTACTGCTGATCCTGCTCATGATGCCAGTTTCTCACTGCTCATACTGTGCACACTGTTTGCTGAACTCAGGATAGATACAAAGCATCAGCTAAGAGGCTGGAGGAGGACTGGAGGAGCCATAGGGACTGCAGACACGTTTATTCTCTCCTGGCTGTGTTATGGCCGCCATAACACAGCTCTGTCCTGCCTGACACAGCCGCCGTAGCAGCAGCCATAAAAACCATAACATAACCTCATATAATATAACCATGATGTTGGTCCAACTTAGCCCCAGTGCAGTAGTAACCGGGGCTTTCATAGCCAAACTCATAAAGGCGTACCTCACACCTCCCCCACAGCTTTTGCAGGTGGAGCTTATATAACAAAAGTAGCCAGAGTCCAAGCGAGTACCATGTGATGCATGTACGCAGTGCTATAGGTAATCTAGCTCTTCCATAATCATTAGTTACAAACCCCGAGGCAACAGTGAGAGGCCTCAGGGAGAGAGCGCCTGACAATGCCATCTTGGCTATTTGCTCTTTCCCTACAGGAGGGAGAGTATTTTGTGTTTGACATGTGCATTTGAAAAATCTATTGCATGTAAAACATAAAGCACCCTTGAGATAGCTATTAGTCTGATTGATACACTCCTAAATGATTGCTGTGAAGATCTTAAAGGGCACAGAACCTCCCCTGAAATAGTAACTTCAGTGGCTTTGTAACATAGTAGAAACAAGTTTTTTTCTGACTGTACAGATCTAGGAAACTTTCAGTTGGTGAATCAACCTTTACAGAACAGTGTTGACGTAAACTGTCTTATTGATTCTAGGATTTGGTTTACGCCAGGGTCCAGTTCTTCCTTGTAGACATGGCTGCAGGTCATTCAGTTGCTGCTAGAGGGCAGGAGGGACTCGGCAGCTTGATTCCTACGTCAGACTGAATATTTCTTTTCTTCTCATCCCACTTGAGTTGTTTTCAATTCAATCAATATTGTTCAAATGTGAAAGTATGTAATAAGCCTGTCTCTGTGTGCCAAGACCTGTGCTAGGAGATGGGAACACAAGGATGATAATGCTGTCCTCCCCCAGGGCTCACAGTCAACAACACGTCTGCTTCAACAGACATCATTCACCCATCCACTCTTTCACTCATTCATTCTTTGAGCAGACTGTGGGGGGATCCATGATCTGGCACTGTGCTGGGCACTGGATGTGATGCGTCCTTGAGTTAACACCCATGGTGCCTTGAGGGTCCCGAGTGGGAAGAGGTGCAGCCAGCAGAGGGGGTGAGGGTGGTGGTCACTGGATTGAGCCTTGAGCATGAGGATGGCAGAGGCGAGGGGAGGGGACCTCAACCGTCGCTGAGTCAGGAAGAGGAGAGGGACAGACCCCAGGTGAGTGAGGAAGAATCCAGAGAGAGCTGTGATGCCGCTGAGGCACTGCGACGTGTCCTCCCTGTGATGCGCAACAGACAGGCCTGGAGCGACTGTGGCTTTAGAGGGAAGGAAGGAGTGGAAGCTGAAAAGGCCAGATGAGGAGCCCAAGGGATGGTTAGGAGGGTCATTTCTGGATTAGAATAGAACGTTCCAAAGGTAGATTGACTGAGGAGCTGAGGGAGACAGGAAGCCAGACCATTAACTGAGAGGGAATTGGTCCAGTAGGTTCAGAGTGGTTAACCTTTGTCCTCTCCAGGAAGCCTCCCTGTTGCCATTCTGATTCCTTGCACAGCCCTGTCTTGTCTTCTCTGGGGACTGGGCAGCCTGTTTGTCCACTGTAGGTGGTAAGGTCCTGTATCCACACTGCCCCTACAGTGCTCTGGGCTGACCTGAAACCAGGAATTGCCAGTGGACGAGTGAATAAAGTACTAGTTCACACTTGACTTGACTCTGCGATTTAAAGTACTGATGCTCCCCAGGTTTTCCTGCTGAGAGTGGAGTATGAGTTAGGAGCAGTCCTTAGAGAGGTGGGCTTTGCCATCAGTCAGGGAAGAGCTTTGCTGGCAAGTTCAGTGGGATGAGTAAGGAAGGGATCAGGTTTGACCACAGGAGGAGAGCCCTGATTCCCTGTGCTCAGCAGGGGTTAGAAGCCTCTGCTCTCTTCCTTTTTATCTCCCAACCTAGGAACTGCATTGGGAAGCAGTTTGCCATGAATGAGTTGAAGGTGGCCGTGGCCCTGACCTTGCTTCGCTTTGAGCTGTCACCGGATCCCGCCAGGGTCCCTGTGCCCATGCCAGTCGTTGTGCTGAGATCCACAAATGGGATCCACCTGCAGCTCAGGAAGCTCTCTGATTCAGGTGGGGACAAGGACTAGCTCTGAGGGCCCCTGTCTGCCATCCCGTCTTGCTGTCACTCTCCCTGTCCTTGCCCCCTTGCCCACTTCCTGCTTTTGTCTGCCCTGCCAGCTTGCCTCATGTCTTGCTTCATGTCCAGCAGCAGACTTTCTGTGCTTCTCCTCTCACCTTTTTCCAGGCTCCCTATGTGCTGTCTCTCCATCTGTCTCTGACCCCCTGTATCTCTCACTGTCTACCTGAATCCTGATCACCCGACACCCTCCAATCTGTCTGCTCTCTCCTGTGTTTCTCCCCTTCTGCCTGCCTCTCTGTCCCTGTATTCACTTCTATTTTGATGGTAAAAAGAATTGTGTCTGCCTTAGGGACTTATTATCCTCTGATGGCTCTGGAGTGAGAAGTCAGAAAAGGGTTTCCCTGGACACAACCAAGATGTTGACATGTCCCTCATCCAGGGACCTGGGACAGGATCCTGCTTTTTGTCATTTTTGCATCTAGAGCTTCAATCCTTGCATTCCGTGGCTCCTGGGCCTTCCTCCACATTCAAATCCAGCAGCATCTTCAAATGTCCCTCGGCTTCTGTCTTCACATAACCTTCTCTTTCATCAAGACTTTGTGCTTAGCTGGGCAACTCAGATCGAACAGGCTTATTCTGGGGTTCTGGGAACTAGGACAAGAACACCTGGGGAGCCATCACTGGACCTGTTAAATGCTGTGTGCCTCCCTTCGCCCTGGGCCACTGCTCTCTCCTGTGTGAGATGGGTCTACCCCCGTTTCACTCACATGGTTTCCTCTTTCCCCGTCCCTGGATAAAGTGCACAATATCATGTGGAATGTGTGTGTCTTGTCTGAAGGGAGTTGGATGAAGCAGAAGAGAGAGAAGGGGAGGGAATAACAGCAGGGAGGAGGAGGGGAGATAACACCTGCTCTGTGAGGCCGAGACCCAGCAGGGAGAGCTTGTCCAGCCCCCCTGCAGCTTCACACTCTGGAGTCACTCAAGCCCCACACCCTGCCTGGCGTCTGAGGCTCCCGTGACAGCTGAGTCAGAAGAAAGGCCTCATCACCTGAGGCTCAGAGGGAAGACGCTCACTCCAACACCTGTCAGGGAGGGAGCTTGCCTCTTTTCTGTGGTGGCTTCCTCACCACATCTGTAGAGGGGCCCAGCCAGCGCCCACCCTGTCCTGAGCAGGGAAGACTTACAGACTTGGTCAGGCACAAAGGTCTCCTTCACCCCAAAAGAGATTTGAGAAGAGCCCAGCCTGGCCAGGTCACCAGCCCCCTGGCAGCCGTTCCTCATGGGCAGGGCCTGCAGGCTCCTCAGATGCCACAAGGGGTGGGTGTGTGTGTGTGCAGGAGGGCCTGGAGGAACCAGCTGGGCACAAGTCTTGGATGCCACACAGGGAGAAGCCAGCCCCTCAGGACACTTGTAAATACTGAGCTTCTCCAGAGGGTAAGGCAGAAATGACAATGCCTCAGTTGGGAATGCAAACTAGTTTAGCCACCATGGAGAACTGTGTAGAGATTCCTTAAAAAACTAGAAATAGAACTGCCACACGACCCAGCCATCCCACTTCAGGGCATATACACTGAGGAAACCAGAATTGAAAGAGACACGTGTAGCCCAGTGTTCATTGCAGCACAGTTTACCATAGTCAGGACATGGAAGCAACCTAGATGTCCATCAGCAGATGAGTGGATAAGGAAGTTGTGGTACATATACACATCGGGATATTACTCAGCTATAAAAAAGAATACATTTGAGTCCGTTCTAAAGAGGTGGACGAAACTGGAGCCTATTATACAGAGTGAAGTAAGTCAGAAAGACCGATACAGTACATTACTGCATATATTTAGAATTTAGAAAGACGGTAATGACAACCCTATAAGGAAGACAGCAAAAGAGACATGGATGTCAAGAACAGACTTTTGGACTATGTGGGAGAAGGCAAGGGTGGGGTGATATGAGAGAATAGCACTGAAACATGTGTATTAGCACATGTAAGACAGATGACCAGTGCAAGCTCAATACATGAAGCAGGGCACTCAAAGCTGGTGCTCTGGGACAACCCAGAGAGATGGGGGGTGGGGGGGGGGTAGGTTCAGGATGGGGGCACTCATGCACACCCGTGCTCGGTCAACGTTTGGGAACAACCACCACAATATTGTAAAGTAATTAGCCTCCAGTGAAAATAAATAAATAAATAAATAAAAGGAATGGAGGTAGTGTGGAATAATTATAAAAAAAAATGATTGAATTTGTTTACAAAACAGAAATGATGCACAGTCATAGAAACATGCATTTGCTTACCAAGGAAAACGGGAGAAAGGAATAAATTCAGAGTATGGGATTATTCGATAAACACTACTGTATATAAAGTAGATAAATATAAAGAATTTACTGTAAGCACAGGGAATCTTATTCAACCTATTTTGATAACCTATAATGGAGAAGAATCTGAAAAAGAATATGTATGCATATAGTGCATATATCTGAATCACTTTGCTGTACAACTAAACTAACACAGTATTGCAAATCAACTAGAAGTCAATCAAGTAAAAAAAAAAAAATAGCACCATACATTGGCCTTTAATTTAGAGCATTTACACTCTCCTGGAGAACCTTACCTCAGACATGCCAGTTATTGCCACCTAGAGGTGCTGTATACCCACCCCTCCTAAAGGTATTTTTCTGGTTCTGGAATGCATAACTAGAACACGTATATTCATTAGTTGGTAAAGAAGTAGCTAAATTTGGGGATTTAATATTTCCAGCTTCACTGGAATCTTCCCATATTTCCCCATTCCAATTTCAGGTTCCCATTACTTCCCAGTAAATGCTCACACTTTGGCAGAAGATTGGGCAATCAATTTGCATGCAATGCAGACACTGACAGGATGAGACTCTGGATTTAGTTTTCACAAATCTCAGCCCTGGCTGAGGCCCTGTGGCTACAGGAAACAAAGGTTTCTTTCAGGTCAGATATTGAAGCTTTCTGGTCAGTTATGTGTAGTTTGGCCTGGGAATTTGAATCCCCAATCTCATCCATTTCCTTCAGTGCTTTCACCAGTACAGCTAGGAATAACCAGTTGGTCTTAATAAATGCTTTAATTCAACTGAAAAGTTCTAAGATATTGAATATATGGTCATCAGAATCTTGCGTTTTATAAAACTTTAGTTAGTAACATCCAATGATGATGTTTTGTGTATCTTTATTTAAAATCCTCAAAGATAATGCTCTTAAAGGACTGCATTCAATATGTCAGCAAATTTGGAAAACTCAGCAGTGGCCACAGGACTGGCAAAGGTCAGTTTTCATTCCAATCTCCAAGAAGGGCAATGCTAAAGAATGTTCAAACTACCTACCATTGTGCTCACTTTACATGCTAGCAAGATTATGCTCTAAATCCTTCAAGCTAGGACTCAGCAGTATGTGAATCATGAATTTCGAGATGTGCAAGCTCGGTTTAAAAACATAGAGGGACCAGAGATCAAATTATCAACATTCACTGGATCATTGAGAAAGCAAAGGAATTCCAGAAAAACATCTACTTCTGCTTTATTGACTATGCTAAAGCCTTTGACTATGTGGATCACAATAAACTGTGGAAAATTCTTCAAGAGATGGGAATACCAGACCACCTCACCTGCCTCTTGAGAAATCTGTATGCACATCAGGAAGCAACAGTTAGAACCAGACATGGAACAACAGACTGGTTCCAAATAGGAAAAGGAGTACGTCAAGGCTGTATATTGTCACCCTGCTTATTTAACTTATATGCAGAGTACATCATGAGAAATGCTGGGCTGGAAGAAGCCCAAGCTGGAATCAAGATTGCTGGGAGAAATATCAATAACCTCAGATATGCAGATGACACCACCCTTATGGCAGAAAGTGAAAAAGAACTAAAAAGCCTCTTGATGAAAGTGAAAGAGGAGAGTGAAAAAGTTGGCTTAAAGCACAACATTCAGAAAATGAAGATCATGGCATCTGGTCCCATCACTTCATGGGAAATAGATGGGGAAACAGTGGAAACAGTATCAGACTTTATTTTGGGGGGCTCTAAAATCACTGCTGATGGTGATTGCAGCCATGAAATTAAAAGACACTCCTTGGAAGGAAAGTTATGACCAACCTAGGTAGCATATTCAAAAGCAGAGACGTTACTTTGTCAACAAAGGTCCATCTAGTTGAAAGGTTGTTGTTGAATTACGACGCCGGGATTCTTGGCCCCCGGAGGAGAAGAATTCAGTCCGGGGCCAAAGACGAGGCTTTATCGTTCAGAGCTTTTGTGTAATAAAGTTTTATTAAAGTATAAAGGAGATAGAGAAAGCTTCTGACATAGGCATCAGAAGGGGGTAGAAAGAGTACCCCCCTGCTGAATGTTATATAGTCACCAGCAGTCTGTTAATGAAAGAAAGGAATGTCTCAAAACTTAGAATGGCACCCGGCCCCTCACGCATAAGATGTATTTTGGGATAATCTTGGCTCCAAATGGTTTATCTTGGGCCATAAAATGATTAACTTGAATCTTGAAGAAGGGCAGGTCTCCATACAAATAGTGTCATTTACACAGATTAGAGGAACAGTATCGGAGTATAACATACGGGTTTATCAAGTAGGTTCTGAGCCCAAAAGGCGGAACCGACTTCAAGACAGAGTTTGGGGTAAATGCATAGTACATTAGCATAGCTTAAGATAAACATTTCCATAAGAAAAAGGCATTGGTTAACTTCAGGTGAAACCAGGTATCATTATGACAACAGAATTTTAAGAGAAACTTCCTTTTAAATTTGTATAGAGAAGTTTGTTTCCTCCTGCCGCTTAAGAGAGATAAAATGTCTGACACTTGCAGGCTATTTCCTCCATTTGGAGACCCCTGGCCTTCCTGCCTGTTACCCTCTCATAGTCAAAGCTATGGTTTTTCCAATGGTCACGTATGGATGTGAGAGTTGGACTGTGAAGAAAGCTGAGTGCCGAAGAATTGATGCTTTTGAACTGTGGTGTTGGAGAAGACTCTTGAGAGTCCCTTGGACTGCAAGGGGATCCAACCAGTCCATTCTGAAGGAGATCAACCCTGGGTGTTCTTTGGAAGAAATGATGCTAAAGCTGAAACTCCAATACTTTGGCCACCTCATGAGAAGAGTTGACTCATTGGAAAAGACTCTGATGCTGGGAGGGATTGGGGGCAGGAGGAGAAGGGGACAACAGAGGATGAGATGGCTAGATGGCATCACTGACTCGATGGGCATGAGTTTGAGTGAACTCCAGGAGTTGGTGATGGAGAGGGAGGCCTGGTGTGCTGTGATTCATGGGGTCACAAAGAGTCGGACATGACTGAGCGACTGAATTCAACTGAAGAGGAACCAAAAGCCTCTTAATAAGAGTGAAATAAGTGAGTGAAAAAGCTGTATTGAAACTCAGGGTTCAAAATACTAAGATCATGGCATCTGATTGCAACATTTCATGGCAAACAGAAGTGAAAAAATTGGAAGCAGTGACAGATTTTATTTTCTTGGGCTCCTAAATCACTGTGGATGGTGACTGCAGTCATGAAATTTGAGACACTTGATTGGAGAGATTGTCTAGAGGCTGGTGTATGTTCTTGGACAGAGAGTATAGAAAGGATGATATAGAGAAAGCAGCTGGCACCATGCCAGCACATAGCAAGCTGATACAAAATGAATGAAAGTCAGGAATTAGCAAAGCTGGAGTTATAAATTTAAGGTGATGGTCTTAATTCTGACACTGACTTGTTTTGGGTCTTGAAAAGTCCACTATCCCTGTTTTTTTGTCCGTAAAACAAGCTTAATAACCCACGGTAAATTGAGGAGTAGTTGTAACTGTGTTTTAGAAAGTATAAGCTCTATGTAAATATTGAGGAGATAGCTTTAAAACCTTTACTGCTTTTACTGCCAGCATTGTGCGGAGTACAGAAAAAGGATACTGCACTTTCTCAGAATCATTACTGTATCTAATTCCAGGCATAAAGATGTGATATAGATTTGTTCATGTTCAGTCCCTCAGTTGTGTTTGGCTTTTTGTGACTCCATGGACTGCAGCACGCCAGCCTTCCTTATCCTTCACCATCTCCTGGCCATTGGGTCAGTGATGCCATCCAATCATCTAGTCCTCTGTTATCCCCTTCTCCACCTGCCTTCAATCGTTCCCACCATCACAGTCTTTGTTAATGAGTCAACTCTTCCCATCAGGTGGCCAAAGTATTGGAACTCCAGCTTCAGCATCAGTCCTTCCAATGAATACTCAGGATTGATTTCCTTTAGAATTGACTGGTTTGAACTCCTTGCAGTCCACGGGACTCTCTAGAGTCTTCTCCAACACCACAGTTCAAAAGCATCAATTCTTTGACACTTAGCTGTGTTCATGGTCCAGTTCTCACACCCATACATGACTACTGGAAAAACCCTAGCTTTGACTTTATATACCCATGTCGGTAAAGTAATGTCTCTACTTTTTCATATATTGTCTAGGCTTGTCATGGTTTTTCTTCCAAGGAGCAAGCATCTTCTAATTTCATGGCTACAGTTAACATCCTCAGTGATTTCTGAGCCCAAGAAAATGAAGTCGGTCACTATTTCCATTGTTTCTCCATATAATTGCCATGAAGTGATGAGACTGGATGCCATGATGTTAATTTTTCGAATGTTGAGTTTTAAGCCAGCTTCAACTGGCCATGATGTTAATTTTTCGAATGTTGAGTTTTAAGCCAGCTTCAACTGGAGTGATACATATTGACTCCAGGCTAAAACAAACAGAATTGTTGCGTGACTTCCATTGCACAGGGAAAGCAAGCAAATATTTAAGCTTGAAAGACTTTTCCTGGAAATTGCTGTCTTTATATGAGCGTAAAAGTAAACAAGATATGATAAATTGCATCAGCATCAAACCCAACGTTCTCAAATGCAGAGAATAAGAAGTACCTCTTACCTCCCCACAGCAGTAATCACTATAACCTGCTGCCTTGGGAATTGAGTACATTCCTTCTTCTGCCTTTCTGTTGCCTATAACCTGAGCCAGGAAGCATTCTGAAATAAAAATATTAATTTCTTTGTTAAATATGGCACTAAAAACTGACCCTGGTCTGTTGAAAAAAATGATTTAACTAGTCCAAGTTACACTTCCTCCCTCTTTCACTCATTTAACAAATCAGTAAGTATTTATTTCAAATCCTGAAAGATGATGCTGTGAAAGTGCTGCACTCAATATGCCAGCAAATTTGGAAAACTCAGCAGTGGCCACAGGACTGGAAGAGGTCAGTTTTCATTCCAGTCCCAAAGAAAGGCAATGCCAAAGAATGCTCAAACTACCACACAATTGCACTCATCTCACATGCTAGTAAAGTAATGCTCAAAATTCTCCAAGCCAGGTTTCAGCAATACGTGAACCATGAACTTCCAGATGTTCAGCCGGGATTTAGAAAAGGCAGAGGAACCAGAGATCAAATTGCCAACATCTGCTGGATCATTGAAAAAGCAAGGGAGTTCCAGGAAAACATCTATTTCTGCTTTATTGACTATGCCAAAGGCTTTGACTGTGTGGATCACAATAAACTGTGGAAAATTCTTCAAGAGATGGGAATACCAGACCACCTCACCTGCCTCTTGAGAAATCTGTATGCACATCAGGAAGCAACAGTTAGAACTGGACATGGAACAAGAGACTGGTTCCAAATAGGAAAAGGAGCACGTCAAGGCTGTATATTGTCACCCTACTTATTTAACTTATATGCAGAGTACATCATGAGAAATGCTGGGCCGGAAGAACCACCATGAGAAATGCTGGAATCAAGATTGCCGGGAGAAATATCAATAACCTCAGATATGCAGATGACACCACCCTTATGGCAGAAAGTGAAGAGGAACTAAAAAGCCTCTTGATGAAAGTGAAAGAGGAGAGTGAAAAAGTTGGCTTAAAGCTCAACTTTCAGAAAACGAAGATTTGGCATCTGGTCCCATGCCTTCATGGGCAATAGATGGGGAAACAGTGGAAACAGTGTCAGACTTTATTTTTGGGGGCTCCAAAATCACTGCAGATGCTGACTGCAGCCATGAAATTAAAAGACGCTTACTACTTGGAAGAAAAGTTATGACCAACCTTGATAGCATATTGAAAAGCAGAGACATTACTTTGCCAACAAAGGTCCATCTAGTCAAGGCTATGGTTTTTCCAGAAGTCACGTATGGATGTGAGAGTTGGACTGTGAAGAAAGCTGAGCGCTGAAGAATTGATGCTTTTGAACTGTGGGGTTGGAGAAGCCTCTTGAGAGTCCCTTGGACTGCACGAGATCCAACCACCCCATTCTGAAGATCAGTCCTGGGATTTCTTTGAAAGGAATGATGCTAAAGCTGAAACTCCAGTACTTTGGCCACCTCATGTGAAGAGTTGACTCATTGGAAAAGACTCTGACTCTGGGAGCGATTGACGGCAGGAGGAGAAAGGGGCGACAGAGGATGAGATGGCTGGATGGCATCACTGACTTGATGGTGTGAATCTGAGTGAACTCCGGGAGTTGGTGATGGACAGGAAGGCCTGGCGTGCTGCGATTCATGGGGTCGCAAAGAGTCGGACATGACTGAGCGACTGAACTGACTGATTGGGTTAGGTGGGTACCAAATGAATGGGAAAAATATTTCCTGTTTAATAAATATTAGCTACAATAGACATAGAATTTTTAAAGAGTTTAGCTCATATTCTGCAGTTGAATAGTCTCACTTTGTAATAAGCTCATTGAAAATTCTCCAGTAATATCATTTTCAGTGATTGCTACATCTAACCACAGAGATTACCCAACACTTCCTTACAAAGGCAGCCCTGAGTAGTGAAGCCTCACTACTTCATTTATACCAGTTCATGGAGCTGATAACCTACTACTTGGATCACTGGAAAACAGATCAAACATGAAACACCCTTGAAAAATTAGGCCACTTTCAAATTAGGGTTAGGGTTAGTAACCCTAACCAGCTCAACACACTCAACAGCAGCTCAACACACTCATTATCTTTTATGCTCATGGTTAACAGCAAAGTCTCTGGAGCCAGACTGCCTGGGTTTGAATCCTGGTTCTACCTCTCACCAACAGTGACCTTGGGCAAGCAACTAGCCTCTTAGTGCCTTCATTTTCTTGTATAGACTATGGGGATTTTTAAAATCTGTCTTGTAGGACCCTTGTGGGAAAAATATATAATGTTCTATCCTTAGTGCCTAGAACATAGGAGGTGCTCACTAATGGTAGCTATTACCAAGCATTTTGAGCCCAGTATAGAAGAAGCCAAGAACTGAGGGAGGGAAAGGGTAACAAGCAGAATTCAAATCCCAGCTTCTCCCACTTCAGAGTTCTTTCCCTTACTGCCCCTATACTCTGGGAGAAAAGCTAGTGCTGAGTCAAGTGAGGGAAAGAAGTCAGGGTCCAAGAGTCCTTGTGTGGAGGCACAGAGGGGGATGGAAGGCAACCAAAGAACTAGGTGAAAGTGGAGAAAAATGAGTGTAAGTGGTTACATGCCCTGGAGTTTGCACAGAGCTCAGGATTTAGGGGGAAAAGAAAAGAACTCTGGCCTCACGGGTTGTTAATAAATCCCCTGTCAAGAGGATGGGCAAAGGAGGAGGGTGTTGGGAGTAAGAGGTTAAATAGTTCAAAGAGGACATCTGTAGGAAATGGGGCCCCATTGGGAAAGCTTTCCAAAGAACCCTTCCTGAAATGTTTGGTGTTTTACTTTCTGTGTTATGGGCCTTGGATATGACCTTGAAGTAGATAATCATGGGAAAAGTGAGAGGCGTGTTGAGTTGAAGGTGATGTCCTCACCCCTTGCTTTTTCATGTATGACATCCATGGACTTGCCAATACTTGGAAAATTTTCCTAGCGTTTGCCAACTGGTATTCTCCTATCCATCCTCCAGACATCTTTATTTTTTAATTCTCACCTTCCCTGGGTGGCCCAAGCCTACTATTCATTCTTTCAGTGCATCCTTTATCATATTTTATTGAACTAACTCATTTTCTGTCTTAAGACACTAAACCATGAACTCAAAAGATATTAGTTTTTGAGTGATTGAATGACTATAAATGAATGAATAATTGTGTGAGGTATTCAGAGAAAGGATTACCATCCTACCTATATTAGTTTCATGGGAGAACTGTAGCAATTTACCAGAAACTTGGTGACTTAAACATTATAAATTTATTGTGCTATAATTCTAGGGGTCATAGATGAAATCAATATCACAGGGCCAAAATCAAGATATTGGCAGGGCCATACTCTCCCTGGCATCTCTAGGGTGAATTCATTCTCTGCCCTGCCCTGGGAGCTGCTCCTAATGTACCTATTGTAGGCATATTTTGAATTGGAAGCTCATCCTGACCTTAGGATGGAGTACAGAGCTAACTTGTTATTGGTAGATTAAATCATATCCTTAATTTTATATTAATTAATGGATGTGGTATGGGTAGAGGAATTCAACTTGTTAATATATAGGCAAGCAATGAACTGATGCAATGATAAATTTTAATACAAAGGAAGCTCATGGGTATAATAATTCTTTAATAATTTTACAGCTTCAGCAATTAGTATTGATATTCCACAGAAGAGAATAAACTAGATCTTTTCTGAAGTTATACACACCCTATAACTTTTTGTACCATTAATATTAGGAATGCTATGGCTAATTAAATAGAAATAGCTAGTCACAGGGCTTCCCAGGTGGTGCACTGGTAAAGAATCTGCCTGCCAGTCAGTGCAGGAGGTGGCAGGAGACAGGCTTGATCCATGAGTAGGAAAGATCCCTGAAGGAGGAAATGGCAACCCACTCCAGTATTCTTACCTGGAAAATCCCATGGACAGAGGAGCCTGGAGGGCTATAGTCCATGGGGTTGCAAAGAGGTGGTCACGACTGAGCGACTTGGCATGCTAGAGCACACAAACAGCTAAAAACACATCATTACTAATGAACATATTGTTAAGAAGAATTGCCACTCTGAATAGAAAGGTTTAAGTGTTACACAGTTACCAGGCTTTGCTACTTTAACAAACCCATTTTGGAGTAGAGCTAATGTTTATTGTTTTGGTTAAGATGATGTCACTTATTTAATATAAAAAACTTTCAAAAGATTGGCCTTACTTCTGTTTCCCTTTTTAGTATGTAGTAGCCTGTCAGGAATGGTTTGTCTGTTCATGTTAGATTTCCAATATTTAGCAAAGATACAAGCAGAGTTTTAAATGATTGTCCTATTTTTTGCAGATCTTGCTCATCATTTAAATTACAAATAATGGATACAAAGCATAAGACTAACCCACTGGAGTGGGTGGCCATTAGCTCCTCCAGTGGATCTTCTCGACCCAGGGATCAAGCCAGAATCTCCTGCATCTCCTACACCCTAGGATTTATTTATTTTATAAATGACAGTTGGAACCTTTTGACTCAATCCATTTTGCCTAACCCCTATTCCCCACTTCTGGCAACCTCCAATTTTTTCTCTGTAAGTCCAGTTGTTTTATTTTATTTTGGATTAGACATTGAAGTGAGATGATCTTTCTTGGTCTGACTTATTTTAGTTACCATATTGCCCTCAAGTTTCATCCATGTTGTCACAAATAGCCAGATTTCCTTCCTTTTTTATGTCTGAATTACATTCCAGTTATATATATATGTATGTATGTGCTCAGTCACTTCAGTCTTGTTTGACTCCTTATGACACTATAGACTGTAGCTTTCCAGGCTCTTCTGTCCATGGGGATTCTCCAGGCAAGAATACTGAAGTGAGTTGCCCTACCCTCCTTTCTGGGATCTTCCCAACTCAGGGATTGAACCTGCGTCTCCTGTGGCTCCTGCATTGCAGGTGGATTCTTTACCACTGAGACACTGGGGAAGCCTCTCTCTCTCTCCCTCCCTCCCTCCCTCCCTCCCTCCCTCTCTCCCTCTCTCTCTCTCTCTCTCTCTCTCTGTGTGTGCGTATAATGTCTTATCCATTTATAAACATTTTGTTTATTCATTCATCCATCAACTAACACTTAGATTGTTTCTGTATCTTGGCTGTTATAAACAACATACAGTTTTCCATAGTGGTTTTACCAAGTTACATACCCAAACATGTTACAGAGTTCCCTGTAGGGTATGGAGTTAGAGAAGGTGAGGTTCGGAAAAAGAACAAAACTGCAACTTTACAGGAACAGTTCAGTTCAGTTCAGTCGCTCAGTCGTGTCCGACTCTTTGCAACCCAATGAATCGCAGGACCCCAGGCCTCCCTGTCCATCACCAGCTCCCGGAGTTCACTCAGATTAACGTCCATCCAGTCAGTGATGCCATCCAGCTATCTCATCCTCTGTCGTCCCCTTCTCCTCCTGCCCTCAATCCCTCCCAGCGTCAGAGTCTTCTCCAATGAGTCAACTCTTCCCATGAAGTGGCCAAAGTACTGAAGCTTCAGCTTTAGCATCATTCCTTCCAAAGAAATCCCAGGGCTGATCTCCTTCAGAATGGGCTGGTTGGATCTCCTTGCAGTCCAAGGGACTCTCAAGAGTCTTCTCCAACACCACAGTTCAAAAGCATCAATTCTCCGGCACTCGGCCTTCTTCACAGTCCAAATCTCACATCCATACATGACTACTGGAAAAACCATAGCCTTGACTAGACGGACCTTAGTCGACAAAGCAATGTTTCTGCTTTTGAATATACTATCTAGGTTGGTCGTAACTTTTCTTCCAAGTAGTAAGCGTCTTTTAATTTCATGGCTGCAGTCACCATCTCCAGTGATTATGGAGCCCAAAAAAATAAAGTCTGACACTGTTTCTACTGTTTCCCCATCTATTTCCTACAAAGTGATGGGACCGGATGCCATGATCTTCGTTTTCTGAATGTTGAGCTTTAAGCCAACTTTTTCACACTCCACTTTCACTTTCATCAAGAAGCTTTTTAGTTCCTCTTCACTTTCTGCCATAAGGGTGGTGTCATCTGCATATCTGAGGTTATTGATATTTCACCCGGCAATCTTGATTCCAGCTTGTGTTTCTTCCAGTCCAGCGTTTCTCATGATGTACTCTGCATAGAAGTTAAATAAGCGGGTGACAATATACAGCCTTGACGTACTCCTTTTCCTATTTGGAACCAGTCTCTTGTTCCATGTCCAGTTCTAACTGCTGTTTCCTGACCTGCATACAGATTTCTCAAGAGGCAGGTGAGGTGGTCTGGTATTCCCATCTCTTGAAGAATTTTCCACAGTTTATTGTGATCCACACAGTCAAAGGCTTTGGCAAAGTCAATAAAGCAGAAATAGATGTTTTTCTGGAATTCTCTTGCTTTTTCCATGATGCAGTGGATGTTGGGAATGTGATCTCTGGTTCCTCTGCCTTTTGTAAAACCAGCTTGAACATCTGGAAGTTCACGTTTCACGTATTGCTGAAGCCTGGCTTGGAGAATTTTGAGGATTACTTTACTAGCATGTGAGATGAGTGCAATTGTGTGGTAGTTTGAGCATTCTTTGGCATTGCCTTTCTTTGGGACTGGAATGAAAACTGAACTTTTCCAGTCCTGTGGCCACTGCTGAGTTTTCCAAATTTGCTGGCATATTGAGTACAGCACTTTCATAGCATCATCGTTCAGGATTTGAAATAGCTCAACTGGAATTCCATCACCTCCACCAGCTTTGTTTGTAGCGATGCTTTCTAAGGCCCAGTTCACTTCACATTCCAAGATGTCTGGCTCTAGATTAGTGATCACATCATCATGATTATCTGGGTTGTGAAGATCTTTTTTGTACAGTTCTTCCGTGTATTCTTGCCACCTCTTCTTAATATCTTCTGCTTCTGTTAGGTCCATACTATTTCTGTCCTTTATCGAGCCCATCTTTGCATGAAATGTTCCCTTGGTATCTCTAATTTTCTTGAAGAGATCTCTAGTCTTTCCCATTCTGTTCTTTTTCTCTATTTCTTTGCATTGATTGCTGAAGAAGGCTTTCTTATCTCTTCTTGCTATTCTTTGGCACTCTGCATTCAGATGCTTATATCTTTCCTTTTCTCCTTTGCTTTTTACTTCTCTTCTTTTCACAGCTATTTGTAAGACCTCCCCAGACAGTCATTTTGCTTTTTTGCATTTCTTTTCCATGGGGATGGTCTTGATCCCTGTCTCCTGTACCATGTCACGAACCTCATTCCATAGTTCATCAGGCACTCTATCTATCAGATCTAGGCCCTTAAATCTATTTCTCACTTCCACTGTATAATCATAAGGGATTTGATTTAGGTCATACCTGAATGGTCGAGTGGTTTTCCCTGCTTTCTTCAATTTGAGTCTGAATTTGGCAATAAGGAGTTCATGATCTGAGCCACAGTCAGCTGCTGGTCTTGTTTTTGTTGACTGTATAGAGCTTCTCCATCTTTGCCTGCAAAGAATATAATCAATCTGATTTCGGTGTTGACCATCTGGTGATATCCATGTGTAGAGTCTTCTCTTGTGTTGTTGGAAGAGGGTGTTTGCTATGACCAGTGCATTTTCTTGGCAAAACTCTATTAGTCTTTGCCCTGCTTCATTCTGCATTCCAAGGCCAAATTTTCCTGTTACTCCAGGTGTTTCTTGACGTCCTACTTTTGCATTCCAGTCCCCTATAATGAAAAGGACATCTTTTTTGGGTGTTAGTTCTAAAAGGTCTTGTAGGTCTTCATAGAACCGTTCAACTTCAGCTTTACTGGTTGGGGCATAGACTTGGATTACTGTGATACTGAATGGTTGGCCTTGGAGATGAACAGAGATCATTCTGTCATTTTTGAGACTGCATCCAAGTACTGCATTTCAGACTCTTTTGTTGACCATGATGGCTACTCCATTTCTTCTGCGGGATTCCTGCCTGCAGTAGTAGATATAATGGTCATCTGAGTTAAATTCACCCATTCCAGTCCATTTTAGTTCGCTGATTCCTAGAATGTCGACGTTCACCCTTGCCATCTCTTGTTTGACCACTTCCAATTTGCCTTGATTCATGGACCTAACATTCCAGATTCCTATGCAATATTGCTCTTTACAGCATTGGACCTTGCTTCTATCACCAGTCACATCCACAGCTGGGTATTGTTTTTGCTTTGATTTCATCCCTTCATTCTTTGGAGTTATTTCTCCACTGATCTCCAGTAGCATATTGGGCACCTAATGACCTGTGGAGTTCCTCTTTCAGTATCCTATCATATTGCCTTTTCATACTGTTCATGGGGTTCTCAAGGCAAGAATACTGAAGTGATTTGCCATTCCCTTCTCCAGTGGACCACATTCTGTCAGACCATGACCGGCCTGTCTTGGGTTGTCCCGCGGGCATGGCTTGGTTTCATTGAGTTAGACAAGGCTGTGGTCCTAGTATGATTAGATTGATTAGTTTTCTGTGAGTATGGTTTCAGTGCGTCTGCCCTCTGATGCCCTCTTGCAACACCTACCATCTTACTTGGGTTTCTCTTACCTTGGACGTGGGGTATCTTTTCACGGCTGCTCCAGCAAAGCACAGCCGCTGCTCCTTACCTTGGACAAGGGGTATCTCCTTACCGCCGCCATTCCAGACCTTCAACGTGGGAGAGCTCCTCTAGGCCCTCCTGTGCCTGTGCAGCCACCGCTCCTCCAGTTGCTCCTCCCAGCGGCCGCCCCTGACATCGGACGCGGGGTGTCTCCTCCCAGCCGCCACTGACCTTGGATTTGGGTAGCTCCTCTCGGCGGTTCCTGTGCCGTCGCAGCCTGAACAGATCACCTTTAATGAGGCAAGAAAGAGCAGCAGTCAGATTAGTGAGCTGCTGCACTAACCCAAGAAAAGAGTAGGTATATATGAGCATACATGTGGAACTCTACTCTCTTAAGGGGGCCTGTTCTTCTTCAAGGTTGTTTGGAGTAGTTATCTCTTAAACTGCTCTGGCAAGGAATTCTGGAGATTAGCCTAGGCTGGACCTGCTATGAGCTGAGCGTAATCTACCTTAATGTCCATTTTTTTTCTTCCGGTGTGAGAGTTATTTGATTTGCATAGAATGATGGGGAGGACCTGGAGGGGAGTTTTAACTCCAGGCTATTTTGAGCCATGTAACTTTCCTTCTTTCCAGACCCTAAGGAATATATACAAAAAGAGAAAGAGAGGTGGGCACTGTTAATGTTCATGGCTTCTTCGTGCTGATAAATGAGAGTCAGGGGTTTGTGGTCTGGGAGG
This sequence comes from Capricornis sumatraensis, assembly GCF_032405125.1. Taxonomy (NCBI): domain Eukaryota; kingdom Metazoa; phylum Chordata; class Mammalia; order Artiodactyla; family Bovidae; genus Capricornis; species Capricornis sumatraensis. The sequence continues at coordinate 199,858,962 of NC_091070.1, forward strand.
AAGGAAGTCTAAGGCCCGTAGTGTTGATTTTCTATTCTAGCCATCAGGGTCTCAAGCAAAAGAACAGTCTTGACTTGGTCTCAGGAAATGGCTCAGATTCGTTCTTGGAGGAATCCCTGGAAAAGATTAAACAAACAAGGCCCAAAGGTAAGTAGGAGGATGATAAAAATGAATGGTCCGAGAAGGGGTAAAATCCAAAGCATCCAGTTCCAATCTGTTAACCATGACTGCCAGTAGCTGCCTAATCTCTGGCGGATTCATGAGCCTCGATCTGTAAGGTTTTTTGCAGCTCCTTGGACATTACTGGACTAGTTGACATAGAAACAGCAGGATTCATCTAGAAAAAGGCACAGACCTCCCTTCTCTGCAGTGAGTAGATCCAATCCCCTTCTATTTTGTAATACTATGGCCACCAAGGAATCGAGTTCATTTTGGATAGTTATTAGACCTTGAGCTGTTTCATGGAGGCTGTCTGATAGGTCTTTAGATAGTGTCTGGTATTTTGGGACGGAGGTGGTTAAGCTGGCAGTTTCTGTTCCAGTTCCAGCTGCTATTCCTAGTCCTACTAAGAGGGGAATGAAATGAATGGCTCATTTTATTGGCTTGTGGATGAGAGGAATGAGCAAGGGTTGATCATTGGGGGCTATTAAAATGTTTGGACTGGAGTATACCAGGGTGCAGGTTCCAGTCCAATTAGTAGGTAAACAGAGGTATGTAGACATCCCATACAGGAAAAATAGGCCAGGTGTCGTATTACAACAGCTGAAGTCGATGGCAAAGAGGAGTCGAGAGGGCGTTTTGATCATTTGTTTAAGGACGCTCAGAGACCCCACTAAGGTGGCCCCTACGATAGAAGAAGTGGAGGAATATGCTGAGGGAAACCCTCTTGTAAAGGTTAAAGAGTGTCCTGTAGGACCAGAAACATTATATATAGCCTTTCTAGTGGCAAAGAGTCAGGTGGAGGTATGGTTGCACATGGAGTTAGGGGTTGTGCCCACGGGTTGGTCATACGAACTGTTCCGGGAATTTCTGGATATGCAAAAAGGAACTGGTTGTAACAGTGTTACTCTCTGGGCAATAGGGCCTCCTATTGAAGGTTTTTCATTGAAGGAGGGAAGTTCAGTGAGTAAAGATTTTAAGAGTATGTCTGAATTTCAGATTTGGTCACTAGTGTGAAGATATTTAAGACATGAGACAAATAAAGGCTCTCCACATTATGAGTGGTGTAGGGACATGTTACCTGTGGTCCAGTCAAGGATGGATGTGGAGTCGGGGAGCTGGATCTCCCAGAAGAGTTACAGATAAACATATCCAGCAGTCTTTAGCCAATTGTGGGTTAGAGGCATTGAGAAGGGTATGGGTTAAATTAAGAGTCCGGAATAGATAGTGGAGGTTAGAATTTTGAAGGGGTTCGTAGGTCAGAGGAAGAAGAGAGGATAAGAAGATGTTAAACAACATTTGGGGAAGTGAGTGCAAGATAGAATACTATGGAAAAGAATTGGATTTCAAAGGGGTAAAAGTTATAAAAGGTTCCCTGTAGCCACAGGGTGGAGATGTAGTCTTCAACGTGTTCAAACGTGGATCCTTGAAGACCTGAGACCCAGATATCTGCCAGAAGTTGTTCCAGGAATAATTGCATCTGTGAAACCGACAGGCTCATCCGTTGCCAGTTGGGGCCAGTGGAAGCCATGAGAACTTTAGAGTTGTAGGACCTGTGTGAGAAACTTAATAAGTATTAGTCTGGCAAGCATTTTCATCATTGGGCTGCATAAACTTTTTTAACCAAGTGATGTGTACCCAAGGGGTGATTTCTTTTAATTTTGCAGTGGTAGGGGTCAGCAGAATTACCGTTAAGGGCCCTTGCCATTTTGGGGTTAGATCTGAGTGGGACTGAGTTGTCATATAAACTTTGTCTCCTATTTGAAGGGATGGGTATGGAAGATTGGGGTGTGGTCAAGGGAGTAAGTCATCCATATGTTGCCGAGGGGCATCTTGTATCTGGGCAAGTAAAGGAAAAGGAAGGTGGGACGGCAGTTTGGGACCATCCTGGGAGGGGGTAAGACCCAAAGGTATTATGGGCCTCCCATACATGGCCTCGAATAGACTGATATTTAGGGGGTTTTTGGTAAGGCCTAGACCTTCAAGAGGGCTAAAGGGAGGAGTTTAGTCCAACCTTGATGAAGTTTGATTGTTAATTTGGTTAGAGTTTCTTTTAGGATTCATTTGGCTCTCTCAACCTTACAGGAAGACCAGGGATGATAAGGAATGTGAAACCTCCAAGGAACTTGAAGGGCTCGTGCAATATTTTGGGTGATTTGGGATGTGAACTCGGGCCCATTGTCAGACTGGAGAGAGGAAGGCATTCCAAACCTTGGGAGGATTTCATTAAGAATAAGCTGAACCACAGTAGGGGCTCATTTCTCAGTAGTTGGGAAAGCTTCAATCCATCCAGAAAATGTATCTAAGAAGACTAGGAAAAATTTAACCCTTTTTATGGGTGGCATGTGGGTGCAATCTGCCTGCCAGTCTTGTGCAGGAAGATGTTCGTGAATTTGGTGGGTGGGGAAAGGAGAGGGGTGAACATTAAAATTAGGATTTGTCCGCTGACAAATGGGGCACTTTTGGGTCAGATTATTTTAGTAAGTCACATAGTCCTTAGTTAACTCAATAAAGTTCTGAAGGAAAGTCTTAAGTACTTTTGCAGAGGGGTGGAAAAGGGAATGTAAATATGAAAGTAATGTGCAGATGTTAGCCTTGTCAATTTGGGCTATAGTAAAGACAGGACTCGGAGAAGGCAATGGCACCCCACTCCAGTACTCTTGCCTGGAAAATCCCATGGTTGGAGGAGCCTGGTGGGCTGCAGTCCATGGGGTCGCTAAGAGTCGGACACGACCGAGCGACTTCACTTTCACTTTTCACTTTCATGCATCGGAGAAGGAAATGGCAACCCACTCCACTGTTCTTGTCTGGAGAATCCCAGGGACAGGGGAGCCTGGTAGGCTGCCATCTATGGGGTCGCACAGAGTCGGACACGACTGAAGCATCTTAGCAGCAGCAGCAGCAGCAAAGACAGGACTAACAGAGGCAGCCTGCAGCTTTGCTTCATGATCTGCTTTATTGTTATAAAAGGAGACAGGACTATGTCACTGATGTCCCCGGCAATGCATTACAGCAGCTTGTTTTGGGAGCTGAGCCATATGGAGGAGTTCAGAAATAAAAGAAGCATTGAGAATAAGTGTGCCCTTCTGAGTGAGAAATCCTCTCTCCCTCCAGATTATGTTAGAATGTAATATGTTATAGACATATTTGGAGTCAGTGTAAAAATGTTTATCTTTTGGCCTTTGTCTAGGGTCAAAACTTGTGTAAGAGCTCTCAGTTCAGCCTGTTGTGAGGACGTGTGAGCTGGGAATGTGGCTGACTTGATGAGGCGAGGGGGGATAACTTTGTCGGGCTGTCCCTGAACTATAGCATATCCAGCCCCAAATGGGGCTTACTTCTGGGCACTGCCATCTATGAACCAGGATGGGACTTAGGGGTCAGTAAGGGGCTGTCAGTTATATGTTCAAAGGGATTATGTGTCATATCTAAGGTCTGAACACAGTCATGAGATAGGTGTTCTGCTTCTGGATCTGGTGTGGAGAGTAAGCTAGCAGGATTAAGAGGTTTACAAGGCATTAAAAAAAGGGATGGGTTGAGGTGGTGAGAGTGGAGGATCTGAAATTGAGCAGTGGGCAGAGAAAGGAAAGCCCGATGAGAGAGTAAATCTTTGAAGGAATGAGGTGAGCATACATTTAGAGGAGCATTTCAGGTTAGTTTTGGGGCTTCAGGTATTAAGAGGGTGATTGCAGCTAAGGCCTGGAGACAAGGTGGCCATCTGAGCGTGATGAGATCAAGTTGTTTAGATAAGTAAGCTGGAGGACCCCATATGTCTCATTTTTATTGGCACAGAATTCCTAAGGCATGTCTTTGTCAAGAATGTACAAAAAGGGAAAAAGGCTTGGTGTAATCAGGTAAGTAAAGAGAAGGGGCCTGTAGTAAATGTTTGCTAAGAGTCTGTATTGGGGTGGGGAGAGAGGTGGGGGCCAATAAGGGTTCATTCAAGTTTCTTTGAGTAGCTTGGTAGAGAGGTTTAGCATGAAAGGCAAAATTTGGGACCCATATGCGGAAGAAATTTAATAGACATAATAGACAAAGAAGTTCCCTCTTGGTTTGGGGCCTGGGGGTCTGTGTCAAGGCTCGAAGTCTCTGAGCTGGGATTATTTTAGATGTGGGAGTGAGAAGTAATCCCATGTAATTGACAGTGGTGGAAGCTATTTGTGCTTTGGAGAGCGAGACTCTGTAGCGCCAGTTGCCTAGGGCATTTAATAGCATCGCAGTGTGGACTCGGCAGTTGTGGCTAGAGGAACTGCATAACAGTAAACCATCTACATACTGGCGTAAGGAAGTAGAGCCTAGGTCTAAAGTTTGTAGGTCTCTTTGGAGAGCTTAACCGAAAAAATGAGGGCTATCTCTAAACTCTTGTGGTAAAACAGTCCAAGTTAATTGTTGAGATTGGTATGTGTCTGGATCCGTCCAGGTGAAGGCAAATAGGGGCTGTGAGGAGTGGTGTAGAGATATAGTAAAGAAAGCATCTTTGAGGTCTAATACCGTGAAATAGAGTGTGTCGGGGGAATATGTGAGAGAAGGGTGTAGGGATTAGTGACCACGGGATATACAGGTATTATGGCTTCGTTGATCTTGTGAAGATCTTGGACTAGATGCCAGGAATGGGGTCCCTTTTTTACTGCCAGTATAGGAGTATTAAGAGGAGAACAGATAGGCCACAAAAGGCTGGCTCTGAGCAGTCGGGAGATTATTGGTTTAAGTCCTTGTCGGGATTCTGAGGTCAGGGTATGTTGAGTTTGTGTTATTACTTGAGACGGATTTTTAAAAAGATCTGTATGAGGAAAGGTGTTGGGCTACCAATGGGGCTTCGGTGTCCCAGACCTGAGGATCTACTGGGGGAAGGTCAGGGGGCAGGTTTTGGAAGTGAGGGCTGGCCAGGGGCTCGGGCGCCATTGGATGCAAAGAATTGATATGGGACCTAAGAATGGGAGGTTTATAGAAGTTTGCAGCTTAGCCAGAGATCACGTTAGTGTTGCCTTACCAAAGGAACAAAGGAGAGGAGGGGTTATTTTGGGATAAAAAGGGATGCCTGAGACCTCTTCGATGCCCACTTCTGAAGGTTGGAGAGGGCCCTTAAAGGAGGTTAAAAGTGAAAAGGCTGCTCCAGTGGCTATTAGGAACGAGATTTTGTGTCCAGCCACTGTGCCAATTACCTGAAGCTCCAGGTCCGTCTGTATGGGGCGGACTTGGGGTCTGGAGCTTGGGCTCCGTCACTGGAATAACTCAGCCACAGCTGGATCATCTCTCACCTCATCTGAGGAACCATGGTCTGGGGTGCCAGGGCCCCCCGCCCCGAGTCTGGTTCCTGGCCCATTGTTGTTGGGCCTGGGGTGGACCCCGAGATTTGGTGAGTAGTGTCTGAGGACAATCCATTTTCCAGTGGCCCCATTGTTTGTAGTGGGGCAGGGTTGGTGGGTGGCTGGGGGTTTGAGCAGGACCTAGGCCAGTGTCCCATTTGGTTACATCTGAAGCAGGGGCCTGGAGGGTGAGGTCCCATACAAGTTGGGCCGAGGTTGATGGGCCAAAGGGGGTGAATATTTTTCTTGGATAGCTGCAGCGAATAAAGCATATTTGGCCTTTCTTTCCTTTTCTTTTTCATTTTTCGCTTCTTCCTCCATATTGTTGAAAACTTTAAAGGCTATTTCTAGGAGATCTCGCTGAACGGTTTCAGGGCCCTTCTCTAACTGGCGTAGTTTTCGGTGAATATTGGGGGTGACTGGCTTATGAACTGGACAAGTAGGTACAGAAGTACGGCAGGGGTGGAAATATCTAGATTAATGTATTTTTGGACTGCCTCAGTAAGCCGTGAAAGAAAAAGGACAGGATTTTCATCTTTTTCTTGAATCACCTCTCTAATCTTTTCGTTCAGTTCAGTTCAGTTCAGTTGCTCAGTCATTTCCGACTCTGCAACCCCATGAAGCACAGCACACCAGGCCTCCCTGTCCATCACCAACTCCTGGAGTTCACACAAACTCATGTCCATCAAGTTGGTGATGTCATCCAGCCATCTCATCCTCTGTCGTCCCCTTCTCCTCCTGCCCCCAATCCCTCCCAGCATCAGAGTCTTTTCCAATGAGTCAACTCTTCGCATGAGGTGGCCAAAGTACTGGAGTTACAGCTTCAGCATCATTTCTTCCAAAGAAATCCCAGGACTGATCTCCTTTAGGATGGACTGGTTGGATCTCCTTGCAGTCCAAGGGACTCTCAAGAGTCTTCTCCAACACCACAGTTCAAAAGCATCAATTCTTCAGTGCTCAGCTTTCTTCACAGTCCAACTCTCACATCCATACATGACCACTGGAAAAACCATAGCCTTGACTAGATGGACCTTTGTTGGCAAAGTAATATCTCTGCTTTTGAATATGCTATCTAGGTTGGTCATAACTTTCCTTCCAAGGAGTAAGCGTCTCTTAATTTCATGGCTGCAAGCACCATCTGCAGTGATTTTGGAGCCCCCCAAAATAAAGTCTGACACGGTTTCCACTGTTTCCCCACCTATTTCCCAGGAAGTGATGGGACCAGATGCCATGATCTTCGTTTTCTGAATGTTGAGCTTTAAGCCAACTTTTTCACTCTCCTCTTTCACTTTCATCAAGAGGCTTTTTAGTTCCTCTTCACTTTCTGCCATAAGGGTGGTGTCATCTGCATATCTGAGGTTATTGGTATCTCTCCCAGCAATCTTGATTCAAGCTTGTGCTTCCTCCAGCCCAGAGTTTCTCATGATGCATATAAGTTAAATAAGCAGGGTGACAATATACAGCCTTGACATACTCCTTTTCCAATTTGAACCAGTCTGTTGTTCCATGTCAAGTTCTAACTGTTGCTTCCTGACCTGCATACAGATTTCTCAAGAGGCAGGTGAGGTGGTCTGATATTCCCATCTCTTTCAGAATGTTCCACAGTTTATTGTGATCTGCACAGTCAAAGGCTTTGGCATAGTCAATAAAGCAGAAATAGATGTTTTTCTGGAACTCTCTTGCTTTTTCCATGATCCAGCAGATGTTGGCCCTTGAACATCTGGAAGTTCATGGTTCATGTATTGCTGAAGCCTGGCTTGGAGAATTTTGAGCATTACTTTGCCAGCATGTGAGATGAGTGCAATTGTGTGGTAGTTTGAGCATTCTTTGGCATTGCCTTTCTTAGGGATTGGAATGAAAACTGATCTTTTCCTGTTCTGTGGCCACTGCTGAGTTTTCCAAATTTGCTGGCATATTGAGTGCAGCACTTTCACAGCATCATCTTTATGGGTTTGAAATAGCTCAACTGGAATTCCATCACCTCCACTAGCTTTGTTCATAGTGAATCTCATCGTAGTTAACATGAATGTGAGAGCTTTTTAGCATTCCTTCTGGTAAACAGGTGATTATATGATGTAGGTACCAGATGCCACCATTACCAGCTTGATATGTCCATCGTGGGTGAGTTAAAGGGACACTGCATCATCAGCCACTGGATTAGTCCTATCTTGGTTATGGAGCTGATCAGCATGAGTCCAGGCTGCCTGCCATATCTGTTCCTTTTCATGAGGGGTTAAAGTGGCATTTAAGCTGTAATAATGATCATTTCAGGTTAAATGATATGCTTCTGTAAGGCGGAGGAATTCTTTTCTGTATCTAGTAGGATTTTCTGAAAAGGATCCTAATCTTCCTTCAATTTGGCTCATATCAGAAATTGAGAAAGGCACATGAACCCATGTAGGGCCCTCCGTTCCCACTACCTCTTTGAGAGGAAACGTGTGTTTGCTTTGGGTCCTGGCCGATGGAGGGAGGGTAGAAATCTCTTTTGGGGTTTCAGTCATCACTTCCTGTTTTGGAGGAGGAAGAGCTAAAGGATGGGGTCTGGTCCCAGGAAGCCTTCTCTCTGGGGTGGTATGGAGGAGGCTCATCTGTTGGATCGCAATTGGGGGCTGAGAGTTTAGGGGGCCTTTTACGGGCTTTAGATTTGGATTCTTTCGTAATGGAGGGGAAGAGAGAGCAGAGGAGGATTTGATAGCTAGAACGGTCCTTGCAAAGAGAAGGACAGCTTCTAAGGTCCCAGAAGGCTTGAATATAGGGGACTTCTGACCATTTGCCATTCCCTTTGAGGAAGTTAGTGAGATCTGATAAAATATTGAAATCGAAAGTTCCGAACTCGCCAGCGGTTTTGGTTATCCAGTTTTTATTGAGGCCAAATTTGAGTGCAAAGTGACTCGAGTTTATGAACCTTGAGATCCGTCAAGAGTAGAGGTTTGAGGTTTTGTTTTATGCAGGGAGAGTCCTGTGGGACAGATTGGCTTGACCCCATAGCAAATGGCTAGTGAGTGTCCGATCAAGAGAAAAGGTGGTCACCTAATCTTTTGACTGGGCAAAGAGAGAGAGAGAGACTCTGAAGGAGGGAGGGGCACCCCCCAAGTACCTCCCCAAAGGGCCTTTTGGCCAGACGGTTCTCTGGGAACCCAGAAAGGATGATAGTCTATGGCACCCTAGAGTACCGTCTGAGCTTAGCTGGGCTGCTGGGTCAGGCGAGAATTCATGGTGGATGGAGGGAGGTCAAATGGCAAAAGGCCTCCGCCCTGGAGCTGGTCGGTCTCATGGAAAAGAAAGTGTAGAGAAAAAAGGAAGAGAGAGAGAGACCAATATTCCTCGGGTTACATGGAAAACCAATAAAGCCCTTACACAGGGCTTGTACTGCTCACGAAGGCATGGGGCGTCCTCTCGAGGAGGTCTTGAAAGCTCGCAGGAAAGTGAGCTCAGCAGGCTTCGACACTCCAAAGAGCTGGCCATGGAGAACAAGAAGAAACCTCAATCTCCCGGGTCCTGGCACCAAAAAGTGTAGGGTAAGGGAGGTAGAGAAAGCCAGGTTTGGAAAAAGAACGAGACCGGCACTTTACAGGAACAGATCACCTCTAATGAGGCTAGAAGGGGGCAGCAGTCACATTAGTGAGCTGCTGTGCTAACCCAAGAAAAGAGTAAGTATATATAGGCATATATGTGGAACTCCACTGTCTTAAGGGGGCCTGTTCTTCTCCAAGGTTATTCGGAGTAGTTATCTCTTAAACGGCTGGGGCAAGGAATTTTGGAGATCAGCCAGAGGCTGGACCAGCTGGGAACTGAGCATAATCAACGTTAATGTCCTTTTTTTTTTTTCCTCGGATGAGAGAGTTCTTTGATTTGCATAGAATGATGGGGAGGACCGGGAGGGGAGTTTTAACTCCAAGCTATTTTGAGCCATGTAACTTTCCTTCATTCCCTTTTCTCAATATCCTTGCTAACACATTTCTTGTCTTTTTGGTTATAAGCATTTTAACAGTTGTGAGGTGATAACTCATTGTGGTTTGACTTGCATTTCCCCAATATTATTGATATTTAGCACCTTTTCATGTGCCTGTGGGCCATCTATATGTTTTCTTTTAAAAAATGCTTATCCATATCTTCTACTCATTTCTAATCAGATATATGTCTGCTATTAATTTTATGAGTTCTTTATACATTTTTGTATACCAACCTTTTATCAGATATATGAATGGCAAATATTTTCTCCCATCTGGTAGGTTGCCTCTTAATTTTGTTGATCACTTTCTTTGCTGTGCAGAAGCTTTTCAGTTTAATCTATGTGTTATATCCCACTTGGTTAGTTTTGCTTTTGGTGTCAAATTCAAAAAGTTATTGCCAAGACTGATGTCAAGGAGGTTATCAACTATGTTTTCTTCTAAGGAGTTTTAGGATCTTTTGAGCTTATGTTCACGTCTCTAATCTATTTCCAGTTAAGTGTAAGATAGTGGTTCAGCATCATTGTTTTGCATGTTACTGTCCAGTTTTCCTAACACCACTTGTTAAAGAGATTGTCTTTTTCCCACCCTATATTCTTGACTGCTTAGTTATGAATTAACCAACCACATATGTGTGGGATTATTTCTGGAATCTCTGTTCTATGTCAATGATCTATGTATCTGTTTTTATGACAATACTGTATTGTTTTGATTACTACAGCTTTGTAGTCTAGGCTGAAGTATGGGAGCATGATGCCTCCAGATTTGTTCATTTTTTTCAAGATTGCTTTGGGTATGTAGGGACTTTCATGCTTCCACCTTTTAAAGAATTATTGAATTCAGTTTGTTAATATTTTGTTGAAGATGCTTGTATCTATGTCCATCAGATATTAGCCTGAAATTTTCTTTTCTTGAGATATCATTATTTGGTTTTGTTACCAGGGTAATACTGGCCTTGTATAAAAGGTTTGGAAGTATTCTCACCTATTTGAAGAAAAGTTTGAAAAGGATCGGTATGAATTCTTCTTCAAAGGTTTGGTAGAACTCACCAGTGAAGCTGTCTGGTCCTAGACAATTTGTTTATTGAAGGTTTTTGATTACTGATTCAATCTCCTTACTAGTACTCAGTAAGTTTAGATTTTCTCTTTTATTCATGTTTCATACTTGGTAGGTTGTACGCTTTTAGATATTTTTCCATTTCTTCTAGGTCATCAAATTTGTTGGCATGTAATTGTTCATAGTCTTCTCTTATGTACCTTGTGTTTCTGTGGTATCACTTGTAATATCTTTTTTTTTCTTAGTGAGTCTAGCTAAAGTTTTCTCAGAAAAAAGCAACAAGTTTTAAAATACCATTTTTTTCTTTAAGAACAGATTGCAACAAACAGTGTATTAAAGGTTCCTAAGCAGACTGTAAAATCGTTGATTATATAACTGTTTTCTAACATAGTATAAAAGGGAATTTCTAGACCTACTCCTGCTACAAGTGTAGTACTTCTGTGAAGTAGGACTGAAACTGGTGTTGGATCCTCTATGAATGATGGAAAGTGAGGGGTGTAGTCCAAAGTGAGCACATTTTCTGGTTGCAGCTCAAAGTAAACCTATTAGTAGGAAAATACCATAATTAACATCAAGGATAAAACTTCGCTAAAATTATCAGGTATTTGAATGGAGAAGTAATTATGTATTGATATTGCAGAACCAATCATTCCAATGTGATCATAGGGCTTCCCTGGAGGCTGAGACAATAAAGAATCTACTGCAATGCAGGAGACCCAGGTTTGATCCCTGGGTCAGGAGGATCATCTGGAGGAGGGCATAGCAACCCACTCCAGCATTCTTGCCTGGAAAATTCTATGGACAGAGAGGCCTAGTGGACTACAGTCCATGAGGTCAGAAAGACCCAGAAAAGCCTTGCGTGACTAACCAGTCATTGCAATGTGATTATAAAAATGTGCTTAAGGGTTGCGAATTAGCTACAGTCACAACCAGGAGGTCGGTAGGAGAGGGTAAGACAGGGGACTGGGAGGGCCGGAATGGCTCGGGTTCTTAGAGTATGGTTATGGTCAACAAGTCCACATGACAAAGTCTTGTTGTGTAACAATCACATGGTTCCTGGGGAAAACCCAGCTAACCTCTCAGGTCTTGACCCCTCACCCAGTCCTGGGAGCTCACTCCTCTTCAGGCCCTGTGCTGGTAACCTCGGGTCTGTCAGACACCCCTTCCTTAGGGAGATCTCAGGCTGTCCTGGCAGCCCTGCCCTTAGAAGGGAACAGCTGCTCCTTCCTGAGTCTCCCTGTCCTCCAGGCTGAGCACCTTCAGCTGTTCTCACAGGCTTCTGGATGCTTCCCTGCCCATTTCTTAATCCCACCCTCCCTGCCTGGACCTGAGCCTGCCTTGGACACAGGCATCAGTCTGATGGGTCAGCCCTGTGGGTCCACTGTGTGTGGAGACAACAGACAGGAATCTAAGAAGCTGTCATGTCAAGGAAAAGAGGCTCACCTGCTGTGTGGGGAGTTACGTTAGGTAGAGCAGGCCAACTGGCTTGATTTTGTGGAACACAGGACATTCCCAGACAGAATGACCAGCCTCAAGGATAGCGTCTAGCAAAGGGTGCTGATATTTGACTTGTGCCCTTAAACTGGGTCTGGTTATCTCTGGGCGTTGTTCCCTCATACAGTGTGCTGTGAGTTTCCTGGGGCTGAGGTATCATCCCCTCCCTGTACCCCTGAACTCAGCACAGAGACTGACCTGGAGGGATGCTCATCCCAGGTGTGTGGAGAGAGAGAGGAAGAGAGAAATGAGCCGCTTGCAGGCTGGGGAAGCGCAGCATTTACCCACTGAATGAGCCAGCGCTCAGCCCTGTGGCGGGGCGGGGCTGGGGCATAGAGGGGGTGGGGGCTCACTGTGGGGCCAGTCTTTTCAAGAGAAGAAGTCTCAGTCATTATCAGCAGAGTGGAGGTAAGACGGGGACTGTTAGAATCAGCCACAGGGAGACAACAAAAGCCCAGTTTGTTCACGGAAGTTGTTGTATTAGATTGCCAGATTATTTTGATTTTGAGAAATTGTGGTCTTTTTTTGGGTGCAATTGTCATTTTCTGAGCTAAGGGTTGACACATGGAACCGTTAAAATACTTTCACGGATCTTCCCATTTCACTGATGGCCATTACATAGTATATAGAGTCAGCAGTAGATAATTTCTCTTATGTGAACTGTATTACTCATGCTCCCGGCCCCGGCTCTTCCGACACAGTAGGGAAGGTTGCCGGGAGCCAGCGTGAGGAACTCCGCCCATGGCAAAGGTCATGAGGAAGGAGGCTTCGGCATACGCAAAGGCGGGATCGAGCCTCAGGAAACCCCCTGTTCCCAAGCATCTACCCCCAAAACCAGAGTCTGTTTTATGCTCTCACCTATACCTCTGACTTTACAGGGGGCTCTCCCCCATCACCATTTCTCTCGGAGAAGGAGTTAACTTGCAGCTCCAGTTAATAAAAATTCCTGGGCGTGACAAGAGTGTTTCAACTTACAAACTCCTCTGAAGGTTCTCTAGCCTTCCTGAGCGGGTTTGCCCAGCCACATGTGATTGTTTGCAGCCTCCCAACCATGAGAGGCACGAGATGCTTTAAACTTTCTATATACAGATTCTTTTGAGAAGTTACAAAATTATTAGTATAGTATTAGTGGGTTGATTAGAAATTATATTGGTGAAGGGTTTTTCATTTGTTGAGCCAATATTTACTGCTAAATCTCCCTATTCCCTGCCCTTATAATGAATATAACTAGCATATAGGAGAAATAAGTATTAACCTTTAAGATTAATCATGTTAAACCTTAGGCTAACTAAATTCCCTTCTTGATTGTAACCCACTACACCCTCACCCTATAGGGATGCAACTTTATTTGGAGGGTGGCGCCTAGTTTAAGAAAAAGTCACCCCTGGATAAAAATAAGTTTTCTGGTTGACTGACCGTTATCAGAAAGGGCCATAAAATGTCAGCAGGCCTCATGGCCAGAAGATGATGTAAATCCCATAAGACCTTTGTATACATTTATATGAAGGACCTAATTTTGACAAGGGTCAGGTCTGCTGACCCTGCATGACTCTGTATTCATCCCTATGTATAACAAAAAGTATATAAGCAAACCTGAAAAATAAAGACATGGGATCATTTTCTGGAAAGACTGATTCCCCTGTGTCGTTCTTTCTTTCCCCTTCTGGCTGAATTCCCATCTGGAGCGTGGATGCTATTCCACATAAACCAAGTTATTCAGCCTCTTTTTCTCCACTGATTTACCTACTGCACTATTCTTTTCTAATCTCTCTTTATATCTGTAATTAGGTAAGTTTTTTCCTAGGACGCTGATTCCGTCTCCCCTTTGAATTACCAGGGCTGGACCCGGGCAAGCAGCCCCAGCAGAAGGTGCTATCTTAAGATCTTCGGGAAGAAGGAAATGCGGATCCTCAAGCTGGGCCTGGATGCGGCTGGCAAGACAATCATCCTGTACAAGTTGAAGCTCAGCCAGTTGGTGACCACCATCCCCACTGTGGGTTTCAACGTGGAGACAGTGACTTACAAAAATGTCAAGTTCAATGTATGGGATGTGGGCGGCCTGGACAAGATCCGGCCGCTCTGGCGGCATTACTACACCGGGACCCAGGGTCTGATCTTCGTAGTGGACTGCGCCGACCGCGACCGCATCCACGAGGCCCGCCAGGAGCTGCACTGCATTATCAATGACCGGGAGATGAGGGACGCCATAATCCTCATCTTTGCCAACAAGAAACCCCACGAGATCCAGGAGAAACTGGGCCTGACCCGGATTGGGGACAGGAACTGGTATGTGCAGCCCTCCTGTGCCACCTTGGGGGACGGACTCTAGGAAGGGCTCACATGGTTAACCTCTAACTACAAATCCTAATGAGCATTCTCTACCCATCCCCGGAAAGGAGAGAAATCAAAAACACATTCATAGGATTATCGCCATCATCATCTCTTTCAGTTGCCACTTTCTCTTCTTTTGAATTTGAACTCCGCGGTTTGGGGGAGGGGGTTAGGGATTTTTTCTTTTTTTTCCTTTTTTTTTTTTTTTTTTTTTGCTTTGCGTTAGGATGCTCTGATCTGACTTTTTGACATGAACACAAAGTGCTAGATGCTCTTGTTGACTTCCAGCAAATGGAATGGGGGAAATATAGCAGTTCTTGGTAAATTCCTTTATAATAATAGTTTGATTTTTTTTATCTCGAGCGAATCTTCTTTTCCAATGTATGCTTTTTTCCTTTTTGCCCAGTTTCCTTATCACTTGCTGTAGATGGCTTATTTTGCATTCGTGCAGACTACATTGCAAGTCTGTTTCATCTAGTAAACTGAAAGTTACTGCTTAATCGAACTGCCGTTTGTCTTTTACATTTAAGGCCTTTCCCTCCCCTTATGAGTTCTGACTTTAACTTAGTAAATTCAAATGTGACGTTTTATATCTAAGACCAGTATAGTAAACTTAGCCCACAGTGGCAAATAATGAGTAATATCCTTGTAATATGTTCCAGTTGCACATCAGTATGTTAAACAGGTAATGTAAGAAGTTCTTTGAAATTTCAGCTGTTAAGTTCTGAAACATACATCATGCATGAGTAAGGATAAAACTGAAGTTTCCCATTGCAAAGCTAACTTACACTGCATAAAACTATGAAAATATAACCTGTCAAGGACACAGATATTTCTTCACTGCAAAGTTAGCAACTTTGCTGTGTTTTCCCACTTTGTTAACTTTAAAAACATACTCTTCCAGAAAATGGAGCAATAATGGTGTGTAACACAAAATCCCATGGACGGAGGAGCCTGGTAGGCTGCAGTCCATGGGGTCACTAAGAGTCGGACACGACTGAGCGACTTCACTTTCACTTTTCACTTTCATGCATTGGAGAAGGAAATGGCAACCCACTCCAGTGTTCTTGCCTGGAGAATTCCAGAGGTGGTGGAGCCTGGTGGGCAGCCATCTATGGGGTCGCACAGAATCAGACACTACTGAAGCGAATTAGCAGCAGCAGCAGCAACTTCCATAATGGCTCACATTATAACGAATCTGCCTTCAATGCAGGAGACCTGGGTCTGATCCCTGAAACGGGAGGATCCCCTGGAGAGTGGTACAGCTACCACTCCACTATACTTTGGAGTATATTGGAGAATTGCAATACTTAGGAGAATTCTAGGGACAGAGGAGCTCAGCAGGCTGCAGTCTATGAAGTGGCAAAGAGTAGGACATGACTGAGCTACTAACACAAGCACATGGTACTTAATCATCTCTCAATTTCTGCTCGTTTAATATAGCAATTGCAACCAAATATTTCTAGCTCTTATAATAGAGATTGTTTTCAATACCTGTGTTATTGGCACAGTTAGAAATTAGAATGCCAACTTAATTGGGTTGAACAAAGGACATGCCCAGGAAGAAGGATTTGCTGGCATCTGGCTTTCTTGGACCCCAAGCAATCAGAAAAGACAACCAGGTGCTCTGGACTCACCAGAGGAGATCCAAGAAAACTAGGTAACATAGCTGGAGTGTTAAGAGGCTCCTAAAGGTCAGTGCCGGCACTGGATCAGTAGAACAAGGCAGACCAAGTGATGGTCATGACTTTGGAGCACAGAGCAGCCCCAGAATGCACTCAAGCAGGACATGTCTCAGGTTAGGGCAGGATTGTCAGCCCCTACTAGAATAGGAGCTCCATGAAGGCAAGGATTCTGTTGCTCGCTGCTGAATATCTTGCTCCTAGGATGGCAATTGATCCAAAGTAAGTCCTCAACATATAGGTATCAAATAAATGAATAACTCAGCTCATCTACCCACCTACTCTTTCATGTACTTGGCATCCACTGTGGTGGAAACATTATGGGATGTCTGCCCAGCTCATTTGCTTCTAGATCTCTTCCCTCACAAAAGGTGGGTCTTTGGAAGGCCTATCACCCCAGCCACAGCTGATTGTAACAGATGGATCACTTGGCCATGATATTAGAGTCAGAGTCTTGGAACAGGATTCAGCAGGGCCCCTCAGGCTTAAGAGTGGCAGAATGGGGAAACGTGCCAACCCCAGAAGGGTAGACATTCCCTCCTCCACCTCCCAGACCCAGCTGTGCAAGGACAGGGACTGTGTCTGTTGATTCATGACTGTGGCACCAACCCCTAGAAAACTGTCTGGTTCAAGGTAGAGCCTCCATAGACACTTGCAGAGAGATGACTGTGTGGATGTACAGAGAGAAGGAATGGGAGACGCAGCCTTAGAAGCCCTCCAGTCCCTGGTTCTGCCCTTCCACACCCTGGCTCCCCCTCCCCTTGAGCTCTGTGAGATGCCCCGAGCCCCAGCTTTATTTTTGTGCTTCCTTCTTTCCTACATTAGCTCTGATTCTATCTGACACTTACAAACAGAATTTAAAACTCACTCATCACTCCTGCATGTACTCATTCCTTCTTCATGAACTTATTGCTTCTTTGAAAAGTGAGGCTTAATCCCTATGAACATGCTCTACACTCGCTCTAAAAACAGGAATGATAGATATGAAAGACAAGCTTGTCAACATGATACTGAGCATTTAGAACATTGAATGGAAATGTGATAAGAGAGGCACCCAGGGAGTCTTGGGAATCCTGAGAAGGGACACCTTGGGGTCAGCAGCTTTGGGTTTAAATGATCTCACCTGGATATATACTCTTTACATGGGTTTCCTCATTCTTCAGTGAAACAAGATCAAGTAATATTCCTCATACAGGTTTGCCTTGAGGTTTACACAAGCCTATGAAAATGTTTTGTACTCCATGGAGTTAATCCCTGAACATTTCTCAAGCATTCACTGTGTTTAAAGTTCTAATGGCAGTTCTGAGTGAGAAACAAACAAGGAAACTAAATCAGATCTTAGGCCAAGTTCTGGAGAGATACTAGAAGTCTGGATCAGAGTCTGACTCAGCAGGTCTAGTCTTTGATCTCCGTGGATACCCTCAGAACCATCTCGCCATGCCTGTGCAAACATTTAGCCTTACCTCAAGCACTTGACCTTAAAACAGAGTTGCTACTGTTGTTTATTTTTTGCTCTTGTTATAGTTCCAAAGGAACAGAATCAGCAACAACTTCTGAAAAAGACAGAGAAATTCCCATGTATTCGTCCTCAATTTCTATGGGTGAGCAAGGTTAGCCCTGTGACCTCTGACCCTAACAACATGAAGGTGGTCCTGCAAAGGACAGGTGGAATGAAACCCACATGCCAGCAGGAGCAAATCTTCCCTCTTGGGTACATGCCCTGGGTCTGT